>NW_004567113.1:56067339-56093377 GCF_000260355.1 Condylura cristata
GGGCGCTTCGCCGGCGCGGCCGGCCCGGTGCAGGGCGCCGCGGACTTTCGCAGGCTTCGCATCCTGGGGAGGAGACATCTAGCGGGGGCGTCCTGAAGGTCAGACTCGCCGCAGCTCTTCGAGGAGTCCGTTCCGAAGTGGGTCCCGGCGCTTTGACCCTGCGAGGGGACTGCGCTCCCCAAGTTGTGTCCTGCGCACCTGGGGGCCAGCACCTGGCGGCGAAGGCGGCTTCTCTTCTAGATTCAGTGGCTGCGCTCGCTGCGGTGACTTTCCAGAGCCCAGAAAGTAGTTTACCGCTTCAGTCTGGGTGCGTGTCAGCAGGGCTGCAGCAGCCCGTCTGGGCAGTGAACGCGGATCTGACCACCGAAACACTGACAGGGGAAACGGGCCTTAAGTATTCCTTCCCTAGGCGCGAACTAGAGGTCTCCCCTTTCTGAGTTGGGTTTTTGAAGTGCAGGTCCGTAGGGGAGCTGATGTAAGACAGACAGGTGTATCTGCTTTAAGGATAATTAGCTTATTTCTCACACAGTCGCAAACGTTAAAAAAAGTAGTGGCATTTTAGTGTGCCAGATAACTGCTTTATTTTACTGTAGCACTGTTCAAAAGCTGATTTTTTAAAAAGAATTTTGCACTGTATGGAAAAGGCTGAACCTGGATTTTTATCCCTATTGTAACTGCACTTGACTTGGAGCGGCTGGTGGCTTCTGAGCCGCGGTCTCTAATTCTGTGATGCTGCCGGCCCCACACTGTGGTTGGGACCCTCGTGCGAAGGGTGAGGCGAGTATTTGTGTCAGCATCCCTGCCTTTTACAAGAGTTGGTTAGTGCTAATGTGTCAAAGCCTCAGATTCCTGTCTTGGCTCCAGGCTTTGTTTTTAGGCTCCTCCCCACCCCTTCCTGTCCGCAGCGTGGCTGCCAGAGCCTTCTTTCCTGAACACAGATCACATCTTGCTGGCTGGGTTCTGAAAGGCTGCCTGCCTGGAGGCCAGTGCCCAGGCCCCCCGGGCCCGCACCACCCCTCTGGGTGCGCTCTGGGCCTGTCCTCTTCCCGCCCTCCTCCGCCCTCCCTGGCTTGCCCACCGTGTGGGTTGAGCCGGCTTGCATGTGCTCTCCCGATGGGGCGCCCTGTCCTGCCCCCACCCCACGAGGTTTGTTTTGAAAGTCTCCATCAGATTTTGTGTTCTCTTTGGGTCTTTTGGAAACTGTCTCAGTGAGATTCCTGGTGCTTACAGCCCTGGGTACTGGCTGTTGCCTCGCATTCTATGGTAAGCGGTCTGGATCATGTGCTTAGCCTTTCCACCTTGTTCCAGGAAGTGTTCACATGTTTGCAGAAGTTACAGTCTGTGATCCCCTTCTTGAGAATATTGTTACTATAAACTTTTCTAATAAGGAACATCTGAGTACCAACCATAGCCTTTGAAATGCATTTTTAACTCTTTAAAGATGGTTAATACTCAGGATATTTCCTTTCAGTTCTATCTGGTTTCTCATCTAATACCAGGGTACCTCGATGCAGCGTGCGATCGTCCCCTCCCGCGTGGCTAGTGTTGGGTCTGTGAACCTGCCCTGCCCACCGGGAAGTCACTTCCCGATTCTGCTGTGGGAACCAGAGCGAGTTTTAAGAGTTCTCATCTTTAAAATATTAGTGTGCTTCCAGCAGATGCCTCCTCTTTCTTTTCTTTTTTCTTTTTTTTTAAGATTTATTTATTCATATATGCACACAGAACCAGGGTACAGGCCAGAGGCTCAGGGGTGGTGAGAGGCTTCACTAGAGACCGAGTGGGGAGCAGAACAGGCAGATGGACGAAGTACACTGCTGAGGGGAGCAGTGGACGGTCTGGTCTGCCACTCCCTGTGGGTCACCTCAGGGGCAGGGGATTGAACTCACTATGAGGCGGCTGCACCCAGCTAGCAGTGTTGCCTCCTGTTGCGCTACCAGGGAGGGACCAGATGCCTGCTTTGCTTAAAGCCTTTTTAAAAAGATTATACTCATAACAAGGAATTTGCTTTGGGGAGGGGCTTACTGGAAGAACCTTAGTCCTGGATTTGAAAGACTCGGGTTTCTTTATGATGCGAGAACAGTCTTGAGCTATTTTTGCTTTGTGGGTCTTAAGGTGACCACACTCTGTGTACTGTCCTCACTCAGGCCAGAGACGCCGACCCCCACCCGAGGTGTGCGCCAGAGCTTCTCAGGTCCCCTGCAGCACAGTGGGGTGGGGTGTGCGTCTGTTGTCGCTGGAAGGTGGTCGCCTTGCAGGCGCCCCACGGCTCCATCCAGCTCAGCTAGGTTAGGAAGTAAGTCTGGGGCCAGGCCTCCTGGCCTCATTCTGACTTATGGCTTCGTCTTTCACTGCTTCCGTCTGGTCACCTGCTATCACAGCCCTCGGCCTGGGGCCGTGTACAGGATTCTGGGGTTCCCTGTGCCCTTTCCTCTGCTAAGTCCTCAACACTGCAGGCTCGGCGTACACATTCGTACTGGGAACAGCCTCCCGTGCTTGCGGGATCGGCTCTTCACCCTTCTCTCCCAGTGCTGGGCTGTGGGCTACTTCCCCTGACTTCTCATTCTTCGCCGGGCGGTCTCTCTGGATGATGCCTTCCCCTGGAGGAGACGGGCTGCTGACCTCCAGTGTGCTCTGTGGGCTGGACCCCGGCAGCACTGTTACTCGCTTTGGGTCGGGTGCAGTGGGTGTCAGCGGCTGCGGGCGGGGGGAGGCGGCTGTCTCAGCGCTCTCCGCTAGCAGGGCCTCGTACCTGCCCAGGAGTAGCAGCGGCTGCAGCAGGTGGATGGCAGGGTGCGGTAAGCTGACGGTGGTGTGCCCTGGCTTCTTAGAACAAGTTGCACCTCTGGCCTGTGTGTGGCTGAAGAGGAACATCATCGGTCTCTCCCACTGCACCCCTTTCCCTCCACTGCTTTGGGAATAAATGGAGAGGTGAGGCATGAGCTGAGAGGGGTGAGTGGGTATCTGAGCCTGGATGAAGGGAGTTAGTAGCACGCAGGAGCTGTAAAGTTTGGGTTGTACATTTCAGTAAAGCAAATGTTTTCATTTTGACCTGTGAGCTTACAGTTACTTTTCCAGCAACAGTCTCCCTTGTTAGGACTTGGAACAGTTGTAGAAATTCTGTGTTTCCACGTCCTCAAAGCCTTTCTGCCTCGAGACTCTCCCACAGCTCTGGGCTTCTCGTCAGCTCTGCACTCTGACCCCTGGCTGGATAGGGACGCAAGGGCGGAAGCCAGCTAGAAAGTGGAGACGTTCCCATAGTTATTGTGTATCAGTTTATCAGCTAGTTGCACCCAGAAACTTAGGTGACAGCTGTTATTTCTAGAATAATATGGAATAATCTACTTGTGGCAGCCTAAGACTATGTATTCATTGCTACCTGACTTACATTGACTGTGATTGTGAAGTTTTCTTACTATTTGGAAATCTGTATTTCCTAATAGATCTCTTACAAAACCCGCCCCCAGAGAATCCGAGGTGATAGGGCTCCCCAGTGGACGCGCTGGTTAATGTTGCTAGTGTCTATGTAGAAAATAAAACAGGTGAGCAGGGAGAAGCTTAGTGGTTGCCCAGAGCTCGAGAACGCCCTGTGTGCGTGTGACTTGTGCGTGCGTGTGACTGGTGCGTGCGTGTGACTTGTGCCTCGGCCAGAGCGACCAGGACGTGCCTGGACTGCTGGCGCAGGCAGTGGCCTCACGCTCTGTGTTGGAGTGGACTTGTCACCTGGGAGAAGCAGTCCCCGCAGACAAGCAAGTGTGAAGCAATGGACTGTGGTGCATTTTAAAGCTCTTTTTTTTTGGTAATGTGGTTTTTTTTTTTTTTTTTGTAACTGGAGGACAGGCCAGAGGTGCAGGGGCGGTGAGTGCGGAGAACAGGCAGATCAAGGAAGCACACTGCTGAGGGGAGCAGCGGGCGGGTCAGGAGGGGTTTGCCGCGCCCTTGGGTCACCTCCAGGCCGGTGCTGAAGTGGCTTCAGCTTCTCAGTGCTGCGCTGTGACCCGCTGTGCCACCAGGGAGGGCCCTTGGTAAAGTGGCTTTACCTCATTTAACAGGGGCGGGGGTGTACATGTAGAGAGTGGGGAGGGTTTATCTTTTTTTCATTCAGGAGTTTGTTTCTAGCTTGGTTACATTTTCCAGAGTGCCTTTGGAATCCTAATGGTGGTGCATAACTGCTTCAGGTTGGTCTTCTGGGCTCTGGCATTTGTTACGGCCTTCTGGGGTCTCCCCCAGCTCCTCCCTCCACTCCCCATTTCTCCCAAAGCGTCTTCTGTTTTCTTCAGTTACTGGCCATCTCCTCCTAGGTGTCTGCCGTTCTGCATTTTGTTGGCAAAAAGACTAATGGAGAGAGCAGAAACCGCACAGCACACTCACTGGCTTTGGCTGCTGCTGGCCGCTGCTGCCCGGTGGCCGCGGCTGACGCCCGGATCATGGAGTGCTCCTGCATTTCTGTCACTGAGTCTCTGCTGGAGCCTAGAGGACATTCTTGTTGTTACTAACTTTAAAGGTTAAGTTAAAGTTGAAGTATACTTTGTATCATTAACAGAAAACATTGTTTTGAATGTAAGCAGTTGTTATAGCTATTCAGGTTTTTTTTAAAGGTTTATTTATCTGTGCACACAGAACTGGGGTAGGGGCCAGAGGTACAGGCGCCAGAGGACTCCCCAGAGACAGAGTGGGGATGGATTGAGAGACACCGCTGAGTGGGCAGTAGGGAGACCGGAGGGGTCTGCTGCGTCCTGGGGTCCCTCCCTGGCCGGGATCCATCTCACCACAGTAGCCGCGGAGAACTTCACAGTGCTGCGCTTCAACCTGTTGTGCCACCAGGGAGGGCCCCCACTCACTTTTTAGAAGTAGGTGTTTGAAACCTTAAAAAGCAAGAAATTTTAAGACGAAAAGGCAGTCTCCACTCTCCTCCGCTTGAAAAATCAGATGGCCTGTGGAGGGTGAGCAGGAAGCAGTGCACGTTAACCTTTTCTTTCCAGAGGAAACCTGCGGGTTTCTTCAGACTCCCGCGCTCCCGTCTCTGCGTAGTCACCTGTCTCTTGGTCTGGGCCACGCGTGCCTCAGCCGTCTGCTGCATATCCTCAAATGTTGGTCAGGTCCTCGGGGCAATATCTATCTAGCTCAGGCTCAAAATTTTGGACTCGTTTTATTTTAAAGACTATTTATTTATCATGCAAGAACTGGGGTGCAGGCCAGAGGTGCAGGGGGTGAGAGGACACCCCAGAGACACAGTGGGGAGCAGAACAGGCAGATTTGGTGAAACGCACTGCTGAGGGGGCAGCGAGAGACAGGAGAGGTCTGTAGAGCCCTCCCCAGTGATAGCATTGAGGTTTAACCCCTTGGCCAGCAGTGAGGCCCTGCATGAGTGTTAAGTGCTTCATTCAGTCTGAACCTGCTTTTGTCTGCTTTGCTGACTGCAGGACTTCCTAAAGTCTGGTGTTAGTTGACGGCCTTGTGTGCAGAACGCAGTCCTGGAAAGCCGGGGGTCGACGCGAACCCTTGCTGCTCCGCATTCACTCCTCTGGGCCAGCAGCTTTTTCCGTGTGGTTGTTAGTTACCATTAAATTGTCTATGGTGGTGAAGAGCTTGACTTCAGAGTAGCTCAGCTTTCTCTCAGATTTCCACTCCTCCTCTTTTCTTGCTTCTTGGGGAAATTAACTTCCCATTCTAAGTTTTGGTTTTATAACTTAAGAAGGGAATGACAATAGTGTCTGCTGCACAGTGTTGTTAGGATGTGAAAGTACACGCAGACAGCTGAGGTGGTGAGGCTTAAGAGGCAAGCTGCTCTCGCTGGGAGAAAACCACGTTTACAGAGTGGAGAAGAAACTTGTCCGTCAGCTCTACACTTACGTGTCTGAACTGTCTCTCCGAGCTTTGCAGGCATAAGGTAAACAGACCGAGACGGTCTGCAGGGAGCAGACCACGCAGCGGCCCCTGCGTGCTGGGGATGGCCAGACAGGCCACTTCCAGCCTCACTGAGCACCCGCAGCTCTTAGGGGCCAGACCCCGCACAGATGCTGGCTGTGTGAGTGACCCAGAGGGTCTGTCAGCCAGTACCTGGGAATTAACACAACAGTCAAAAACAAAAACTCATTTGAAAGACATAAAAGACGCCCTGATAGGCAGAGACTAGCCTTGTCCCAAATGGGAGACTCCCGAACCTCACCAGTCTCCAGCTGGAGCTGAGGGCTCTGAAATGGGAGGAGCAGAGCCCCGGCACAGGGAGGGACTCCTGAAGCAGAGTCTGGAGACTTCGCTGAAGGGCTGCAGCAGCGGCCTGGTGCTGGGGGCTGCTTGCCGTAGGCACGCGCCCGCATCTACGCGGAGGGAGCACACGCATCAGGGCTCCTGGTGGTCAGTGGGACGGGGTTTCCAGCCGGAGAAACACGAGATCAGATGCTTTCCAGGGCATTTCACTAATTCTAGGCATAGATGATCTTTTTTAAAATATTTATTTATTCATACAGAACTGGGGTACAGGCCAGAGATGCGAAGGGTGAGAAGATTCACCAGAGACAGAGCAGGGAGCAGAACAAGCAGATCGACGAAGTACACTGCTGAGGGGAGCAGCGGGCAGGTCAGGAGAGGTCTGCCGCGCCATGTGGGTCACCTCCGGGGCAGGCGGGGATCGAACTCATGCGGAAGCGGCTTTAGCTTCTCAGTGCTGCGCTCTGACGCGCCGCGCCACCAGGGAGGGCCCGGCATAGATGATCTGCAAGTGGGTTAGACCTGAGTGTCTTACTAGATTTCACAGGGTGGACTGTGGCGCCGCCCCAGCCCCACGGCTCCAGCACCAGGCTTTTCTGCCGAGTCCCAGAGCAGCGACGTGCCAGTGGCCACCTGGCTGGGTTCCCCGTGCCTCCTGGTGTGGGGCGTGCTGCTCCTGTGACGCCAGAGAAGCGGCCAGGCCAGGCCACGCCGCCACGTCGGGAGCCCTGCTGAGCCGTCCTGGGGTCACGTGCCCAGGCGGCTCTGCCGTCCCATTCCGGGCGGCAGCAGGGGCCGGCGAGGGGCAGGGGTGGGGGGGAGGGCAGGGCTGCCCGCCGCGGCGGTAGGAGGAAGCTTGACTGTGGAGGAAACACCAGCGTCTCCCTGATGTCTGCTGACAGTCCTGCTGGAACCCCACTGGTGCAGGGCTTCCGTGCCGCCTCTCCCAGGTTCCTCGGGGCTGCTGCCGGCCCGGGGACCGCGCTTTGAGTGGCGACAGTAAATGAAGGACTGACATCAGCATAGCCGCTAAAGTGGGGGGTTTAATGTATCAAGGCTAACATGAAGGAAATAAAATGGTGAGCCGCAAGTTAGGAAAAATCCTGGTATCAGACGTAGACAGACGTAAACTAGCAAGAGGTCAGGACCCCACGAATAAACTGTCCAACAGCAAAACAAGTAAAATCCTTTGTGAGTTCCGAGAAGAGGCAGTCTGTGACCAGCGGCGTGTAGGAAGGTGGCGTCGTTACTGATGAGGAAGTGCAGGTTAAAGCCCAAGGAGGTCCGCTGAGGAACAGGCTTAACGAAGGAACAGGTTAGGGCGCACAGGGCTCCCCACTGCTTGGAGCGCTGCGCAGCTGACATTTGGGGGTGTAACTTTCGTTATTTGGCCAAGTTCACTGTGTGTGCGCCCTGGAGCCTGGCAGCCCGCTGTGGGCTGGTGCTCACGAACGCAGTCCGGCAGCCCCCGGCCGTCTCCATACCTGGGGTTTGTGATGACAGAGCGTGGGAGAGGCTCCCGCTCACTGACTGCTCAGGTGGCATGTGACCTTACCCAGTGGGGCATTAGAGACAGTAAAAATGAGTGAGTTTCTGCATACAGCATGGAATTTTGGAAGGAATTATGGAAACAGCCCTGACCGAAAAAAGGAAATCCCCGCAGATTATATGCATTCTACATAGCACCGTTTTTACAGGGCTCAAGAGTAAGTACGGCCGGGGCCCTCCCTGCTGGCGTAAAGGGTTAAGCCCTGCACGCCGGCCACGGCTGCTTCCGTGCGAGTTCAGTCCCCGGGCAGGACCTGGCCCACAGGGCGCAGGACAGCTTTCCTGTCTCCCCGCTGCTCCCCTCAGCAATGTACTTGGTGATCTGCCTGTTCTGCTCCCCGCTCTGCCTCTGGTGAAGCCGCTCACTGACCCTGCACCTCTGGCCTGCATCCCAGTGCTGTGTCCATAAACAAATAAATCTTTAAAAAAAAACTTAAAAAATAAAAGCACAGCCAGACACTATATTAAGCATATGTGCATTTTGGACAAACTTTAGCTTTTGAAAAGTTCAGAGAAATGGGAGAATTTAGGTTAGTGGCTGCTGCTGGGAGGGAGGCTGTGGGGGATGGGCAGGTACATGGTGACAGCTTCCTTCTGGGTTGGCTGGTGAGTTCACTGGAATTTGTTACCTTTTTATGTTTTAGGACTAAAAGATGTTACACATGGATATTTTCCTATAGTGAAAGGCACAGGGACACCCTTGTGGCACTGGTGGGCCCTGCCCTGGAAGCCGGAAGACAGAGCTGGGCAGCTCCGTCCTGAGAGGCCTAAATGCGCGTTCTGCAGAGAAGCCAGCGGCCTGGCCCCGATCCCGCGTCACCGCGGAGGCTGAACTGCCCAGGCCCAGGGTCTGACGCCACCGGCCCGTCCGGGTCTGAGCGAGCAGCAGGGCAGCGGACGGCGTCCGTCCCGGTGTGGAGGCCGGAGGCCACACTGCCGGTGCAGACACAGGCAGAGAGAACTTTTTCCAGTCAGCCCTTATTCTGCTCAGGCCCTCAGTGGTCAGGATGAAGTCCGCCCCGAACATGGGTGGCCAGGTATTTGCATGCTGGCGCTGCGGGTGTCCACCCCGGGAAGGACCGCAGTCACCGTCTCCCCTCTCGAGCCCCCGCCAGCCGCTCCCGGCGGAGAGCGCCAGCTCCTCGGGAGGTGTCCGAGCATAAGTCTCCTGCCCCTGCCAGGCCTTCCTGCCAGTTAGCCGTGGGCGGCACGGGTGGTGTCGTGCTTGGCAGCTGCTCCGCCCAGAAGGCTTCGAACCCCTGCACCCGGGAGCCATGAGGCCGGTGAGGAGGGCCTGCAGGAGGTCGGGGTTGATGTGAGAATCGGCGAAGTAGAGGAGGGCGTGGTGGCCTCAGGGGCTGTGACAGCTGACTGTGGTTGTGTGTGATGTGCAGATTCTTGTCGCTGGGGCCAACTGGCATGAGTGTGAACAGAAAATCCTGTCAGTAGGTGGAACTGTTGGACCGAGAGGGCGAACTGGGAAATTGATTTGTAGGTAGTGACATCGCGCGAGTCACACCCAGATCGGTGCCGGCGACTAGCCGAAGCAGGATTTCGGGGTGCAGGAGCGCAAAGCAGCCGTCCGCCAGGTGACGGCTCGTTGGTGGTCAGGCGTCCCCGGGGATGTATTGGATGTGCTGGCGCGGACGCCAGACCCTCGAGGAGCTGCGACCGCCTCGCCGGTCGGCCCGTCGCCCGCCGAGCAGCACGCCCATTGCGAGCCCGGGGCAGCCTGTCAGGGTAGAGCGCGTGGTCGGGCCGCAGAGGGCGCTGGTCAGCGTCCAATTTCCACGGATCTTTTGAAAGTTGGTTGGTGCTTAGTCGGGCGGGAACTGCTTCACTCGGTCGCTGCCGGTTTTTCCCGAGCCACGCACATGTGTTTGCTGCCTTTGCTTCCTTACCTCAGTGGTGGGGCTTGCCGGGCGTTTCTCCTGTGACTAAGTGGCTGTCACCACTTGGAGCTGTGTGCATTTTCAGAATAATAAAAATCTTCCTTTAATTTGTTGTTTCTAAGTAAACATACTTTGAAAATTTGTATTTGTTAGAGTAAAGGTCAGGTTCG
Source organism: Condylura cristata (assembly GCF_000260355.1). NCBI lineage: Eukaryota > Metazoa > Chordata > Mammalia > Eulipotyphla > Talpidae > Condylura > Condylura cristata. The sequence goes on from NW_004567113.1 coordinate 56,077,157, forward strand.
TTTTCCCTAGTTGGTTTTCTTAATTTCTCTATTTAGTCACTTCATCACTTTACAGTAGTTATTCTACAAGCGTCCAGAATCTCGGTGATGAGCCTCACTGGGCTAGGGTTCTGGGCTCTGTTGGACAGCTGTGTTCCTGTCAGAGAACAGGCTTTTCATTTCGGCTGCGGTGGGTACTCCTGCCTCCCCTCTGACCTGGATGGCGTTCTGCGTGTGGTTTTTTCTTTTTTCATCCTGTAAACTGACATAAAGTGGCCCTCCCTGGTGGGGCAGCGGGTCAGGACGCAGCACTGCAAGCTCGCTGCAGCCGCCTCAGTGCCAGTTAAGTCCTCGCCCCAGAGGTGACCCCCAGGGCGCGGCAGACCCTTCCTGACGCGCCTGCTGCTCCCCTCAGCAGTGGACTTCACTAGTCGGTCTGTCCTGCTCCCGCTTTGTCTCTGGTGACGCCTCTCACCCCCTGCACCTCTGGCCTGGACCCCAGTTCTGTGTGCATAAAGAAATAAATCTAAAAAAAAATTGACATAAAGTTAGTCCTTTTATTTAAGAGGGAAAAAGGACCTTTTGGGGTGCATCTCTATAAAGACTTCTTGAAGGCATAAAGCCTGTCATTTTGTCACCGTGCTGAAGAATTCTGACATCTAGGGCTAGGTGAACTCAGCAGCCACTTTGATGATCATAATGTGGAGACCTGCGACTGAACTGTGGTCTGTGAACATAGTGCGGCTTTCCATGCAGAAACACTAGCCGATGCTGAGTCATCGAGTGGCTGCCAGTCCGTGAGAGACCCTCGCTCCTCCTCCCCAGCACCCCCCTTGGGCACTGCCTTGCTCTGAGGAGGGCTTCCCAGCTAAGACTGCTGGGCAGGGCCAGGGCTGCGGGCCACAGGTGTGGGTCAGGTCAGAGGCCACCCTGGGCTCCGCGAGCTCTTGACAGCAGACGCATGGCCAGGAGGGTAGGGTTGATGCAGGCTGACAGTGGACACATGCTTCCTTCTTAGACCTTCTGGGAGGGGCAGGAGTCCTGGAACCTCCCCTTTTCCTGGGGATCCCCTGTCACATGATCTTGAGAGTGGAATGATTTAATGATGTAAATTTTACTCTGCAGTTACCATTGTAGGTAACTACACAGTTATTTATAAATATCTATAAATACCAGAGGTAGTCTTAAATCTTTGAAGAGTGTATTTCTGACTTGATGCCTTTACTAGCAATTATAAAATTTCTTGACAAACCATTTTTCGTAGCTTTTTGATTGCTGAAATTCATTAAAAAGTTGAGCCGGTGGGCTCCCCTGGGGGCACGGGGTGAGTCTCAGCGCTATCAAGCTGTCCACAGCCACTGTGGCCTGAGTTCGATTCCCTGGCCAGGGAGTGGCCCACAGGGTGTGGCAGACCTCTTCTAACCTGCCCGCTGCCCCCTCCGCAGTGGACTTCGTCAGTCGGCCTGTTCTGCTCCCCGCTCTGTCTCCGGTAAATCCTCTCACCGCCCCACACCTCTGGCCTGTATCCCAGCTCTGTGTGCATAAATAAAGAAATTAAATTAAAACAACAGCAACTGTGGTTTAAGACACCAAGGTATTTTAATAAAGAGGAACAAGTCCTTTGGACTATTTTTGGAAAGCTCAGTCTTTGGCCGTAGCTGTCCACGGCACACACAGCTTTCTCTCTCGCTTTTGTAGGTTCTGCCGGAAACTGCATTGGCCTCCATGTGAAGTCACAGTAGAGACCCGTCTCTGTGCGTTGGGATCAGGGCGACGGCTCCCTGCTCGTGCCTGAAGAGGGGCTCTGTTCTCCATGGTGACTGGCAGCAGGAGTAGAGGCTCGTCCTAGATGTCAGGCACCCCTCCTCCTCGCTGGAGTGCAGCTCCGCTCCAGGCCCCGGCAGAACAGCGCCTGCAGGAGACGCCCCGCGGCCTCAGGATGCCGGCCACCTAACTTCATGCGCCCCACCCGCCCCGTCGCCGTGGGTGGCTTACCATCGGAGAGCCCCGCCAGCTCTGACCCGGGCCCTGCATCTGCGCCTGCAATGTCTCTGCTCCACGCGCTGGGCCCCGTGCAGACCTGGCTGGGGCAGGAGCTGGAGAAGTGCGGCGTCGACGCCGTGGTCTACACGCGCTATGTCCTCAGCCTGCTGCTGCACGACAGCTGTGACTACGACCTCCAGGAGCAGGTACTGACGTGCGGCGGTGTGCTGTCTGCGTGTCTGTCTCTCTGCAGAGAGCAGGCGTGGGGAGCACCGTGAGCGTGGACTCCCCCGTCCGCGACGGCTTCAGTTTGGGTACCGGCTCCCTGGCTAGCGGCCCTCAGCGCTAGCGCCGACTGCAGCCTGGCGGGCGGGCGGGGGCCGGCTGGTGGCCTGCCTCGGAATGAGGCTTCTGCACCTCAGGAGGCCACACGTCGTAGCTAGACTTTGAGGTCATTTTCTGACATCCCAGAGTTCAGCGTCTCACCTCACCTGCTTACTAGGTAATGTGTGTTCCCAAGCAGCAGCGTGGCCCTGCGCCGTGTAGCCCCTGGGAAGCGGGCCATTCAGTTCTGAGTGTAAAGCAGAGAGCAACCAGGTGTTGGGTCCGGGAGAAGTCGCGCCTCTGCCTCTGCCCCGAACGCGAGCCGAGCCCGCCGGAGCGAGTGGGGTGGTCCCGCGCCTGACCTTGTCCCAAGCTGAGGGTCTTTGAGGGTGGGGCCGGCAGCTCTCGCGGGCAGGTGGGTTCGTGGGCAGCCTTTGCTGCTTGGATCACCGTTACCCGCGCTGCCGGCAGGAGCAGCGTCCTGTTGGCTGAAGGCGCTAGCCGTGCCCTCAGCCTGCAGGAAGACTCACAGGATTTCACCAGCGCGGGCTGCGCAGCTTGTCTCCCGGCAACCCCCGCTCATCACCTGCTTCCAGGTTCCTTGAGATTTTAGGGGCCTGACTTAGAAGCACGTTGTCAGAAAACGTGCAGTTCTGATGGTCACTAGTTCTGACAGTTATGGAGACCATTCGTCCTTCTCTCCAGGAAGTCCAAGCAAGGTGAATGTGCGTGGCCGGCGCACCCGGCAGCCAGAGCGCGCTCGCAGCCCTGGGGAGCACGGGCGTTCAGGCTGCCCGGCCGGCGCGGCGGCAGCTTGCCGGGCCCTGTAACAGAATCACGAAAGGCCCTGGCTCCAGCATGTCAGCTGGCTTTTTCTCTCCCCATCTGTACTGGAGTAACATTGGTTTATAACATGTTGCAGGTATGCGGCAGCGTGCCTCCACATCTTTGTGAGATACACCCTGATCACGGAGTGTCTGGCTTCTTTCCTTCGCCATGCACTTGACCCTCATCAGCCTCCTCCCTCTGTGGTCACCGCCAGTCTGCGCTGTGTCTGCGTTTGGCTTTTGTTTGTTCATCTTACTTAGTTTTTTATATTCCACATGCAAGTGAAATAATAGGGTATTTGTCTTTTTGTGTCTGGCTTCTTGTAATTCCCTCAGAGTTCATTCATGACCACAAATGGCAGGAGTTTGCCCTTTTCTACGGAGTTTGCCTTTTCATAGCTGTATAGTACTCCACCGTGTGTGCAACACCTCCTTATCTGCGTATCCGTTCGTGGGCACTTAGCTTGTGTCCAGCCCTTGGTTGTGAATAGTCTGCAGCGAATGTAGGTGTACAACTATCTTTTCAAATGAGTGTTTTCTTACCCTTCATAAGTGCCCAGGTATTTCTGCATTTTGGAGGGCTCCCTGTGCTGTCCCTGCGGTGGCTGTACCAGTGTCCGGTCCAGCACCCCATCCTAGGGCTTCGTCTCGTCTGGTGCTTTAGTCAGGCCTCACTCTCCCTGCCTGCTGACTTCCTTCTAGAATTTTGCTTGCCCAGAAGAAGAGCAGGCTGCCTCTCCTCCCAGTAGGGCAGCTTGGTTGTGGCGCGCCCCTGACCTTATACTAAGCTGAGGGTCTCTGGTGGCTGGGCTGTAAGCTCCCAGAGTGCCAGCGCACCCCAAAAGTGGCAGGGTACTGGACCACCAAAAAGACGGTCTCCCTAATGTTTCAGAGCAGCGCTTCCTGTTTCGGGGAGTCTCGGCCTCTGAAGGTTTAGGGAGCAGTGCCTGAGTGTGCTACTTTCTTACAAGTTTCTAAAGCTTCTAAGAGCTTTAAAGAAATAGAACACAAAATGAGCAATGATATAAAAAAATATATATGTATATACATAAAAACAGAGGACACTCTGTGTGTTACGTAAGAGCACTCACGAGTGTTGTCACTCATGGTTTTGCGCGTTCTGCTTTTTCTGCAAGTTTGCCCTTGTTATCAGCCTTTCCACGCCACCCTTCCACAGCAGCCCCAAGCTGTGCGCGGCTGCAGGCTGTTCAGGGCAGGGCGCGCAGAGCAGACGTGGGCACCCGTGCCTCCTGCGTGAGCGCGAGAAGAGGCTGTTCCCCGACCCGCACTGTGGAGTCTCAGTGCACGTACAGAAAGGGTGCGGTGGGTTTGCCAAGCTCGTGCACGCATGGCTAACCCCAGCTAGAAACCAGAACTTGGCCATCCACACAGAAGCGCCCCCGGGGCCTGCACTGCCCCACAGCCGTGCCTGTTGGCAGGGCCGGTCCGGAGAGGCCTGGTGCCCCACCCCCTCGGGGTCGTGGCCTGGCTCCGGCACGGCGTGTTCTTGCCTTAGCCCCAAGAGCCTCCCCAGCTTGCCCGCTGGCTTCGCCTCACCAGGGCCTCCTTCCTGAGGGCACAGTCTCCGATGTCAGCACACCTCTGCAGCTGCCCCTCCGTCTCCTCAGGGTCTCACTGCCCTGGCACATGGGAGGCGTGGCTCGCGTGGTCTGCTTCTCCCCTGGCTGTTCAGGCCCCCGGGCAGGGCAGCACTCTGCCCCAGGAGAGCCTTTTTTTAAGATCGCATTTTTGAAAGCAAGTTTAGATTCACAGCCAGGTGCAGGGGTTTCCCATTCACCCCCACCCCCGACGTGCGCCTAGCCCCCCACAGCCCTCGCCGGCCGGTTACTTCTGACAAGCCGACTCTGATGCATCGTGTCACTGTGCGTCCATGCTTTGGTTCATTCTCTGGGCGTGAACAGAGCTGTGGCATCTGTCACCACAGCTTCAATGCTGAGTCACTTCCCTGCTCTAAAGTCCTGGGTTCACCTGTCTGTTCCTTCCTCTTCTGGCTGCCGGGCTGGCGGGTTTTCCTGACAGCCTTCATAGTCTGCCTTTCTGGAATGTTGCGGAATTGGAATCAGTAGACACCATTGCAGGCTGGCTGCCTTCACTCGGCAGCGGTCTAGGGTGCCTCGTGCCTGCCTGCATGCTCCCTTCTTGTGATAGCTGAGTAACACCTGCTGGCGGGGCGGGCCACAGCACGTGCCAGAGGGCGCTTTGGTTCCGTCCCGCTTTGGAGGCCGTGAAAGCTGCTCTGCGCAGCTGTGTGCGGGGTCTGTGCGCGAGGTCCGGCGCCGGTCTGCTGGCGCGTGCTGAGCGAGTCGCCACCCTCTGTGCACCCTCCCCTTGCGTGACGCGTCTCTGCTCTGACGCGCGTCCCTGTGTCTGTGTTTCCCACGCCTCCCAGCCCTGACCGCGGGGCTCCGCTCAGTTCTGGCCCCTGAGCTGAATTCTGGCGGCCAGCTCGGCCCGTAGCTCTGGGGCGACAGCCACGCCACGGCGTCTCTCTCTCGCCCACAGTTTAAGTGAGAACCTGACTCGCAGGCCGGCTGCTGCCCCGCCCGCGTGGCTCAGGCCTGCGCGCGCCCGTCACTGCGGAGAGGCCCTGCGTGTGCTGCCGCCACCGGCGCTGTCTTCCTGCAGACTGCTGCGGAGCCTCGGCCCACCTAATCTCTCAAGTATCTGCTGCATTTACCGCGCGCCACCCCACTTACACCCATGACTCAGTGACGTCCATACGAGGGGAGCGTGAAGTGGTGTGCACGTGGGAGGCGGCGGTCCTGGCGGCCCCCAGCGCCGTGCCCCTGAAGTCGTCGGTGTGACTCGCACGTGTTTCGCGTGGGGTACGGAAAAGCTGTGGGGTGTGAATCTTGAATAGCTTAAACACGTCTCTGATTCTAGTCACCTCCTGAATGGTGTGCCTGCCAGAGACACAGCGTGGTCCTGGGGAGGCGCCCCGCTAGGGGCCGGAATGCTCTGGCCGTGTGGACGTTGGATGCAGCTGGGGCAGAGGTCACCGAAGCCGGAGGGCCTGAGGGGCGGTGGTGCGGCGGGAAGGGAGGAGGTGAGGGCGTGGAGGAGACTGAGCGCTGCGAGTCGGTGCCTCCCTCCAGGCTGGCTCGCGGTGGGGCGCGCTGGGTGGGCATCTGGAGGTGGACTGAAGGGGACCGGCGGGACCAGCAGGCGCCTGTGGGAAAAGGAATGGGGGGAGCTACTGAAATTACGCTTGCTTGGTTAGAACTACCTGTTTTTTAGAGGCAAATCCTTGTTCTTTTGAGCAGCGAGAAGTGGATTTATTACTGACACTTTCCTGTGATTTTAATAATACCTTATTATTCATAAGCAAAAAAAAAAGTGTGGCCTGAATTGGCTTAAGGAGGAAAAATGTGTCATGTAACTGAAATTCTGGAAGTAAAGCTGGCTTCAGCCTGGTTGGAATCCGAGCCCCCCCAGCCACTGGGGTCTGCCCAGCACCCCACTCCCCAGCCGCTCCCAGCCCTCCCCGCACCGGCCCTGCGGGCTCAGGGTGGCTCATCAGGCCCGCGTGCCTTTGCTCGTGATCTGAGTGTTAGGAGTTGAAACTGTAGCAGTCAAGGAAGGAAATACAGCAGTAAATCTTTGTGACTTGGGTTAAGTAACGATTCTTAGATACGAAACCCAAGTCCACGTAGCCAAAGACGTTTCATCACCGTCAAGAACTTTCTTGCTTCAAAGGACATCATCGAGGAAAAGATAATCATCGACTTGGAGAGAATGCTTGCAGGTCACATATCTGTGAGCAGTGTGCATCCAGATTAAAGGGCTCCCACGCGCCACGGGAGGAGAGTGGGCCTTAGAACAGGCGGAGGATCTAACCCACTGGAGGAGGCGCCCAGTGGCCAGCAGGCACGTGACACGATGCTGGGCACACTGTCGTCAGGGAGTCGGACCCATGGGGAGGAGGCGTCGCCTCTGGGGTGATGACGATTGAAAACACAGTCACAGCATTGACCATTTAGAGACCCGGGACCCTGACTGCACGAGGTGATGGCGAGTGGCGTAGCCGCTGTGGAAACAGCTGGCAGCTCTGCAGAGCCGCCCGGCGTCTGCCGCGGCTTCGCTCCGAGGCCCAAGGCCCGTCGGGGAGAGCTCAGGGGCCAGGCGTCCCGCAGCGCAGTCCTCAGGCGTGACGCGTGGTGGGCAGTGGCGCCTGGACACGCAGAGGGAGCAGGACCCGGTGGGCACGGGGCCTCCTTAGGGGGACGAACTGCGGTAGCTGCCGCGTGGCCCCGTGTATCGGAATGAGCCGCCACCATGCACGCTGGGAGAGCAGGTTGTACGGAATGTGGTTGTCACCGGTAAAGCTGTTGTTTAAAAGCGCGTGTTGTTTAAAAGCGCAGCATTTTGATGGGGCACGTAGAACCCCAACTAAGCGGGAAAGAATCCCACGCTTGGTAGCAGACTTGTCTTGCCCAGTAGAGAACAGCGCACTGATTTACAGTTTGAATTTCACAACAAAAAGATGCGTAAAGTTTTATTTGGGGGAAGGACTTCCGCTGTATCCTTGATCTATCCTTCCGGCCCATTTCCAATACTCGACCCTCTGAGGGAGAGCGGCGGGCCTGGCGCCAGCCCTTGGTTTCTTTGCCTGATATTCCTCCCCATTCGGGCCCAGACCTATCCACTTGCTAAGCTCCTGCCTCCGTGACCATCCTGGGGGCAGCTTTGCTCACCCACGGGCAGGGGAGGGTGTGCCCTGGGTCCGCGGCCCCCAGGGCCTCCAGAGTGTGGCGGGGGCTGCGCCTGCGGCCGGCCGTGGTTGCCCTGGGCTGGGTGGCCCTGGCAGGCGGGGCCCCAGCACGCGCTGGCCTTTCCGGAGCAGGCCGACACTGGCTGCGGATGGATGGATGAAGCTTAAGCTGAGGGCTGCCGGGAGAAGCGTGGAGCTAGCCAGACACCTATTCCGGTGATGACCGCCGGCTCTTGTTTTTGTCGGCGTCAACATTTTCTGTTAAATGAACAAAAGCTTAGGACTATTAGAGGAGAGGCCTCATTACCAGAAAAGCCAGAAAGTAATCATGGTTGCTTACCCTAGTCACCGAGAGATAAGCTCTTTGCCTACCTGTGGTGCCCATTAGGGTGGGTGTGTCTTACCCAGAAGCCAGCTGATGCTGTTGCATAAGCCACTCCCCCATCCGTGGTGAGTGTCTTGCCGTGGCAGAAGGTGGACTCGGTAACTATGCCAGCCGCGCGCTGCCCTGACACCTGCGGGGTGAGGACGCACTTAGCCAAGTCCTTTCCCGACATCCAGTGTGTTCGCGCGTGCGCCGTGGTGGGCGGCTGTGCGTCGTCACTGAGTCCTGCACTCCTGCACGGCTTCCTTCGGAAAGTTCCCAGGAGTAGAAGTGCCGGGTCCAAGGGCACGGGCAAGGGTTCCGTGAGTGCAGTCCTCTGCCCTCAGGAAGCGCTCGGGTCCGTATGACTAAAGCAAGCCCTTCACTCTGTGTGGGGACACTGCTGGGACCTTTGCGTGTGCAACAGGGTAGCTTCAGCAGAGGCTGGTAACGCTCCGTGAGGGGAGCGAGCCAGTCTGGCGAGGTGAGGCTCAGCATGCCCAGGACCTGGGTAAAAGGCGCGCTGCTTAGGGTTAGCGGGGCGCCTCCTGGTCCGTCAGTGCGCGGGCCGTCCGTCTCCCTTGTCACGCAGACCGGACGAGAGCGGAAAGGACACATTTCCTCTGCCTCAGGAGCGCAGCGCGGCATTGGTAAGGTGCCCTCTGATCCTGGAAAGCCCAGTCTCCGGAGACACCCTCCAGGGGAGTGCGAGGGGAGGTTCTGGGCTTGGTCCAGCTAACTGCTGGATACACGGACACGGGCCCACGGTTCTTCTTTGACCATCGAGCACATTTGCCTTTGGGAGAGGTAGCGAGTGCTACTCAGACAGAAAATGTGTCTTTCAGGTTCAAAGACCTGCAGGCATGCCCCAGGACCTGCACACGTGTGTGCTGCTTCGGGAGTGTGGCAGGAGGCGCTTCCTCCCTCTTATCTGGAGGCTCCATGTAATTCTATCTGGGTTAGATAACTGATGATAGGTTAAAGTGACTGAGTCCTGATGTTCCTCCTTCACTCGTCCGTTTCTGCTTGTCCGTGGGGGCCGCAGCAGGCCACACAGCTCTTCCTGGTCATTTTCTTGCTTTTGTCATTGCTCTTCTTAGTGGCTGGTCCCCTTGTTTATGTCCAGGGACATAGTTTACCCAGTGAAAGCCACGCAGCAGTTACAGTGTTACTTGGAGCCCCAGTCTAGGGAACTAGCTACAGAAAACTGCACTTTGAAACACGCCACAGCACACCTTGGCACTGAAGTGGGTTAACCGTTACAGTGTAAGTAAGGTAAGCACGAGCCCGCAGGAAGCTGTGAATTCAGCTGTGAATTTCCCTAAAGCAGCAGGAAAGACCAAGTGGAATAGACCGGACTATTGTAATTTGCACTGGGCAGTCAAGACCATGGATGATTTTGCTTTTTTCCTTTTCAAATTTTCTTCAGATTTACTTTTTTATGAAGATTTACTTATTTATACGTACAGGTGCTGGGGTAGAGGCCAGAGGTGGGGTTGTGGGGGTGAGAGGACTCCCCAGAGACAGTGGGGAGCAGAACAGGCAGAGGTACTGGACACACTGCTGAGGGGAGCAGCGGGAGGCAAGAGGGGCCTGCTGGGCCTGGGGGTCCCCCCTGGCCGGGGATGGTCCGCTGCTGCTGCTGCAGTGGCTGGGACGGCCTCAGTGCTGAGACGCACCCCTGCGCCCCCAGGGAGGGCCTCTTCAGGTTTGTAACAGTGGGATTATGAGATCAAGTGAAAGACAGCAGTTAAAATGCTAGCAAAATATTTTTATCATTTTTAGATTCTAAGATACAGAAATAGGGATGAACCATTGATAATTGCTAAATGGTAAAAGCTGAGTAGTCCCGTGAGTGCCAGCAGGGTGGGAAGCGCAGAAGAAGCCATTGCGCCGTGCCAGGCTCGGGCTCACCCTGCAGCTCAAGCGCCAGCGCTCGTCCACGCCCACGCCCGCAGGTGGCGGCGCTCTCGGGCACATTCACAGTGTCAGGACTTGAAATCGGGGTTCCAGCCCAGCGGGTTATGCGGAAGCGCCTCCCGCTCTGGCTTCTCCGTTCAGTGGTCTCCGGTTCGTGAGTGACGTTGTCTGGGGAAGCGGCAGTGTGTGGAGCTAATAACATCTTGCTCACTCAACCTCCTGTGGCTTCTTGCAGGAGAATGACATCTTCCTGGGCTGGGAAAAAGGAGCTTATAAGAAATGGGGAAAGAGTAAGCGGAAGTGCTCCGATCTAACTCTGGAAGAGATGAAAAAGCAGGCTGCTGTCCAGTGTCTGCGGTCGGCTTCTGACGAGGTGAGTCCCGCCGCCCCCCGGCCCCTGGCGCACCGGCCCTCGCGAGCCTGCCCCGCGCCGTGAGCGCCAGCGCTTTGCCTCGGCGGTGCTCTCCGTGTGGAGTTCCGCGTGGCACTTTCTCTCAGGTGTGCCGTGGGAATGGGGATGTGCACAGAACCTGTCCTCCTTCCACTTAGCGTGGTGCAGTTCGTCTCAGTAAATGTTCCCTGTTCTCTCCAGTGGGTCAGTTACAGCTCAGCAGCTGACGGTCCACCTCCAGCGTGACCTTCAGTATGGGGTATTTGAATCGCCGTGACTTTTGAGCCGCTGTCTAGTGTCCTCTGGAATGTAGCACCTCGCACATCCCTTGTCGTCCCGGATGCCTTCCTAGCCGTGGGGCGGCAGTTTTCACGTTTTAAGAGTCCTGTATTTACCTAGCTACGCGTCGCGATTTGTTGGTTTCTTAGAAGATATTTGAAGATTATTGCTCTTGACACTTCAGGTAAAATGCTGCTTACATCCTTTTTGCACCGAAAATACAGTCGTAGAACTGCAGCCAGCCGCTTCAACCACGAGTTCTTCTTCTGTTGCTCACCCTGCGTTGTCTGTGAGCGCTTGCCCCCCACAAAGCCGGCTGCCATTCCGCTGTTGACAGTGTGGGCCTGACGCGCACACAGACCCAGAGGGCTCGTCCACGTGCCCGGAGAGTGCTGACCGCTGAGCCCCGCGAGCCCACGTGTGCTCCGCGCCCGTGTGACCAGCCACCTTGCGTTTAGTGGCGCCTGCAGCGCCGCCCGCCCCTTGCACCCCGACAGCCCTCCTGCGCCTCCAGCAGTGTCCCCGCCGGAGCTGGCGTCAGGCAGGGCGCCCGGAGGCCTCCGGCAGAGTGGGGCCGGCGGACGGGCAAGCGGGTTTCCACCCGACACGCAGGCCGGGGTGACCTGGGCTGGGGAGGACTCAAAATGCAGATGGTGTTAGAAAGTGGTAGGTTGTTTCAGGTAAGCTACGCAAAATCCAAGAAGCTGCTGACTCACGGTGAGAGGAAAATAGGAGTCGGCTCTAATTTCTTCCTTGGCCAGAGCTGCTGAATCATGCCGCAGCCGGCACTCAGCGTGAAGCAGCGAGGGCCGGGGCGGCTGCAGTCGGCTATAAGAGAAGGGGAGCCGGACGCCGCCTGGCTGGGGCCGCGGAGCCGGCGCAGCCCGGGGCGGGCGATGCGCGCTGGCGGTGGTCAGTGCCTTCGAAGGGAGAGTCGGAGACGAGGAGCAGGGTCAGCGGACAGCCGGCTCAGGCCGAGCGGCCGTGCGCGGCGGTGCTCACGCACTCGGGGAGGCCGCCAGTGTGCGAGACGGCGTGGGGAGGCTTGAGTGCGAGCTGCTGCGAGAGCTCGTGGCGGGCTTGCAGAGCAGTGGTGCGCTTGCGGGAGGAGCCGCCAGCAGGCCACGGGCTTGGTACTGGCTGTCACAGCCCCTTCTCCGGGGCCCAGCAGGACCCCGCGCGGGCAGGCGGCAGGGCGCTGTTGGGTGCTCTCAAGACCTGTGTCGTCCGGCAGGGCCAGACCTTGTCCTCTTGGTAGAAAACATGGAAAACCGGCGCTTGCCCGGATTTCTTGCACTCTCGGGTGTTGAGAAGTGAGGCGCTGAGAAGGAAACTTAGGGGCGGGTGACGGTCGGAGGGCACTGGGAGGTGCCTGGGCTCGGCCCAGGCTGTGGAGACGCGGCAGCCCGACGCCCAGGGGCGGGCTAGCGTGCCCGCTCGGTGCTGGGCTTCAGGAAAAGTCCCGAGCACCCGGAGAACCCGGGCCGCTCCCTCAGGGCGTCTGTCCACCTCTCCCGGGAGCCGAGGTCTGGGCTCGGTGGCCCGCTTCCCCGTGCGCCTCTGCCGCCTCGGTCTGGGGGGTGGGAGCCAGTGTGCACGCCCCGGCAGACGCACCCCGGCTGCTGCCTGCGGGACACGGCTGTGCCCCTTCAGAAAGACCCGTGTTGTGCGTCCTGTGGTCTCAGGGTTTCTTCTCACTGCTTAGTGGCTGTCCACTGTGGCTGAGTGGCTGGCCACGGCACAGTGGGCCTTTTGAGTGGCTCCTCGGGCCTGAGGGGGAGGCGTCCCCTGCCTGAGTCAGAGGCACAGGCCCAGCACAGACGGGGCTCCGGGCGCTGGTTCAGTCCTGCTGGGTGATGCCACCGACCCCTGTTTCTGGACGGCTGGGGGCCCCGTGGAAGCTAGATATGTCTTCTCGTCGGCACATCATTTTCCACGTGCTTGCCTGTGGCTTCCTTACGAACTCAGGCTTTCAGATTAAAGTACAGACCCTGCTCGCGCTTTGAGGCGCTCGCAGGGAGCGCGCATGCTGCGCCTCTGGTGCATCTGCGCACTCTCGGTGCCCCTCCTCCTCCGTCGGGAAGCTGGGCTGGAGGGCGCTCTGCTGTTGGCGAGCAGGGGCAGCAGTGCTTTCCCCTGGAGAGGAAGGAGCGGGGGAGGAGGGCAGGGAAGGGCATCTCTGGCCAGCCTGGCGAGCACCGGGCTCGGCCGAGGCCACTTCCTCTGCTCCTGTGGCCAAGTCTCCCCGCCTTTCTCTGTCCTCGGGGGGCACTTGAGCACGTCCTCCCCGGCACGTAGCGGGAGTCTGATGCTCCTCTGTGCGGTCGCCTGACTGCGTGTGGACGTGGCGCTGGTGACGGCTGGGCGCGGGCCGCGAGGCCCCTCGGGCCTGCAAGGGTGCGGCACCGCGGGCAGGGCTTGGAGCTGGCAGGGTCTTCAGATGCAGGTCAGGCCAGGGCGGTCTGCTGGGCGGCTGCAGCCACAGCCGTACCACTCCTGGGGCGGGCGCTGGGGCTCCGGTGGGCGTGGCTGGCTGCCTCCCTGGGCGCGCCTTGGTCTGTTGTCATCATTGTGAGTTTTACAAAGACTTTGAGAGGCCTTGAGTCATCAAAGCGCCAGAAACGCCTGGCATTCTCCGGCACACCTGCCAGCGGTTCCCCACCCCTGGCATCTGCCCACCTGCAGACCCGCTGCAGAGCTGGCCAGGCGCCAGGCCCCCTGCCTGCGGCCGCTGCCATTTCCTCGCTCAGAGCTGTGGCCAGGCAGGGGCTCAGCCGGGAGGTTCTTCTGGTCTCGCTCGGCCTCTGCCTTTGCAGTCAGGTGGTGGCTGGGACCCAGTTTTGCCCTCCACACTCGTGCGCCCCTTGGCAGGGAGCACTGGGACCCAGGGCACGTGGCTGCCTGAGGCCTCTGTGCATGGTAGGTAATGCCTGGGAGGTGGAGTGTTTCCCGGGCCACAAGTTGCACTTGCTAGTATCTGGGTGAGGATCCCCCGTGTTGACTGTGGGAAGTGTCTCTGCATGGGTCAGTGCCAGCAGACATGGTCGTTGAGGTGCCAGGGTAACACGTTCCCCGTCCTGGCAAGGCCTCTCTGGAGAGATGGAACCAGACAGGTTCTGGACTTGGGGACTCAGGCGCCCCGATGGAAACATGCGGCGCCGCAGTGAGAAGGGCTGAGTGAGACTGGCAAGGGGTGAGCTCCATCCCTCTGCTGGTTGCCAGAATGTTGAGGGTCAGGGAATAGGAAAAGGTGGCAGAGGCCACACAGGAAGCCAGTGACCAACTGTCCGCAAACGTGTTGGTGCTGTTCTCGTTGTTTCCAGATGTGGAACTGAGGCCTGGTAGTGAGTGATGCTGGCAGCATCCGTGGCCTGCCTTGGGAACCCGACATTGTGATTCTCATTTTGTTGCCCAGGAGTAGAACAGGCAGGCGAGAGCCACTGGGTGTCAGGTGGGTGAGAGCCCCAGGACTGGTTGGGCGGCTGGCCAGCGTGTAGGGACAGCTGTCCAGAGGGGTTTCCCACCAAAGGTTAGTCTCTGCGGTCACGAGTCGAGGGCCAGAACCTTGGAGACGGCGCTGGTGACAGTGGGCAGCAGCAGCCCATTTGCCTTTGTTTTCTGTCAGAGGTCAAGGTCACAACAGGGCAGAGAGGGTAGAGAAGCACTGGAAGTGTTGTGGGGTGGGTGGTGCTGGAGAGCAAATAAAAAGGACGTTCTGAAAGCAAGTGTTGCCTTGTCTCGCTCCCACCCGCTCCGTCTCGCGTCACCGTCTGCACTGTGCCTGCAGCTGGCGTGTGAGCTCGGCCATCCCGCAGAGCCCAGAGACTTGGCTGCATTGCCAGGCTCCTCGCCACTCTGACCCACCCTCAGCAAAGGGTAGAGGCATCTTAGAACAGATGGATCCAGAAAAGATGCCAGGAACTGAAAACCACACGAACTCCAGGGACAGCACCGGCCAGGTTCCGTGACTGGTGTGGCCAGTACAGCGGCCCTCGGGCGCCCCTGGGCAGGGGGTGAGGGTGGGACCCAGGCATGCCCACAGCCACTTCTCTGAGGCCCCACCCCGCCGGCGCCCCAGGCTGCTCCTCACTGTTGGTCCCTGGGCGGGTGGGGGGGGGGCAGGCCTGTGTCCTGAGGGCCGCTTGCTGAGCTCGCAGGTCGGCGGGGGACAGGCCTGGCACGTGTCTCACCGCCGGCCGCTGCCTCCGAGAGGCCGGGCTGTCAGCGTCCGTGAACGTCGGTGGCCACGCGGCATGCTGGTAAGACACGGTGATGAGCGTGACCTGCAGGCCACGTCACAGTTGTGAAAATGAGCTGCGTCTCAGCACTTCCAGACTCAACTGCAGACGCTGCCCCCTGTGCTGCCTGGAGCCCGCTTGTGCGCTCGGCCGGCTCAGACGGCCGCCCGGGGTGGAGCTGGCCTGCTGGCCAGAAGGCCTGTCGGCTACTCGCCGCCTGCAGGCCCCTGCGTCTGTGGCGATGCTGCGGTGGTTGCGAAGCGGAGCCGGCATCTGGCGGGTAGACTTGACGTTCATGCCCGCGTGGAGGTGGCTCCTGGCATGTCTGCCCTGCCCGCGTGAGGGCACCACGTGCCCTTCCACGCTGCGTGCCGTGCCAGGCAGCCAGTGTGAGTCACCGGGTCGTAACATGGTGGCTGTGCAGATCACGACAGCCAGCTGTCGGGAGAAGTGAGCCCCGCTTGACAGGCGCGGCCCAGAGGTTGTGCCCGCCCTGGAGTGGCCCGGTTTGGAAACAGCCGCAGGGGTGTGCCGTGCCGTGCCGGAGGGTGCGGCGGCGCGTCAGCTGACCCCGGTGTCAGGTTCACGGTCCCGAGGAAATGGAAGCGAGCGGCCATGCTCGTCACGCCCTGAGCAGTCGGGTAAGCAGAGGCCTCCCCACGCGGGCTGGCGGGCCAGGGCTGGTGGCCGCGTCTGCAGTGCGGGTGCGGGTGTTTGCAGGGCGGGACCGCCCTGGCCCGTTGCCTTCCTCCTCTGTGCGCCGTCCTCTCAGAAGCGGTCATGGGCCGGGGAGTGCGCGTGGCCACCGGCGTCCCCAGGGACTGTTCTCACTCGCGTCCGTTTCTGCCGCCCGAGCTGCGTGACCGCGGCCGTCCTGTGCAGGGTCCTGGTCCCAGTGCTGAGTCACTCTGGGTGCCGTGTGGGGAGTGTGCTATTTTTAGTCCCTCAGAGCTCCATGGAGGCGGCAGGCGCAGCCGGGCGTCCGCCTGGGTGGCGCCCACCTAGATGAGTGCAGCCCAGTCTCACCCGGCCGCTGGCCCCTGGGGCGACGTGAGCTCCCCGGAAGCCCAGCTCCGCGCGGCGGCAGCCCCTTCCCGCGCCGAGGAGAGTGCCCAAGCCGGAGCCCGCGTGGCGCTTGCTCGCGGCTCTCTGCAGCGTCCCCGCTCCTGCACGGGCGCTGCTCT
>NW_004567113.1:56093800-56095468 GCF_000260355.1 Condylura cristata
GAGCTGCGCTGCGGCCTGCGGTGTCTCACTCTTCTGTCTGTAAACACTGGAGATTTACTTCTTTTGGAACATGGGAAGTTTTAAAACGTTTCAAATGAAACGGAGGTGTGCCCGCGCCTGACGGCCACAGCCGGCGGTGACGAGCGTGTGTTTGTTGTCGCGCAGAGCTCCGGCATCGAGACCCTGGTGGAGGAGCTCTGCGCCCGGCTGAAGGACCTTCAGAGCAAGCAAGGTGAGCGCCCTGCGCCAATGTGCTTGAGTGAAATCGTAGAGTCGGCTTAGGAAGAAGTGAAGTGAGGGCAGCCCCGCCCCGGAGTGACCCACAGGGCGCGGCTGACCGCTGCCGACCGCCCACTGCTCCCTCGGCAGACTGTCTCAGTGGCTCCCCTGTCCCGCTCCCCATTCTGTCTCTGCCACTCACCCCCTGCACCTCTGCCCTGCACCCCAGTTCTGTATGCATAAATAAGCGAATCTTAAAAGAAGAAGAAGAAAGTTTTTCGCTCAGTCGTGTGACTCCAGGGCGGCCCCACGCTTTGTCTTCGGGTCTCACAGGCTTGGGGGTCAACCTGCAACTGCCCCCCACCAGGAGATGCCTGTGACCTACAAGGTGTGGCTTTGCCAGAGGTGCGGGGGGCAGGGTGTGTATGAGAGGACTCCCCAGAGACAGAATGGGGAGCAGAACAGATGGGTCCCCTGAAACACACCACTGAGGGGAGCAGGGCGACAGGAGGGGTCTGCCGTGCCCCGGGGCCCTCCCTGGCCGGGTCAAGCTCACACTGTGGTGGCCAGGGCAGCTTCCCAGTGCTGCGCCTTAACCCCTGTGCCCCATGGAGGACCCTGGGACGGTTTTCTTGCCCCTCCCCCCCGCAGGCCCCATTCCTGTCTCACTGTATGTGGAGGCCTCCAAAGTCGTTGATGTTAATTACTTTAAATTTGGAAATAAGTCCAGCCTCGCCCTCAAGCTCTTGTGAAAAGCAGGCCGGTCATGCTCACAAGGCCACTTTGATTCATGAGCCCATGTCTGTCCGTCCCCCGTCCGCCCCCCGGGCCCCAGGACGGGCTGCGCCGACGTCCCTACGCGGCCGCCTTGTTGCGCGCCCAGGGCACGGCTCCCTGTGTGGGGTGCCTCACCTGCACCCTGGGGACCTAGGCTGGGTGTGAGTCCCTGCCTCTGCTTCAGTTGGTAGGCAGCCCCAGCTTATCCCAGATGCCCGGGAACGGCTGATCGTAATGGAGAGTCGACCCAGCAGTGGTCAGTCAGGGAAAAATCACCATGAAATCCGTGAGGACAGAGCTTTGTGAGAAATTATTTTTACAATCTGAACAGTTGTGCTCTTTCTGGTATAATTGATAAGTACATGGGGGATTTCCGTCTCTTAATTAAGTGCCTCTAAAGGACCGTACCACCTCTTGGGCCTGTACTAATGTGGTTTTTAGCCAGAGAAATCCCTCTGGCATTGAAAGAAGAGATTCTTGTTACCGACAGACTGAGACCAGGCCTCCCTGGAGGTGCAGGGGTTAAAGTCTCAGCTGTCAAGCTCTCTCCTGGTGTGCCAGATGCCTGACCCCAGGCACAGCAGACTCTTCCATCTCCCCCTACCCCTCAGCAGTGGGTCTCAGTGGATCTGCCTGTTCTGCTCCCCACTGTGTGTCTGGTGAATCCTCTCA
>NW_004567113.1:56095568-56101746 GCF_000260355.1 Condylura cristata
TTTTTTTTTTTTTTTAAAGATTTTTATTTATTTGTTCATACAGAACTGGGGTACAGGCCAGAGGCTCAGGGGTAGTGAGAGGCTTCCCCAGATACAGAGTGGGGAACAGAACAGGCAGATCGACGAAGTACACTGCTGAGGGGAGCAGCGGGCCGGTCAGGTCTGTGCCATGTGGTCCCCTCCTGGGGATCGAACTCATGCGGAAATGGCTTTAGCTTCTCAGTGCTGTGCTTTAACCCGCTGCGCCACCAGGGAGGGCCAGATCTTTCCCTTTTTTAATAAGACAAACTGGGGCTCCCTAGCGGCTCAAGGTTACATGTCTTGGCACTATGAAGCTCTCGCCAGCCCCTGCAGCCTGAGTTTGGTCCCTGGAAGGAGGGCGCAGCAGACCTCTCCTGTCTTGCCTTCTGCTCCCCTCAGCAGAGGTCTGAGTGGCTCCACCTGTCCTGCTCCCCACTCTGTCTCTGGTGGATCCTCTTACCACCACCCCACCCTACACCCTAGTTCTTGTATGCATAAATAAATAAGATACAGATCTTTAAAAGAAAAAGGAAACTGCTCTAGAGGTCTTTATAAACCACAAAGCCTGTGTAATTTCTGAGTACAGTTGCATGAAAAA
Organism: Condylura cristata; assembly: GCF_000260355.1. Classification (NCBI taxonomy): domain Eukaryota; kingdom Metazoa; phylum Chordata; class Mammalia; order Eulipotyphla; family Talpidae; genus Condylura; species Condylura cristata. Next base: position 56,096,188 of record NW_004567113.1, read on the forward strand.
CGTTTAAAACACAAGCATTTGTTCACTACATATAAGGTAAATGTGTCTGAATTTTTGTTTCACAACAGAAGAGAAGATTCACAAGAAGCTCGAAGGCTCGTCCTCCCCAGAGGCAGAGTTATCCCCTCCGGCGAAGGATCAAGTGGAGATGTATGTAAGACGCAGTGGGCGCTCTGGCCACGCTGGCTGCTGCGGGGCTTGCTGGTTCTGCGCACCTTCTCTTTAGTTTCACGTTTTATGACACAGGAGACACTGGCTGCATGCTCGCCATCACCCCGAATTCAGGGCTGGGTACGGTGCAGGTTGAACAGCTGCTGTGAATCAGTGAGTGGAACCGCAGCTCGGGCTGCGTTCGCTTCACACACTGGAGCGCACTCTGGGCCTCGGGACAGCTGTCAGGGGTCGTGCCTGGCCTGTCCCCTGCCAGTGACAGAGGGGACAGGGCAGGTCAGTGACCGCGGGCTCCGTCTCCGGATGCTGCCAGCGTGCTCCCTGGGGTCAGCGTCAAGGCCGGCCGCCGCGGAAGCGGGCTTCCTGGTGCCTGTTTCGCTGCAGCCCTGGGGCTGGGAGCGTCTGGGTGGCCTGTGTGGCTGCCCTGTCTGGACAGCTGGCCGGAGCCCTGCGGCCTGCGGGCGCGCAAGCTGTGTGGGGCGAGTTTTGCTAGAGCAGAGAGCGCGGTGTGAGGCATCGCCTGAGCGCCCTTTGGTGTTAACTTCACGTGGAAATGCCGAAATCATAGGTGCGCTTGGTTCGCAAGGTAACTGAAATTCATGTAAATTTCTCTTACACTTTTTTAAATCTTTTAAATTTTTTTTTTTTTTTTTAATAATAGCTGTATCTTACATTTTTGATGTGATCCCTAGAGCTTGAAAAAGCACACATGAGGCTCACAGGTTTCTGTTCAGCAGTTTGGGGAGAGACTGAAACTGGAGAGTCAAGTGTAGGATTAGGCCTCATGAAACCCTCTACGACTTCACAAGTGACCTTGACAGTTGCCTGCAGGACGCGGTCCCCGGTGGCCAGCCCGAGGCCGGACGCCTCCTTTGGCCTCTGTCCCACCCCGCCGTTAGCTGCGGCTGCCCGTCCCTCGCGGAGACAGCTCGCCGGGCCTTGGCTCCATGCTCCCGGGAGCCGGCCAGCCTCCTGGCTTGCCCAGTTGTGGCTGGTCAGGCTCCATGCTGTGAGCACAGTGAGGAGGCCATGCCCTCAAGCAGGCCCCCACACCTCAGCCCTGGAGTGGGCCAACGCTGCCTTTCTAGAACTTTTGCTTGCTTTCTCTGCGTGCTCTCGCCTCGCCAGCCTCCTCCTCTGCACTCGCGTGCGGTGATCCCTGCCGTTTCTCCGGCTCTCGGGACATAGTGACAGTGAAGACAGCGCCCCCTCAGCAAGGCCTCTGACTCGTGTCATGCGCTGCTGCCCTGACTCCCCAGAGCACCCCACAGGGTCCGTCAGCCCCTGGCACGCCCAGGGCCCCAGGGCCAGGCAGCGTGGGGCCTGGGGACTGTGGCATCCAGTGCGCGTCCTGGACCGCCTTGCTGTCCACCTTTGCAACTGCGTCTGTCCCCAAGGCGCTCAAGGGCCTGGTGAGGTCATTCGTGATCGCCTTGTTAGAGTTGAGGAAACGGCCCCGGGCCTGGCTAGTTAGCTTAACACCACAAGCATGCTAAGTAGTTGAGGTTCAAACTCAGTCTCAGTGAAGTTACATTTCTCATGCAATGTTTGTCATTTTTGACTTCTTAAATTAAAATTCAGACTTTGAAGATAAAAGCTGTCATCTTACACAGCTTCGTAGGGCCTCTCGGCGCTGGTCAGAGGGAGAGGTGGGGCAGGCACGCGTTGCTGTGCTCAGAGCCCGTGGAAGCCAGCCGCGAGTGGGGGGGGTCGGCGTCGGGGGCCCCAGCGAGCTGGCCACGCGCCACCGGGGCACTGGGCTGCCTCGGGCTCGTGCTCACGGTTTGAACTCGGTTCTGTCTTTCCAGGTACTACGAAGCATTCCCGCCTCTTTCGGAGAAGCCAGTCTGCTTGCAGGAAATCATGACGGTGTGGAACAAGTCTCCAGTCTGCTCTTACTCTCGCTCTTCTTCGTCATCCACGGCGCCCCCAGCCAGCACAGACACGTCCTCTCCCAAGGACTGCAACAGTGAGGGCGAGGCCATCAAGGGCAGGCGCCATGAAGCGCCCAGCACCGCCCACGAGGAAGCCCAGAGCAGAAGCAGAGACGAGAAGGAGAACACGCTCAGTCCCGGCACAGCGGACGGCAAGCCTGCTCTGCACAAGAAGCAACCCCGACATAAACCCGAAGGCAAGGCTCGGCCTCGCACGTGGTCTTCCGGCTCCAGCGAGGCGGGCTCCGGCTCCGGCGGTGACCGGGGAGAGCTGAGAGCGCCCGCGAGGTGTGTGAAGGTGCGACACAAGACCCGAGAAAGTCGGAGCAAGAAAGGGCGGAACGGGCAGAACAGGCTGTCTCTGAAGCCCGGCGAGAAGGCGGACAGAGGCTCGCACGCTGGCGGCGGCGGCGGCTCCAGCAAGCAGCCGTGCAGGCGGGGTAAGCGGCCCTTGAAGGAGATGGGGAGGAAGGACGCGGGCAGCACGGAGGGCGGAGACCTGTGCCTGGACGGCAGGGACGAGGAGGAGTACAAGGAGGAGCCTCTGTGGTACACCGAGCCGCTCGCCGAGTGCTTTGCGCCCCTGAGCAGGAAGAGCAAGCTGGAGACCACGTACCGCGCCAGGCCGGACGCCGGCGGCCCGGCGGCCGGGGCCGTGGAGGAGCTGTGCCAGTCCGTGCGCGGCCTGTGCGTCGGCGGTGGCGCGGGGCGGAGAGCGCACCTCCCGGCGGGCACGTTCGTCGACGGCCACTTCGTGGAAATGCCCGCGGTCGTGAACGAGGATCTCGACCTCACCGGGACCTCCTTCTGTTCTCTCCCAGAGGACAGCAACTACTCGGATGACATTCATCTGTCAGAGTTAACCCACTTCTATGAAGCGGATATCGATCAATCCATGTTGGATCCTGGTGCCTCAGAGACAACGCAAGGAGAAAGTCGGATTCTGAACATGATTCGACAGCAAAGCAAAGAGACGGCAGATTTTGAGGCAGAATGTTGCATAGTGTTAGATGGGATGGAGCTGCAAGGGGATCGTGCAATATGGACAGACCCCGCCAGCCCTTTGGGTGCCGAGGGCTTCTTCCTGCAGGACCTCGGCGGTCTGGCTCAGTTCTGGGACTGCTGCTCGTCCAGCTCCGGCGACGCCGACGGGGAGAGTTTCGGAGGCGATTCTCCGATCCGACTCTCCCCGCTCCTGGACCGCGCGCCGCTCGAGCCGCACCCGCTCGCCGGCAGCCAGGAGCGCTTCTCGGATGCTAACGAAGGATCTGGCATCAACTCTTGTTTTTCAGTGTTTGAAGTGCAATGCAGTAATTCTGTTTTACCATTTTCTCTTGAAACACTCAACTTGGGAAATGAAAATACGGATTCCAGTGCTAATATGTTTGGGAAAACGCAGTCTAGGTTGCTAATATGGACCAAAAATAGTGCCTTTGAAGAAAATGAACACTGTTCAAATCTCTCAACGAGAACGTGCAGCCCGTGGTCCCATTCAGAAGAGACACGTTCAGACAATGAGACACTGAGCGTTCAGTTTGAGGAGTCCACTCAGTTTAACGCAGAAGACATGAATTACGTAGTTCCTCGAGTCTCGTCCAACTATGTAGATGAAGAGCTTCTAGATTTTTTGCAAGATGAAACTTGCCAGCAAAACAGTAGAACTTTAGCAGAAATTCCTACTTTAGTTTTCAAAAAGAGATCTAAACTAGAATCTGTCTGTGGTATTCAGCTCGAACAGAAAACAGAACACAAAACCTTCGAACCTTCGCAGGGAGGAGGCGGGAGCAGCCCGCGTGGCGGCGGCTACAGCTCAGGGGTCATCAAGGACATCTGGGCGGAGATGGCGGGCAGGAGTTCTGTGGCCGCGGCGGACATCGAGGGGGTGGACGGCGCGCCGTTCCCCACAGACCTAAACAACCCCTGCGGCTGCGTGCAGGCCGCCGCGCGCGTGGGGCCCCTGCAGGCGCCCGGGAGGGCCGTGCAGAGGTCGGAGTACCGCCTGTGGGAGGGGCAGAGGGCGCGCCCCGAGAAGGGGGCCTTTGTGCCCAGCGAGCTCCCGCCGGTGGACGCTGGCGACTACACCACTCCCTCCAGGCCCTGGGACGTAGCCCAAGATAAGGGGAGCGCGTTCATTCTCGGGGGTGTCTACGGGGAGCTCAAGGCCTTCGCGAGCGACGGGGAGTGGGCGGTGGTGCCCCCCGGCCACCCGAAGGGCAGCCTGCTGCAGGGCGCCGCGTCCGACGTGGTGACGATCGCCGGGACGGACGTCTTCACGACCCCGGGGGGCGGCGGCGCCCCCGGCCACAGGCAGCTGTGGAGACCTTGCGTGTCACTTGGGCAGAGCGACCAGCCGAAGCGTGGGGAAAATGGGTTGAACAAGGGGCTCTCTTTTATCTTCCATGAAGACTTACTGGGAGCTTGCAGTGACTTCCAAGTGGAAGACCCTGGGCTTGAATATTCCTTCTCCTCCTTTGACTTGACCAATCCATTTTCACAAGTCCTTCATGTAGAATGTTCGTTTGAACCGGAAGGGATTGCATCTTTCAGCCCCAGTTTTAAGCCGAAATCAATCCTCTGCTCTGACTCAGACAGCGAGGCGCTGCACCCCAGGATCTGTGGTGTTGACAGGACACAGTACCGGGCCATTCGCATCTCCCCTCGAACTCACTTCCGCCCAATTTCTGCGTCTGAGCTGTCCCCGGGAGCAGGAAGCGAGTCGGAATTTGAATCTGAGAAAGATGAAGCAAATGTTCCCCTCCCTCCTCAGGCTGACGGGTTTGAGGATGCACAGGCTGACCTCAAGCCGCTGGAGGAAGATGCCGAGAAAGAAGGCCATTACTACGGGAAGTCAGAGCTGGAGTCTGGAAAGTTCCTTCCCAGGTTGAAGAAATCGGGGATGGAAAAGAGTGCTCAGACGTCCCTGGACTCCCAGGAGGAATCGACTGGGGCGCTTCCGGCAGGGGGGCAGAGTCCGTGTGTGGGGTGCAGCGCCGGCGACTCCCTGGAGATCGGCCTGGGAAGTTCAGAAGCAAATTGTAAAATAATGGCTCAGTGTGAGGAAGAAGTTAATAATTTTTGCAGTTGCAAAGCAGGTTGTCAGTTTCCTGCTTACGAAGATGATCCAGTTCCTCCAGGGCGGCTGGAAGAGGTAAGTGTCCTCGTGCGGGGGGCTGGAGAGCGATGGATTGCCCAGGCTCGAAGCCACCGGCGGCCGCAGCAGCAGCGAGAGCGAGCGGGGACAGACAGTGAGAGATGAGTGTTGGGAAGTCAGCCTGAATCGCTTAAAATTGACCATTTTTATGATTTTACGCAAGGATACAAAATGATTAGGTAGTTTACGAGTTTGAGCTAAACAGACATTTTCTGCACAGAAGACATCTCAGAATAGCCCAGAGAAGGGGGGCCCCTCTGGCGTCTGCACCGGCCCGGGCTGCGCTCCCGCGCCCGCGCCCCG
>NW_004567113.1:56102281-56104336 GCF_000260355.1 Condylura cristata
GGAGGCGCTCCCAGGCCGCCGCTCAGGGCTCCTCTGCGCCCTCTCCCCGCCCCTGCTCCCCGGCCAGGTCCTCCCCCGGTCTCCACTTGCCTGCGCTTGGCGTCTCTCTGTCCATCGGTTTGCCGTTCTGAGAGCTGCTCCCGTGCGGGCTGCGGGGCCTTGCCCGGCCTCCTGAGCTGGTGCACGACCCCCCGGGCCTGTGCGTCCGTGTCGGGGCGGGAGCTCGGGCGCCGCCACTGGCCCAGACCCTGAGAGCGCTCGGCCCTGCAGCAGCTGCAGCCTGGCTGCCGGGAGTCAGCCTGCCCTGCTGGCAGTGCCCACCCGCCGCGCACGTGCCCGCGTGCTGCCGGTTTCACCTGGCCCCCTGGGCGGGAGCATGACGGAGGGAGCCAGGTTCTCCATCCCACCCCGCCTGCCCCAGCCTCACGCACCCCGGGTTCCCCTGTTCTGGCTGTCTTGGGCGGTCTTGGCCACCAGGGCCGACCTGGGATGTGGTGGGGCGTCCTTGTCGGTATGGGCACGTCAGCCTGCTCTCTGGGCGGCATCCCCCAGTCCCTGGCCGGCCCCGGCTTTCTTCCCGGGGCTGAGCTGTGGGGAGAAGAGCAGGTGCCGAGAGGACAGTTGGGCCAGCCCGGGCCAGCATCCTGCTCCCCACTCTGCCTGCTCAGTCCTGGGGAGCGCCTGGGCGGGTCTGCGTCCCCGGAGGACAGTGGCAGAGGGCACTCGGAGCCCCCGGCAAGTCTCTAGCCACGGGGCTGACCAGCAGAGCAGCGCTTTTGGGCCCAGCTGCAGAAGGTTGAGAGGGGACCAGGCCCTCCTCCCTCTTCAGAGCTGGGGCTGTCTTCCTGAGAGATGCGGACTGCGGGCCTCTCCCTCTGTGCCTCGGCGGAGAGGGGCCCGCGTCGCCACGCTCCCTGTCGCCGCGCTCCCTGTGGGTCGACTCGTTGGTCAGCTGCGTGCAGCGCTGTGCTGCACCCCGGTCTGAGCGCAGACGCCTGCATTTGTGGGCTCGGGGTCGACCTGGGGGAGCTCTGCCGACGGGCAGTGGGGTGCGTGTGGGAGCTGCGCTGCGCCTGCGGGCCGAGGTGGGCGGGGCCGGGCTCCCCGGGACGCATGGTGTGGAGAGATGCTCGCGGGACAGCGGCCGAGTTGGGAGGCCGCTGGCCTGGGCGGCGCCGCTCCGCTCCGTTCTTCGTCTTTCCCACTGTCCACTGAGCCGACGCCGAGCGGCTCCCCCGAGCAGATGTGTGAGCACAGCACGGGCCTGTGGTGCCGCCTGACAGCGGCACAGCCGTCGGTACGGAAGCGCGTCGGCAGGGAGAGAAGCTTTGCTCCAGGCAGCGAGCCGCGAGCCCCACGGCCCAGGGGGAGCTGCGCCTCGTGCCCCCTGCCCTAGGCGCTTCCCGCCCGCTTCCGCCTGGGCTGGCTGCTCTGCGCGGTCCGGCCTCGGCCCAGCCTGCTCTTCTGTCCTGGGTGCCCTGCGAGGCCCTTCTCCCCTCAGGGAGGCCGAGGCCAGCAGGCTTGTGGTGCCCCGGCTGGCGCTCACCAGTTTGCTCGTGCTCGCCCACGTGACAGCCTGCCCAGCACCTTCTTTTTCTCAGAGAAACAAGTGCATCTCTCAGTGCCTGGGCCCTCCGGGGCGGGGCCTCTGCCCAGGCTCGCCCAGTGCCCTGAGGTGCCAGGGACCTCACGGGGTGAGCAGTGCGCCTGTGCGGAGAGCGAGGCCCCCGCGCCGCGGTGATGTGCCGCTGCGGTCACCCTCGGCGTTCACGCTCCCCGTCAGGCTTCCGCCCTAGCCTTGCCCGTCCCCAGCCGTGGCCAGCGCTGGTTTGTCCTGTTAGACTGAGCCGGGAGGAGGTTGCGCGGTTGGCTGACCACGGGGCAGGTGGATTCTGCCTGAGGTGCTTTCTGAAGTGCGACCCCACAGAACCTCAGCAGGGCATCGGCCGGGACCTGAAGCTGGTGGTCCGCGCCTGCCCTTCAGCCCCGGGGCCGGGCACGACCTCCCTGGGGACCGGTCTGCTGAGAAGTGGAGGCTGAGGCCGGGCACGGCGG
>NW_004567113.1:56104513-56110538 GCF_000260355.1 Condylura cristata
GTGCCGTGCTGCTCCTGTCGTGGTCTCGAGTCATGCTTGGCGTCAGCCTCGCGCTCCGGTTCTCCCCCCAGCGGCTGTTTGCTAGGAGACGCTGGGCCCCGTCTCAGCGAAGTGTCCTCTGACCGCCTCGGCTTGCGGGGGTCAGGAGGGCGGCCCCCTTCCTCCGGCACGCTTCATGCTCGGCGCCCCGCGGCTGCCCATCACCCCGCTGCGCCCCACATCTAGAGAGGCGCCCCGCTCGGCGCTGGGCCCGTCACCTTTCCCGGGTAGGAGCCTCTTTGAGGAGAGTTTGTCTGCTGCGAGTGTTTCTTCAGCCAGGCCTGCTGTGTGCCCTGAGTGCGCGCGCACCTTTTTGGTTCACCTTTCTAGAAAAAACTAAGAAAACAGCTAGTAAAAAATCGGGGGTTTTTAGCTACTTCATAACGAGTAATGCTTGCAGTTTTCCCTTTATTCTGGACGTTTATAAATTTTCCCGTATCGGTTTATCTGACAGCTCCCCGCATTGAACACCGATGTGCACGGGGTGAACAGAAGTCCGGAGAAGCAGACCTGGTGGGAGAAAGCCTTGTACTCTCCTCTCTTCCCCGCGTCGGAGTGTGAAGGTGAGGGGCCGGGCGGGGCCGTTCGTTCAGTTTCTGTGTGTGGAAGCGCCGGGCGCAGCCCAGAGGTGCAGGGGTGAGAGACCCGCCAGAGATGGAGCGGGGAGCACTCTGGCCAGTCCACTGAAACCCACTGCTGAGGGGAGTGGGCAGGGAGACAGGACGGGCTGCTGCGCCCTGGGGTCACTCCCTGGCCAGGGATGTGGCCGTGACGGCTTCAAAGTGCTGGGACTGACCCCTGCGCCCCCAGGGAGGTCCCAGAGAAAAACATTCTTTTGCAGTGACTATCAGTCAATAAAAATGTCGCCAAGAGAGCAGCATTGCCACGCTGGGGACACCAGTGAGCGTGGCCTGGACGTGACTCTCAAACTCGGACAGTGCAGCGCGGGAAGGCAGGAGACCCGCAGCAGCGCCTGTCTGCCGTGTGGAGGCTGCAGGCCAGCGTGCGTGGGGGCCCGGAGGACAGGCCCCGTGGGGGACTCTGCAGAGGCGTTCGAGGGGCCAGGGCCCAGCTGGCCACGGCTGAGACCAGAAAGGCAGGCAGAGAAAGAAGTTACGGGAGCTTGGGAGTTCTCAAGAGTTAGGTGGAGTTTAGCGCGCCGAGGGGCAGCGGTGAGAAGGGTGTCGGGCCGGGCGTGAGAGAGCAGCCTGGCAGCAGAGAGGGGACAGGCGGAGCCCTGAGGCCTCCGTCGAGAACGCTGGCGTCTGCGGAGCGACGTCCCGTGTGGTGCCACGCGGTGGGGTGGGGTGGACCCAGCGTGGGGCGTGGCGAGGTGGCGCATTTAGTCCGCAGCCCCCTTGGGGTGCTGGAGGCTGTCCAGGTCTTGACCTGGATTTCCAGGCGAGGCCGGAACTGTGGGCCGGGTCGCCGCTTGCCCGGGAGGCCGCTCCCGTGGCCCCGCACTGATGTGTGCCTCTCCGGCCGGCCTAGGGGACAGTAGACCGCACGTGAGCGCTCCGTGCGCTCGTCCGCTGCCTCTCGGCTCGTGTCACCGCCTGGAGCCAGCGCCCGCCACAGCACACGGAGCCGAGCACGCCCCGGCACTCAGGCGCCGCCTCCAGCAGCCCGCGGAGGGGTGTGGGGCGGCTCTCGCCCGAAAGGACTAAAGCAGCCCCAGCCTGCTGCCCCCAGGTGGCCGCCGCTGCTGCCCTGATGCGTGTCCATGCTTGGCCTGCTCGGTGGGAGCTGCGGGCGGCGCCTTGCTCACTTTCAGGTGCCGCCTGCCCGTCACGTGCCCCTGGGAAGCCTGTGAGCTGCTCCCCCGGGTCTCCGGGAAGGCGGCGGTCTCGGGGGGTCGTTCTTCCGGCTCCATCTAGACTGTGCGGTACGCGCGGCCCAGGCCGGCGGGGCGGAAACCGGCCTTGCTGGACGGCCAGGCTGCGTGCCCGGTGTGGAACTTGGGTTAGGCGCTTTGGCACGGTAGCGTTGGGGGGAGCTGGTGGAAGCACCTGCGGCCGTGAGGAGGGCTAGGGAGAAGGGGGAGGGCAGTGCTGACCGCTGTCCGTCCAGCACAGGCGCGCCTGCTCTGAGAGGGCATCGGGCCGCCGGGCACCTTGCCCCTGCTTTGTCATCGGTCAGCGAGGGACCCAGGTCCAGGCTCTCGACTGTCGCCACTGTCCCTTGGGGGCAGCTGCCAGTCATTTCATGCAGAGTGCTGCGCTCCGACTGGGGGGCGTGGGTAAGCGCCGGCAGCCTGTCCTCCCAGTGACCGTGCCTCGCAGCGGTGGAGTCCCCGCCCAGTCCCGGGCGAGACGGTGCGGCATCCTTCTGGCCGCTTCCGGGATGGGCGCCGAGTCGGGAGTCACCCCCAGAAGGGCTGCCCTGCCCAGTCAGCGGCAGTGCCCACACGCATCTGCCCCGCTGCGGCCCGTTGTGTGCGGAGTGACCAGTGTGCGGACGCCCGGCGGGCGGGCTGGGGGCTCCCGTTGTCCCCAGGAGGAGGAAAGGGCTCACCGTGCCAGTGGGGTGCCGAGAGCGCGCTCTGCCACCCGCTTGCCTCGCTGTCCACACCCGCTTAGCTTATGACGGGCGAGCTGCGGCGGTGTCCTTCGGGCACTGGGGAGGCAGAGGCAAGCGGGCCGTGGCCAGCTGAGGCCGTCCCAGCCTCGGGACAGGTGGGGCTGCCTCTGCAGGGAGGCGCCGGCAGCAGAGATCCCATGCACGAGCGCGGGGCGAGCCGGCCAGGCGGCAGGGCCGTGCGTCAGCGCCCGCCCGCTCCCGGCACAGGGCCTGCGCTCGGGAGCCCCGTGGTGAGTGTGCTTAGTCCGCGGGGCCGGGAGCGGGCGGGGCTCGGGCTCGGGCTCGGGGCTGGTCTGAGCTGGGCTGGGGCGTGTGTGGGAGGGCGGCGTGGGCCGTGGCCAGTGGCTGTCCTTGGCCTCCCCTCCCGCCCGCGTCCGTGAAGAGCTGTCCGTGCTGCCCGGGGGCGGGCTGTGAAAAGCAAGGTGCCGCAGGGCAGCCCGGGGCTTGGCCGCGACCAGAATGTGGCCGCCAGCCGTCACCTTGACGCCTTCCGCCTGGCCTGGGCGGGGGTGGGGGAGGGCCGGGGCGGCTCCACCTGTCTCCTGGTCCAGGGGCCGGTTGCCCCCTGGGCACGCAGCTTCCTGCGCGAGTGGCGACCCGACGTCGTGCAGGCTGTGGGGCTGTGGGACAGTGGGTATCCTTGCTGTCCTCAGCTGCGGGCCCAGCCCCGGCCTTCGGCCAGAAACAGCTGCGGGCGGCCTCACCGTGTGCCGGGGCTGACCTCGTCCTCAGCTACCGCACAGATCTGGGAGGGCAGGCGGCCCTCCGATCTGAGGGGAGTAGGGCTCCGAGGCATTCCAGAATTTGGCCCAAGTTACAGACAGGCGAGTCACGTCGTCAGACCTGGACTGGGGGCCGCACCCCCAGGGCCCGGGCTGCCGTCGTGCACCGACGCTGGCTGCTTGCGACAGCTGAGGCAGCCGCAACTCGGCAAGGACGGAGAGGCCTGGCCGCTCTGGCGAGAGGCAGGCAGGGCCCCCGTGGCCTGCCCCGTGGCCCGGGCCCACCCCGATGGCGCGGAGGGCGCCAAGGGCGCGGCGTCGCCGCGTGCGGTGCCCACGTCCTGCACGGGGTGGCAGTCTCTCGTGGAGCCTCAGCGGTGACAGGCGAGGCTCACAGCTCGGGAGTCCAGGCCTGCACGCAGCGGTGCCCCGGCCGGCCTGCCTGGGCCTCACTCCTCTCGGCTCCAGCGCCTTTCCATGTGCAGGTGGTCAGGGCCTGGGGTGGGGGCTGCACCCTGCCTCTGCGTCCCACTCGCCTGGGAGCTTCTTAGAAACTGCTGTGACCCCAACCCCTCCCCTCCCGTCAGTGAGAACCTCAGGTGGGTCCCGAGGCTCTTCCCGCTTGGGGGATCTCGGGGCACAGTGCGGACAAGGACCGTTGCTTACCGCAAATGGCCGGGCCCGTACCGCGTGCGGCTTACAGTCCTCCGTGGCGCCGGCCAGCCCCTGGCCGCCGTCCCTCGCCCTGGCCCCCGCCACTCCGCCTAGAGCCCAGCCCTGGGGACTGGGAAGAACAAGCAGAGGGGTCCCCACTTGTGTTTTCTGCGCTCATCTGTTCCGTGAACTCGTGCGGAGCAACGTCTGTCTCCACACTGGCGCCGGAGAGCCGGCCTGCAGGTCTGTGTGCCGGGCCAGGCCCGGGCACCAGCAGATGCTGGCTTCCCGGGGTCTCCAGGCCGAGCGGCAGGACTGTGTGCGCGCCTGGCCCGTCCCTCCCTCCATGACATCATTTCGGCGTGCCTGTGCATGGCCGCAGCGTTCCTTGCATGTGGCCGGCCACCCTGCCGCCCTGCTGTCCACCTGAGCTCCCCAGAGGGCCGGCAGGCCCGATGATGCCCGTGTGTCAGCGAGAAGTGAAACAAGAATGTCTGTTTCGTGACTGTGTCTTAATGGAATTTCCCCCTTTCCCTCTTTTCCCTTCTCCATTCACAATGACTAAGAGCCTTACACAAAAACCAGGGGCGGGAGTGGCCTAGAAGAGCATCCAGATGCTAAAGAAATGCCCAGTAACGAAGAGCGTCTGGTAGATTGTAATAGGGTAAGTGGACTGTCCTGCTGCTTGTTCTTCACTTACAAACGGCCATCGCGCCCCTCCCTGTCACTCAGGCCACTGCCCAGCGTCCCCAGGCTCCGGGCGTGACCTTCCTCCCCTGGCCTCGACCCCTGTGTGGCCCCCTCCTCACCTCCCGCTGCAGGGCCCCCAGATTGCTGCCTCTCGCCTGCCCTGTTCACAGCCCCGGAGGGCACCGGTGGACACCCGGCACCGGCCCCCTCGCTCAGTGCGCGCCACGAGGCGCCCTCAGGCTGCCTCTTCCAGCCGCGCCGGCCCCCACGGCCTGGACTCTGCCTTCCCGCTGTCCCCGCCGCTGGGACGCGGGCCCGTGGCTGCACTCAGCCCGCCTGTCTCCGTCCTGGCCTGCGAGCCGCATGGTGGGGGTCAGCCCAGCCGACACTTCGCCCAGGAGGCAGGCCGGCAGGCCGGTGGCTCCGGGGCCCTCGCCTTGCTCTCGGGGGCTGCCGGTGTGGGTCCAGGCCACAGACCCTCGCGGCGGCCACACTGTGCACGTGGCCTCCGCCACCAGCGGCGTCCGCCCCCAGCTTGAGGCGCCTACCCTCCCTCTGGCCCGAGGCTCCGGTTCTGCGGGTGCTGACCACCCGCCCAGCCCTCGGCGCCCCGCCTCGCCACCTCCGGTCGCTTGATTAGGCCACCGGCCCGGCCCAGACGCCGCCCGGCCTTTCCCTGGGGTGTCTGCTGCTGCCCTTTGTCCTCTCCGCTGTCCTGCCCAGCCGGCAGGACAGGCAGCCCGGCACGCCTCGGCCAGGCCTCTCAGCCCTGTGCGGCCCAGACCGGTCCTGGCGCGCAGGCTGCCCTGGCTGTGCCCGTCCTGTGCGCCCTCCTCGGCACGGCCGACCTGTGCCCGCCTCTCCGGGTGCGCTCGGCCGAAGACAGAGCTGCTGCCATTTGGGGTGGGGTGCTGGCCACTGTCACTTCGGGGAGGACGTAGCTAGTTACTTTGGGGGCTTTTTTGATAGCGAATGAAACTGGGCTCCACTGGTTCTGTAAGTGGGCGTTGCTGGTTGCGGTCAGAGGAATTTGCTAGACTGTAACTAGGGGGCCTTGGCAGTTATTCTAACTGGGGGGCTTTGCTACCTCTATAACTGGGGCGTCTCGGTAATTACTCTGGGGCCTTTGTTAATTCCATACCTGAGGCTGACAGCATAACTTTACTAATTATTCTGACGGGGGCTTCGCTCACACGTCTAACTGCAGTCTGGCGCTGCCTCAGTCAGCACTGCTAAGTCTTCAGCGGGGCGCTGGCTGGCTGCCGCTGCTGGGTGTGGGCACTGCGCCTGGCCCCTGTGCCCTCCGGGAGGCGTTGCTAGCTGCCACGATGGGGCCTCGC
>NW_004567113.1:56111198-56112338 GCF_000260355.1 Condylura cristata
GGGCCCCGGCCCGCAGGGGCTCTTCTCCCGGACTCACCTCTGAGCCTGCGGCCCGGCGCCGGACGGGTGCCCGCGAGGCGGGGCGGGCGGAACAACTCTCGGGCTCCTCCACCGCCTGCCGCAGAGCCGTGATTCTCTCTTCTGCTTACTGTAGAGTTGAGGACGGCCGTCCTGGTGAAGATGCCTCCCAGCTGTTAAGCTCTCGGCTCCTTGCACTAGACTAGTCGTGTCGTCCTCTCCGGAATGGGTGTGCATGTGCTCGTCTAGAAGTGCCGCTGCTTCTCGCTCCTCGCCTGCAGGCCTCCTCCTGGCCGCGGCCCCACGCGTGGCCCCGACCTGGGTGGCCTCCGCGCGTCAGAGACGCGAGCGTGGACGCTCAGGCCCTCCCTGCCCCGAGAACTGGGACGTGCGCACCCCCCGCCGCGGCCCGGGGCCCCGAGGCACCAGGGAAGCGCGGGGGCCGCCTCCCCTCCAGGTCTCCGCTCAGTTCAGCCGCGGCCTCGGAGTGGGGCCGCAGGGGATGCTTTAGAGCCTAGAAGATGCTGTGTGTTCTGTCTTAGGGTCCCCCACGTATCGTGGAAGATACTGCGGTTTGTGACTTTCTTGCTAACTGAAGAAGCCAGGGCCTTGGGGTGTGGGGAAGTAGACGGAGAGCGCCCCCACCGCGTGCCGAGGGCGCAGTCACTTTGGCAGCCAGACACCTGCGAGGCTCTCTGTGGCCAGTCTTCTGGTACGTGGTGAGGTCCTCCGTTGCAAGTGGGGACTTTCTGGTGACTCAGAGAATGGGAGCCCCCAGAGCGCAAAATTGTGAGCACTTGCCCGCCACTGCCCGCCCCAGGACACCTCGGCTGCTGCAGCTGGCCCCTCGTGCCGCGGCCGACATAGCTGAGGTCACGTTCTGTGGGAGAGTGGGAAGTTCGCGCGTGGCGGGCTGGGGGCAGGCAGCGCAAGGCCCCAGATTGCCGCCTGGCCTGGGCGCCAGGGCGGCTCTCCGGGCTGGAGGAGCGAGACTGGCAGACCTACGCATTTTGCCTTTGTTTTTAACCGGCTGTTTGCAGGGTGCTGGTGTGTGCGGCGGCTCGGCTAGTTGGCAGCAGCGGGGACCGCGGCTCCGGCCCGGCCCTCCCCCGGCTCTGGCAG
>NW_004567113.1:56112474-56113593 GCF_000260355.1 Condylura cristata
GAGGCCACGCTCTGCCCTCGGCGGTGGGCTCTGTGGCCGCGTCCTTCGGCCGGCCGCGGGCCTGTCCGCGGCAGCACGTCTGACGCTTTGGAGCGGGTGTGTGTGCGTGCGCGCGTGTGCGGTTTTACGTTGCTCTTATTTATTTACAGACTTTACAAGGTTTTACGTATTTTTCTTTCTTCTGGAGCTTCCTAAACGTTGATTAGCATCTGCACTGAAATATAATTTAACAGCAAAGGCAAAAAAGAATTGGAAGTTGTAAATTCCTAAAATCACTACAGTGACGATCAGCTTAGAAATCGTTGCTTATGTAGCAAAGACCAAATAAACATACATCAGACACAACCTTCAGCTCAGTTGATTTGGGACAGCTGCTGTTACCCCGAGGCCCGCTGGGGGCGCGGCCGCCGCAGGGGGCAGGCCGGGCCTGGGGTCCATCGGGCGAGGGGACGAGCGGGTTCTGTATTTATTTGTTTTCCTGGCGAAGGGGCTGAAGCCGAGGGGCTTCGGTGGCAGAGTTGAGAGTGGTTTGAGTTTTGTGGCAGTGGTCACACAGAGAGAGTGTTTCCTAAAAAGTCGGCAGACGCCGAGACGCACTGTGGAGTGAGGCGGGCTGCAGACCCTTGGCCCGGAAGGCCAGTGCTCACTGCTCGGCCGGGGTTCTCCCGTGGTTGTATTGTTCTGATTTCACGTACACCGGAGTAACTGATTTTTTTTTGTTGTTGTTTTCTTGTGGAGTTAACACCAAATAAAAAACTTTGAAAGCGGTTTGCTGTCTTTATTCACCGCTGCGAAGATTCCTTCCCGAGGCCCGAGCCTCCTCTTGACAGCGCTCCCGTGATGCCCGGCCCGGCCGGTCACCCGCACGCAGGCCGCGCTGGCCTCGGCCGCCGCTGGAGATGCCGCTGGCCGGCTGCTTCCGGGAGGGTGGGTGATGTGCGACCACACTCGAGTCTGACAAGGCCCCGTGTTTCGTTCTGGGTGGTGGACAAGACTCAGTCTTCGGTTTCGGGGGAAAAGCAGAGCGCCGTTCTGTACGCGTACGTGTCTGCTGGTCGGCGCGAGAAGTGAATCTGTGAGGAGTGAAGCGCCCGTGCGCCGCCTGCGGCCGCCGAGCCG
>NW_004567113.1:56113703-56118655 GCF_000260355.1 Condylura cristata
GTGAGTAATGGCCACGGGCCTGGCCGCTCCAGGGGCTCAGCGCGGGGTGCAGCCAGGACCCCACAGCCAGGCCGAGCCGGAGCCCTCGCTTGCCCGGATCCCAGGGGCAGGGACGGGGGGCCTGGGGTGGGGCAGCGGCTCCCGCCAGAGCTGCGCAAGCCTGGCGTCTCTGATGTGCAGCGGCCTTACCAGGACTCGCCTGGGCACGGGGCCCCTCCGGTTGAGCTCTTCTGTGCCTCGGTGCCCCCTGGTGTCAGGCGGGCTGCGGCCCTGGGGCTCTGAGCGGGGCCGCTGGAAAGGGCCGCACCAGACGCGCGAGTGGGAAGCGGCTGCCCAGCCACCGGAGGAGGTCACAGCGCCTGTGGGCGGCCCTCGTGTGCCCGCCTCCACCCAGGGGCGGCCGCCCCGAGGGGCCTTCCGACTGGTCGGTCTCCACAGAGGCCTGTGCTGCGGGCTGCTGCCCTCTGCGTCAGGCGGGTCACGTCAAAGCCCGGGAGCCGCTCCTGTGGTGGCCGGGCCAGGGGGAGCGGCGAGCCGAGCTCACCCGTTGGGGGCCAGCCTCCCGGCGTTCGAGGAGCAGGATGGGGCTGGCCCCCTCGCCCCCCGGGGGACACGGCAGCTGGGGAGGCCTGTGTGGGAGGCGGAAGCACAGCCCTGGCCCCCCTGAACCCCAGCCTGTAAACACAGGCGGCCATGCCCCTCTGCTTGCCGGCCGTGCACAGGGCCCGGCGAGGGCGTGCTGGCTGCTGGCTCGGGGGCCGCAGGGGCAGCGGCTGGGCTGCCTAGGGCGGGGCGCACGCCTCCCTGCTGCCCCGGGGCCACGCAGAGCTTTCCCTCCTCGCGGGCAGGCCCACCGCCCGCCTCTTCCTGTGCCTTCACCGCCACATGCTGCCCGCGTGCCAGGCTGGCCGGCGCCCTGGCCGGGTGGGGACGGAGCAGGGCGCGCACAGCCAGCCGCCCGTCTGACTGCGCTGCCCTGGGCCGTGCCGCCCGCGTGCCCTTCCCGCCGCGGTAGCCCAAGGGGCACGCTGCCGGAGCAGGAGCTGGCCAGCAGGGGCTGCCAGGTGTGCCGTGCCGCCCCCAGGCCCCGCGCCGCCAGAGGGGAGCCCCTGGAGGCAGCCGAGTGGGCGGTGGGGTCCCCGGGGCCCACCGCGGGCCTGCAGGAGGCCCCAAGCCGGAGCCTGAGCACGCAGCACGGGACGCAGTGCCAGGCCGGGAAACCCGGGCGTGGGTGCCGGCCCCAAACCCACCAGGTGGTTTCCCGGGTCGGTCCTCGCTCTCCGGGGGCCCCCACTCCTCTCACCCCTCCAAGTGAGCTATGGGGGGTCTTGCAGACTAGCTGAGCTCCAGCTACACTGAGCTTTCAGGAGCTTGAAGGAAGGGGGTGAAGCCCCCCAACAGGTGTGTGAGCGTGTGCTTGGGCAATGGCGAGCGTGCCCACGTGTGTGCGCATGCACGAAGGGAGCTGGTGGTGGGTGAATGAGTTCGGAAAAATAGGGACCACGGTTTGATAAGGCAAGTGGGGTGTACCCAAGAAGGCGCCCCGAGATGGGGCTGGGAAGTCGCAGGGCCGGGGCAGTCAGGCCGTGGGGGAGGCAGCACCTGCCCGGCCCCTCCACGTGACGAGTCGCTCCCCACCGGCGGTTCTGAGGAGCGAAGGCCCAGAGAGGCCGCGGCTCTCCCGAGGGCCCACGCCCGTGGCCTGCCAGGAAGGCTGGGCCGCCCAGCTCCGTGGGCCCTCGAAGCTCAAGTTCCCGCTTTCATCTCCGGCAGCCCCCTGGGCAGGGGAAAGCGAGGCCCCCCCCACACCCCACACTGAGCACGGGCGGAGGGGCGGCGCGGCGTGGGGCCTCCACGCAGATGGCCGGTCAGCTGTCCGCCACCTCCACCGAGCAAGCCCCACACTGAGGTTCAGGGGGGCCTGCGGGGCGGGGGCGGGGGCCGGGCACACTCGGTGGGCAGGGCCGACCTCACAGCACCCCCGCGCGGGCTCAGGGCAGGCGTGGGGGAGTCGCAGGACGTTGGGCGCTGCCCGGCCCCTGGGCTGCCGCGGGTCCCAGCGCAAGCAGGGCGCGGTGTTCCCCCGGGCGGAGCAGGTGCTGGGCTGCAGGTGAGCGAGCCCAGGTGCTGTGAGCGCCCGGCGGCCTGGTCGGGCCCCTGCGGCCGGCCCCAGGGTTTCATGCGGCGGCCCGGGCGGCCCCCGCCACCTCTGCCCTCACGCGGCTCCCACGCGAGACCTCATTCCTGTGGGTTCTAAATCGGGCTCTACTTCCTGACGGCGCCGGCAGCAGGCAGACTGGGTGATGCTCTTAAAAACAAGGCTGTTTGGAAAATTCCACGCTGCTGTGCCGGAACTGGAAGCCCCGGCCTTCGGTCCCTGGCACTTTCGGTCTCCAGCAAGGGGCCTGTTGAAGAACCAGGGCGCCCCAGGCCACAGAGGGTCCCCCTGCCCCGGGGCGCCCCCTCTGTCTGCCCCTAGGTCACGGCTTCCAGTGTTTGGAAGCCCCGCTGGCTCCACTCTCCCCAAGTTCCGGTCTGTTTACTGGGCTGCTCTGGGCGCGCGCGCCCTCGGGGTGGGGCCAGGCAGCGGCTGTCTGCGCTCTGCTGGTGTGCTCGGGCTGCTGGGAGGCCATCCTGGGCTGCAGGTGCTTCGCCTGTTTTCCCCTCCTGGGGCTCCATTTCCAGAACCAGCCCGGGAAACCCAAGCTGGGACCCGGCAAAGAGAATTCCGTCTCCAGTGTGAGGCGGGAGGGACTGGGGCTCTATGAGGCGGGCACTCTCGTGTCCCAGAGCCAGGCACTGGGCAGGCACCGGGCAGGCAGCAGCCGGCTCAGGGGTGGTGTCATCGGTACTCAGCCTCTGGGAAGGGTGCCCAGCTTTGGCTACTCGGGCCCAGGGAGGCTCAAAGAGGCCGCTGCATGGGTCCCTGGGGCCACGGGGTCTCTGCACCTGGCAGGCTGCCCAGCGTGCCTGCTCTCCACTGCTGACAGCCCCCCAAACCCCAGAACCAGCCCAGTCAGGTTTGCCCACGCACACTCCCATGCCCCACCTCACTGCAGGCTCACACACTGGGGGAGGGCCCAACCCAGATGCCCACCAGAGGGCGTCAGCCTGGCCCAGGGCCCCGCACCAGCCTGGGCCTAGAACAAGGCTCGGCGGCAGGGCCCTCCGGCGACAGCCGTGGGCAAGAGCCACTCTGGGGGCGGCCTGGGTGAAGTCCCGGTCACAGTATTTTCAGTTTTCGTTGGACAGACACATCGGTTAGATCACTTCTGGCACTGATACAAAGGGTATGAGGTGGTCACCCCAGACTTGTGGGCGGGGCCCCGGAGGACAGGATCGGGCTGGGGACTCGGAGGGTGCCAGGTGCACACCTGTCGCCACAAACTTTGTGGTTCTGGATTCAGAACAATAGTCGTCCCTGTAGCTTTTAAAACCTGAAGACTTAGAATGAAGGCTGGGAGGGAGATGCAGGAAACACTGAAAGCAGATTTATTAATCTGATGTATTATATTGCTAATTAGGTCAGGAATGAAGCAAGCCTGTGTACTTCGTTAGTGTTTTCTTAAAATAAGCTGGGCATGTGGAGTCTGAAGGAGACCCGGTATTATTTTTGCTCAAAACCACACAGAAAAGGAAGCATTTAGAAAGCTTCGTTATGCACCAAGCACAGTGAGGGGTGTTAATGTATTCTATGGGAGATTGCCTTTTTAAAGTTCACACTTCCTGTCATGACAAGAGGAGCTAAGAGTTCCAGACTATGGGAGGGGAGGGACAAGCCGGGCTTTTCTGTCCAACCCACATGGGCAGAGCCCAGACAAAGCCACCTGCCCTTGCAAACTTTCAGTTGCCTGGAGTGGGGGAGACATGGCCCTTCCCTGCCTGCTCTGCTAGTTCGAGTCCTCCCCAAGATTCAGCTGCCTGTCCCGCTGGGTTCCGTTGGGGTTCCCGCCCTGGGTTGCCGGGGACAGCCCTCAGGGCTCCAGGCTGGTAGGAGCCAACTTCCAGAACCCAGCCCCTGAGGTCTTAAAGTCCCCAGAATAGAATGAGAATTCAACAATATTAAGTGCCTACTCGTGTCAGGCCCAGGGAACACAGCTGTAAACAAACCCAGTAGGGCTCAGGAAGCCTGTCTACATTTTAGGGGTGGGGTTTTGGGGTTAGGTGTGGGTTCCACTCAATGGGAGCTTGCACATTCTGGGTCTTTCCAAGGTCTCAGAGGAAAGTTGGGAACGAGGCATCTGGCTTCTGCTCCCTGGGCTACTGCAGCCTTGGGTAGGGGACTGCATCCCTCCTCTATAACCTGCGGACCGCTGGGTACCTGTAACTTTAAAGAGAAACAAACGCAAATGATCGCTCAGTCACCTGCCCCCAGCTTCGTGCTCATCACAGAGTTTCCAAAACAGGCTGGAGAAGCCCTGTCTCACCTCCAGAGACAGTCCGACTGGCCGGGTTTTGGAATCTTTAAAAATGCTCAGGAGGTAAGTGCCGCAGGTTTGGAGAGCGCGCCGGCCACTGGGCGGGCTCAGTAAGAAGGAGCACCGAGAAAGCCCGTTTGACAGCTGAAGCTCTGGCAAGGCCTGGATGAGCCCTGGATGAGCCCGAAGCTACTTTGCCAAAGGCTCACCTGCGGGCCAAACCACGCCCCTCGCTCACCTGCCCTGAGGCAAGGGCGCCCATCGATGCGCTCCGCTACTCGGCTCCCCATGCCTGGTCCCTGCCCGCTCGCGCGCCTACCCCCTCCCGGCCGCTTCCCACTTCCAAGATGGCCGCGGGTGGAGCCGACCAGGTAGGAGTCCATGGCGGCTATCCACGGGGGCTGTGCAGACCCAGAGGTTCCTTCAGGCCTCTCTCTTCGCCACGCCGCTTGGGTTTGGGAGAGAAAAGGGCCAGCGACGCCGCTGCGGGTCCCGCGGCGGCCGGCAGGCGGCGGGAGGAGGGGCAGCGGGCCG
>NW_004567113.1:56119343-56134575 GCF_000260355.1 Condylura cristata
CGCGGGGGCGCCTGGCGGCTCTAGGGGACGCGCGCCGCCGCGCGCTCCTTTTCCGGAACTCCGCGAAAAGTTTTTCTGTCAGACTGGGGCTCCCCTGGGAGACCAGCGGGCTCGCCTGCGGAACCGATCCCCGCGACCCTTCCACTCAGACCCTTCCCTGAGTCCCCGAAGTCCGCGCCTCCCCAGAGCCCGACCCCTGGCGCCGCCGTCTGGGAGCTCCCCAGGACCAACCCCGCCACGACTCCTGGAACTACCCTCCCAGGGCTCCTGAACCCCGGGGTTCCCGCGCGTTGGGGCACCCTCACCCCTTTGCTCTCGGAATCCCGCCTCCTGTGCTGGGACCCCGCTGCCATGCCAGAGACCCCTGCGGGGCCCCTGTTCCTGGCCTCTGAGCCTCCACCACGCAGGTGGGCATCGGGCACCCTCCCCGGGGCAGCCCAGGGCCCAGAGCCTGTGTGGCTGGGTGGCCACGGGGGGCCCTGGCTGGACAGGAGCTGCCGACGAGTGCCCCGGGGCCCAAAGCTGTGCGACAGCGCTCCGGAGGCCTGAGCGCTGGCTCTGTGGCCCTGCCCAGCCAGCCCCTGTCCCCAGTGGCCGACCCTGGCCGCCGCACAACCATTTCTGTCTTTGAACTGCCCAGCGCTGTGTGCTGGCAGAGAGCGCTGAGGCCGGGGGCGCTGTCCTGCCCGTTCAGCTGGCATGCCTCCCCCTTGGGCGACCCCTCCCGGCCCTCCTCGCACCCTGCCTTGGCCACTGGGGAGTGTGGGTGCCCCCTGATCTTAGGGAGAGCCCAGGTGCACTTGGGGCTCAAGGTCATGATGAATGCACCGTTTGGGAAGCAGTAACCGGTTCAGAGGCAGAGGGAGGGAGGAGGGAGGCAGAGGTGAGATTCTTCCCCAGCAGGTGGCTGGGCCAGGTCAGCACAGGTCCCCTTGAGTGGGGCTCAGGTCAGGCTCAGCGAGGGGCGCAGCTGGGCTGTAGAAAGCAGCTTCTCCTTCTGCCCAACCCACCCTGTCGCTGCGCCTCCCAGAACCCTGGGCCGCCCCCCCAGCCCCCAGCACCCTTCAGCCCTCCTGCCTGTCCCCGCCCGTGAGCCCGCAGCTCGCCCATGGAGAGACTTGCTCCACGCTCTTCCCTTGGGGAGCACCTGCGGCCACAGCTGTGCCTGCCGGCTTTGCCGGTGGGGCTGGGGGGGCTTGGAAAACTGTCCTGAGAAGAGCCCGCCGTTTGGGAAATGGGTTGTGGTCTGCTGATGTTTCTTTGGGGGTGGGGTAGAGTTTCGGGGGCCTGAGTTGTTTAGAAACCTGGAAGGCAGAGCTGGGGACCCCTCCCCGGGTGGGCTGGCTGCTTCCTTTGCTGTTGGAGTTGCGGCCGGCCCGGGCAGCACGCGCCAGAGATGCTGGTGACAGGAAGGAGCCCCGCAGCGAGGCAGGTGCTGGCGGTGGCCGGTGCAAATGAGCTGCCAAAATAGTGGCACTTCGGGCACCTCTGCGGCCCCAAGGCTCGGACCCCTAGGTTGCCATCCCCTAGTCTTGTCGCCGAAGAGAGGGGCGGGCCTGTTCTCTCCCGCTACAGCCGTGGACTTCGAGGCTCCGGGAAGCTGAGGAGCTAGTTCAGGGCCCAGCGGCGGTCTGGTGAGCCGGCGCGGCCGACTGTCAGGTGGCCACGAGCCGAGCCATAGGCTGGACCCCAGAGCTGCAGGCCAGCCACGGACGGGCTCGGGCTGAGGCCCAGTTTGAACCAGTTTCTGTTGCTGTGTGGCCACAGGTGTGCGCCCCGGCGCCTCTGGGTCCCACCTCGGAGCGCGGCAGGCGGGGGCGGAGCGCGGCACCTAGAGCTTGGGTGCGTGGCCAGCGCTCAGGAAGGCTGCTCAGTGAGACCAGTCCCCTTGGTGGGGCCACGTGGTCATGTGGACGTGCTCCGGACAGTCCACGGGCTGGGCGGAGTCGCCCGGTGACCACCTCCCACCCCTCCCGTGGCCCGAGCGCCACTGCGAATGTCCGCTGCGGCAGAGCAGGTTAGCGTGGAGGCGCCTGGGCCGCCGCGTCCGCCCGGCTTGCCGACGGACTGAAGCTGGCCGAGACCACGTGTGTGACGTTCGGGAGGCCTAAAATTAGTTGCATTCACCTACCAGAGGAATATATGCAGACTCGAGGAAGTTCTCTTTGAGGAATATTTTTGTGCCAAAGACTGACCCATTTAAAGAGCAGACTCCCTCCCTGCGTAACTCCCGCCGCGGCAGGCGCGCCCTCGTCCAGGGGCAGTGGGGAGGGCCGGGAGCCCTCGGGCGGACCCTGGTGCCGCCTCAGGTCTTGTCCAGGACACGGCGCAGCAGCGAGGCTGGCACTGGACTGGGGGGGGGGCAGGGGACCCCCCGCTGTCCCTGCAGGAGCCGGCACGGGTGTCCTGTCTGTGGTGGGGAGCTGCGCCGCAGCTGGCAGCCCAGGTCAGCAGGAGCGAAGCCCCTTCGGGGCCTTTGTGCTCCAGCTGGCGCTCACGCCCAAGGCCCTGCCTTCTCTTGTCTGGAGGTGCTGGCCCGGGCACTGGGAATGGTGTAGCAGGAGGGCTGACTCCCGAGTTGGCGCCGTGTTGGTGGTGGCCTCACCGCCCAGCGCGGTGGCCACCACGAAGTGTGACTGTCCGGCCCTGCCTCGAAGTGTGGACTGTCCCGGGACCTCCGGCGCACTGCACTGTGACCGGCTCTCAGCAGCGCGCCCAGCGGGCTGCGCCCTTGGGACTTCACTGCCAGTAATAATTCAGGAGGTAGACATCTGAGCCTGTAGTCTATGCCAGGCCCTCGCCAGGTGTGCAGGAACTGTTCGCCCTGTGCCTGCCCAGGCCTAGGAGCCAGAAAGGAGAGATGGGACCTCCGTAAGGTGTGCTGGCTTCAGGGGGGTGTGGCCCGGGGAGCCCAGGAAGGAGCGCATACCGCTTCCTGGGACCGCTGGGAAGGCCTCTGGGAGGAGGTGGCCAGCAGTGTCCTGTCCACTGTGGCACCTGCCGCCAGGTCCCCAGGGCGCTGATGCTGGGCTGGGGCGAGGACCCGGGCCTTGGCACAGTCAGCTGGCGTTGAGGGAGCAGGCGGGGGGCGGGGCGCGGGCTGGGGAGGCTGTGTCAGCTTAGCGTGACCTTAGCGAGCATCTCTTGGAGGCAGGCCATCCGCAGCTGGCCCCTGGCCAGCCTCTGCGTCCACCTTGCAGCGGCCCCCAAGCACGAGCTTTGCTCAGCCCCCGTGGGGGCCCCCAAGGCAGGTGCCAGGCCTCTGATCGGGCAGCACCTGGTGGGAGGGGCGTTGGCCCTGCAGTTTTGGTTTTAGGGTGTGTTGCAAGAGGAAGTACATTTTCCCTTTCGGGCTTGTTTCCCCGAAGGCAGACACCCTGTTCCTGAGGTTTAAGGAACTCAGAGCAGACTTGGACTTGAACCTGGGGGAGGCCTTCAGGCACTCAGCTTCTGCCAGAAGAGGCCCTCCTGCGGGGGAGAGAAGGAGGAAGCCGGGGTGCCTGCACAAGGCTGTGGAGCCTGCCCTTGCCCGCTCTCCGGGGCCTGGGACCAGCCAGCTCACGTGGTTTCCAGCTCTGGGGACGTGACTGGCCACCGCCTCTGCCCACGCGCCCGGTTCCTAGGAAGACGGCCTTGTGTTCTGTCCATGCAGCCTTTTTTTTTTTTTTAAAACACACACAAGAGCTGGGGTGCAGGCCAGAGGTGCAGGGGGTGAGAGGACCCCCCTAGAGACAGAGTGGGGAGCAGAACAGGCGGAGCCACTGAGACACAGTGCTGAGGGGGCAGCGGGGGGACAGGAGGAGGCTGCTGTGCCCTGGGGTCCCTCCCTGGCCGGGGAACTCGTGCTGCCCATAGCTTCACAGGGCTCGGACTTGACCCCTGCGCCCCCAGGGAGGTCCTCTCTTAGGTATTAAACTCCTGACTTCATGTTTTGCTTTGGTACAGTTCAGCGAGGGCCTCACAGCTAAGGAAATTGACAGCCTGTTGGCACAGAGCCACAAGGAAATCATCCTTACCCACTGGGTCGGGTTTCAGGTTCCATCCGATTCTGAATTCTGCATTTCCACTTGGCCTTGTATTTCTGTTTCTGCTCCAGACTGCACATCTGACTGGTTTCTTCTGTCTTTTGAGGGAGGGAGGGAGGGAAGTTACCCTCCACCCTGTTTTCTGTTTCTAGAATTTGCTTCTACAGTGTTGACCGTGAGGGGCGTGAGAGGCGTGAGAGGCGGGCCGGGCTTCCTGGAGGGAAGCCGGGATGCTGCTGGGACTGGCCGGACCCTGGGCGCCATGCCTGTGAGGGCGCCCCCCGCGGCTGCGCTCTGGGGTCAGGGCCTGGCACACCGGGCGATTCCCCCCACCGCCGCCCCGCTGCTTGGGTCTGAGCCGGGGTGCCGCCGCGGCCCTCCGGCCTCCGCGTTTGAAAGTCGGTGGAGGCGGCAGCCCCCAGGCTGTCAGTGCGCTCCGGCTGCGCTGTCCACCCTGGCGCCGCGCACTGGTTCCGCCGGCCGCAGGCCAGCGAGCTGTGGCCCCGGGCTCGGGGCTGACGGGTTGACCCTCCCGCTCCGTGACTTTATAGCGTCTTCCTGTTCCCTTCACCGACCATCTGTCTCCACCGAGCCGGCTTCTCGCCCGGCGTCTCGTAATCCCCACTCAGCCACACGTGCACGCAGGATGGCCTGTTTCCGGGTCAGCCCCGGCTCGGCCACTTGACTTCTGTGAACCTCTGTTTCTCCCAAGGAGCAGGGCCCCTGCCCTGCCTTGTCGGCCTGAGTAAGGCGGCTCGGCGGCTCGGACACGCGTGGGCCGCCGGGCCGGGCACGGCAGGGTGTGCTCGGTGGGCGCAGTGCCCCCGGTCAGTCTGGGCGCTGTCGCGACAGCCGTGGCCTGGGTTGCGCCACGAGCGCCCGCACTCTTGAGGAGCCGTCTTGTCGTTTCCAGAAATCCAAAACAAGCCTCCCCGCTCCCAGAGCCCCCCACCCCCAGCCGCCCCCCAAGGCACCCCCCATGCTCCAGCGCCGTCCTGGGACCAGGACTGGGCCGGTGGCAGGCGGCGGATGAGGTTTTCTTGTTTTTCTCTTTGTTGGCATCCCCTTCCTCTCGCTTTGTGGTGAGAACTCTGCCAGTCGGACCCCGCTGGACTCCTGTCGGGGACCCTCCCCGGGGCCGTCGAGGAGGCGGGGCCTTTGGCTTCTATGTCTGGCCTTTTTTAGATCCACTGCCTTGATGTCCTTATTTGTGCTTCTCCTAGCTTCTCCCTGGACCAAGATGACTGATGGGAGCCTCCCCGCCTCCACAAATGGCGTAGTCTCCATGGGCGTCCTGGCCGGGCGGCCGGGCGAGCACCTGCAGAAGCTGCAGCACGTGGCTCCCCGGGCGCCCAGGTCGCTCTCGCTGCCCGAGTACCGGCCCGCACCGAGAGCCGGCGTGCTGGAGGATCGCCGCAGCCTCAAGTCGGTGGACTCGGGCATCCCCACCCTAGAGGTCGGCAACCCCGAGCCTGTCCCCTGCAGCGTGGTCCACGTGAAGCAGTCCGAGGCGGAGGCTGCCGCCGAGCGGGCCTGCCGGAGCGCCTGCCCGCTGCCGTCCTGCGCCACACCGGCCCCCCCGAGCACCGAGCGGGGGCCGGGGGTGCGGAAGTCCTCCACGTTCCCCAGGACGGGCTACGACGCGGTGCGACTCGACAGCCCCACCTCCAGAGCCCTGGGCCGCAGCGACCAGGCCTCTGTGTGCAGCGTGTCCAGCCTCGGCACAGAGCTGTCGGCCACGCTGTCGGTCAGCAATGAGGACCTCGTGGACCTCGTGGTCACCAGCAGCTCCAGCGCCATCGTCACCCTGGAGAACGACGACGACCCGCAGCTCACCGATGTCACCCTGAGCTGCGCCGGGGAGACCCGGGACCTGCACCCGCAGGGCAGCGTGGCCGGCGCCGAGGCGGGGAGCAAGCCGAGGACGCTGGGGCCCCTCAGCAGCCTCTTTCCCAGGTAACGCGCCTGCCTCTCGGGAGGCGGTGGGCTGGCTCTGCTCGAGCGGTCGCTGTTCCTGCCTTGTCAGGGCCCCATGGCCCGCTTGGGGGCTCTGTAGCCCCGATCTTCGTGGGGGTACAGGCCTCCCTGTGGCTAGAGCCTCCGCTCCGGCCCGCTGGCGCAGTCTCCCGCCCGGCCTCTGACCACCACGGCCGGGAACCGGTCAGCGAGCTCGCTCTGCCGGACGCCCTGGAGGGCCTTTCCACCAATGGCTTGTTGGGGCCTAGCAGAGGGGGCTGGTGAGGGCAAATGGGGGACGGGGGGCTGTGACTCTAGCTGCAGTCCCATGGGTGTAAGCCAGGCTGCGTTTCTGGGTGCCCCCCAAACCTCTGCTTTGCTGGTGTACTGGGCAGGTGCCTGCTTTGAGCACCTCCATTCTCCTTTGTGTAGCCTCAGAGATGATCAAGGGTCTTGTGCTGAAGACAGAGGCTTGAGATGCGTCTGAGAGACGAGAGGGAGCTGGCGAGTGAGGGGCAGAGGGCGCGCCTGCGGGCGGCCGGCACACCTGGCAGTGCGCACAGGCCTGGGCAGGCCCACGCCCGGGGCGCTCTGCAGGGGAGGGGTCCTCGGGGCCTCGTCCCCACAAGTACCGTTCCTCTGTCTTTCAGCAGTGACTGTCGTACCCGGGACAGGTGTTGGGTGAGGAGAGGGCCGGGCAGGGAGGCTGGCGTGGGAGTCCACACAAGCCAGGGTGCGCGGCTCTGGGGGAGCCCCGACGGCCTGGAAATGGTGGCGGCAGCGCGAGTCACGGGCAGGAGTGTGGAGACGGGAGCCAGAGTGACCTGAGCATGGCCTGAGCCAGGAGGAAGAGCGAGTTGTCATCACGGAGACGCTTCGGGGAGAAGATGGGGAGCACGAGCGGTCTGGACATGCGCACGGGGGCGGCAGGGTGGAGATCCCACAGGAGGCTGGTTTGGGTCTGCGCAGCGGCTGGAGCTTGGGGTCGTCGGCCCTGAGGTAGTGCGGCGCCAGCGGTCACAGTCGTTGATGCTGCTTCGCCGTCTGTGCGCGAGGGGGATGGGGACAGCGGCCCCAGGCGCTCGGGATCACAGCAGGAGACGCGGATTATGACCCGGAGGTAGGGGCCAGGGAGCGTGCAGGCTGCCTGTGGCCACGTGCTGCGTGTCCTACCCGGGTCGTGTCCGCTGCGCAGAGACCACGGGTGAGCCGAGGCCGCACGGGACGGGGGCGCCTGCGGGGCGCGCGCTCGGCCCTTCACCCGGAGGCCCGCCGCCGGGCTTGCGAGCACAGCTGTTCCATCTGTTGCTCCCTAGCAGCTTACCGTTTGCTCAGAGCAAAATGAAGAACAGAGTCGGGGCGGCATCAGCAGCCGGCGCGTGCCCGCCCCCAGGTCCCCGCGCCGCGCGCTCCAGGCGGTGGGCAGGGGCCTGCATCGACATCGCTTCACCCGCAGGCCGGTTTCTGGGTGTCGTGTGTCCGTGCTGGCCCGACAAGAGTAAGGACGTGTCTCCAGCCCCGCGGCCGTCTCGCGGCCTGCCCAGCGCCCGGCAGCGCCAGCTCTCGCTCCCTCTGCAGTGCCCCGCGTGCAGCCAGTCCCACCGCACGCAGCCCTCTGCTCAGCTCCTCCGCTGTGCTCTGCCTGTGAGGCGTCCCTGCGGCGTGGCTCGCCTGCTGCCCGGTGAGTCCGGGCCCACTTCGGGCGAGCCGCCGTACCCATCCTTCGCCCCGCGGGAGGGTGCGGAGAGCGCCGGCTGTGGCTTGCGCCTCGGGCTCTGCTCAGCAGCTCCCTTGCTTCAAGGCCAGCGACCCTGTCACAGCTCACATCCAGCTCAGCCTGTGGGTTTTGACTGGATATAAATTTCACCTCCATTCACCAGGGTGCAGTTGCCAGATCGGGTCCTTGGGGACTGTCTGGTGTTGTCAGGCACCTTCCCCACTGGTCACACCTTGCCGCTTCCCTCGAGCTCCTGCTGGCGTCCTGCGGCCGCTGCTCACGGGGCGTGTGGCGGTGGGCGGTCTCGGGACGCGGAGCTCAGGCCCTCAGCTGACATGTGCAGTGGCTTTGGCGACCCCTGTCTGCTGGTGGGCGAATCTCTGGCGGTGGCAGGCCCTTGAGCACCAGCCCTGCAGCAGCACCCCCAGGAGCCCCCCACAGATGGTGTGGGGTCCGCGCAGGTGAAGCCCTGACGTGTCGGCTAGGGAGCTGTCCCAGTTTGCGTGAGTCCCTGGCGAAGACCCCCGAGAACCAGTGGGGATGCGGCTGCCCGCCAGCCCTCCCCAGAGGTGGAGCGCGCAGACCCGGCCGCAGCTGTGAGAGCCTGGCAGGCCTCGATGCCGGGAAAGAACAAGCAGGGCCTCAGGAGACGCAAGGAGGGTGGTTGTGGGGTGCACAGGGTGGCTCCCTTCATTTTAACTTTTAAAGATTTATTTATCTGAGAGCTGGGGTTCAGGCCAGAGGTGCGGGGTTAGGGGTGAGGGGATTTATCAGATTCCCCAGAGAGAGTGGGGAGCAGGACAAGCAGATCTACGGAGATATGCTGCTGAGGGGGCAGCAAGGAGACAGGAGAGGTCTGCCGCGCCCCAGGGTCCCTCCCTGGCGGGATCTGGGATCTCGGTGACTGTGGTAGCTTCGCAGTGCTGAGACTTCACCCCGCGCCCCCAGGGCGACCCTGGGGTGTTCCGTTTTAATGAACCAGGACAGGTGACCATAGAGCGGAGATCCAAATGCGGTGAGGAAGAGGGGCGTTAGACCCAACACCGGGGTGCTCTGTACAACCTCAGGAGTTCGTGGGGCTTGGGGAACCCCAGAAAAACCCACACGGGCACAGAAGGTTTCACCACCGGCCACTTGCTGCTCAGAAGTTCACTTCCCTTTACCAGGCGGTGCCACACGCAGGGCCCCGCCACGCCTGCCCGCCCGCGCCTGCGCTGGGCCATGGCTCCTGGACCCGCCGCTCGGCCGGCCGGCAGCGGGCTCACTGTCCCCGCTTCCTCTCGGGGCACTCGTGTCACCGCCCAAGCCAGCCGCCGCGCATCCTCTTGGCTGAGTCACTGCGGGGCTCCCGCACGCCCTCTGCGGAGCGTGATGTGTCACCCAGCTTTGCCTAAGACCTGTTTGGGCCCCGAAACCACGTTTCCCTCTCAAGTCTCCTTGGCTTCCAGCCAGGGGCTTCTCGGCGCAGTCTCGGTCACAGGGCTGCGTGCACAGCGCACCTGGCGCGCTAGGAAAGTGAGAACGTGGACTGAAGACAGGATTTCTTTTTGGTTCTGCCTCGCGGGGAAGCGTCGGGAGGGTGCGGGGAGGCTGCGCCCACCGTCCACGTCCTGTGGGCCACGCCCGAGGAGGACGGGGCCAGCCAGGCGAGGACAGCGTGCCCTGGCGGTCTGCCTGCGCCTGGCTGTCAGTCACTCTGTTCCCGAGAGCAGTTACTTTCTGCCCCCACGCAACAGGGTGGTGGACCAGGTGCCCGGCTGCGGCTGCCCCGCTGGCCCCGGACTGTCCACCTGCCAGTGACGTCAGCAGGGGTCTCTGGGCCCTGTGCTCACGTCACCCGAGGGTGCTGGGTGCCGGAGGAGGCTCTGGGCAGCGAAGGTGCTGCTCCTGCATGGGTGGGACTCGCAGGCTGGCACCAAGCAGCCTGCCGCAGGGCAGCGACCCCCCGCGAGGTGGCCGGGGGCAGCAGCGTCCCCTTGCCCAGAGCCAGCAACCTCAGCTGTGGCGTATAAAGCCCAGACGTCTTCCAGGGCCAGACCGGTTGTCTCTGTGGCGGCTGGAGGTGGGGCTATACCTGGTCGCCCATGGGTGCGACCTTTGCCCCCCCATCTCCCCACCCCCCAACTCCTTCAGCCGTGTTTGCGTATTGCATAGAGAGGGGCCTCGTTTCTAAACGTTCATTAAAGCAGGTTGTTCTGCTGAGGATTTGAAGTCGCGTCCGGTGACCCTGCAGTTCACCTCGGTGCGTCCGGTCGGGTCGGCTGGGTCGGCTTGTGCCTGCCTGCAGCTGTTACTTCTGGCATTCCGCTTGTCAATCATTGACTGGTGGAATGAGGAAGTGGGTTTTGGTCCTGCTCTCTGATAAGATTACAGAGAGCCGGGGCGGGCATTGCTTTCAGGTGATCCCTTAGGGCCCCTCAAGTGCTTCCTGCCTCAGCGCCCACCAGTCCAGACCCAGTCCTGACCCAGTCCTGACCACGCCAGCTTCCCTGGGCTGCGGTGCCTGGGGGCACTTACGGCCTGGGCCCTTCGCCTACATCGTGCGGGAGTGCTTTCGGGGTTCTCTTCTCTGGCCCTTGGGGCTCTGAGCCCAGTGCGCCGCCTTTGCCGGTTACCCCCCCCCCTTGCCGGTTTCTGCTGATCTCAAGCCCCAGAGGCCGACTGCGTCCATGCAGCCCTCCGGCACCCTCCAGCGTCACCGCCCTCTCTCCTGTCCTCCCCTGGCCTCGCTGTGGCCGCTATGCCCGCGCATCTCGCTCTTGCTGTGAGCCCTCCACGTCAGGGCCTGGCTCCGAGTGCGCCCTGGCCCCGGTGAACCCCGCTGTGCTCCTGTTCTGTGCAGGCGCCGGCGCGGCCACTGTCCTCGTTGCAGGTCGTGGCTGCGTGTGCGTCTATACCGCCTGCCTGGAGCCAGCCCCGGCGCGGCAAGGGGGGTTGGGGCTGGCCGGATTTGGGGGAGCAGCCTAGGTTAGTGGTGCTGGGGTGGAGGGCAAGCCCAGGTGAGCTGGGAAAGGCCCCTGTGCGAGGGGTCAGCATACACCTGAAGCGACAGGCGCCTGCCCGCCTCCGGGTGTGGCGTTGCTGCAGCCTGGCAGCGCGGCAGCGTTTTAAGGGCCGGAGCCGGTGAGTGGGGGTGGGGGTGGGCGGGTGACCAGGGCGGGAGGCTCAGCGTGGCTACTTGGCTGCACTGGAGCTGCTGGGCAAAGTCAATGCCCAGGCCCCACCCTCAGGGGTTGGATTTAATTGGTTTGGGGTGTGGCCTGGACCTTGGGGTTTTTAAAAAAGCCCCCAGGGGACTGGCAGTTGCTGTGTGTGGCTGAGGCTGGATGCAGCCTGCGGCCTCGGGCAAGACTGTGCCTCTGAACTTCCTCACCTTGAAGACAGAAAGTCAGAAAGTCGGCTGTGCCCCTGCAGTGTGGGCTTGTTTTGTTTCTTTTCAGTTTCCACCTCCCCTCCAACCCTGGAGGCTTGGTCTGGAGAGCTCTCGGTGCAGTGGGGTGTCTTTGAGCTTTCCATTAAATAGCCTGGTCAGGGCCGGCCCTGATCCCCAGGCCCTGAAGCCTTGCCTGGGCTCTGACTGTGTGGCTTCCGCTGTTTTCCTGATTCCTAGCGGCATCACCCTTCCGTCGTCTGGGTAGGTTTCGAGTCCCACCTCTGCCTGTGTCTACTGGGGTGAGGCCTGTCCTGCCTCCCGCAGTGGCCTCGCTGGCCGACACCTGCCCGTCAGGTGAGCCGGTCGCCCGCGGTGGTCTCCTCAGCGGACTTCTGCTCCTCTGCTGGCCGTCCCAAAGGTGCTCACGCTCCCTTCGCCATGAGCCTTTTCTCCGTGTTCTGCTCCACGACGACCCCGCGTGTGCGCCTGGGTCCCCTCCGTCTGCCCCCAGTGCCCATGCTGCTGCTGTGGGGCTTCAGTGCCCGGTAGCTCACTGCCCTGACATCGAAGGGTTTCTATAAACTTTTCTTTGGTGGTTCAATGACTCTACTGATATGCTCAAACTCAGAACTACATTTCTCGTGTGTGGATTTAAAGCAGTAACGATTCACAGGAAATTTTAAGAATGATAGTCCAGGATGGGGGGGCTTTTGCCGGAAGCTGCCGGTCTCCCTGGAGTGTTTCCAGAGGCCCCGGCAAAGCCTCCTGGACCTGAGTTTTCTTTGTGGACCCTTTGGCTGCAGGCTTCTTGAGAGGTGTTTGGCCAGGGTGACGTATGCGGGACGAGGAGGGTGTCGGAGAGTGTGGTTGAGTAGAGACCCAGACGGGAGTCCCGGCCCGCCACAGCTGGGGGGACTGGACCTCAGGACCGTGGTGGACAGAGGATGGGGGCTCCGCGCGCCGGAGCGGTCAGATGGGCTGCTCAGGCTTGTGCGCGCCGGTCACCTGGGCCCCTTAAGACACACCCTGGGGCTGACCCCGAGTCTCTGACTCACAAGGTCTGTAGTTCTGGCCAGTTTCCAGGCGCCGTTGCCGCTCGTCCAGATGCCCCATCTGTGTCTGGGGCTTTGTCCGTGTTGTTCGTTCCCCGGGCCCGGCACGGGTGCACCCTGGGCCCCGTGGCCCCAGGTCCGCCTAACTGTCTGAGATGGCAAAAGTAATACCTGCCCACTGGAGCTCGGCCATGGCTGGGCCGCCCTCGCCTGCGGCTCTGGACCACAGGGCCCCCCAGGCATCCGGGCCGGCTCGGGCCTGCGTCACGGCGCTGGGCGCGGTCTCGAGGGCCGCTGCCCACTGTTGCGCATCTCTTCCAGTCACACCTGTCACCCGTGCCTGCATGACAGAGCCCCGCCCGGCCCGGCACTACCCAGCTTGACCTCCACGAGGCGCCGGGGGTGGCAGAGCCGGCTGCCGCCCAGGACCCAGAGGAAGGCCGCGTCTCCGTCAGTTGCAAACACACTCTGGCTGGAGGTTTCCCTTGACAGGGCCGGCGTTGCCACTGCAGGGCCGGCCGGGGCTGTTTCCACGCGCCTGCCCATGCGGCCAGGCTTCCCGTCTGGAGCCCGGCAGTTCACGGACGTGGTGTTGATGTTAGACCTTGGCCTTTTAAAAATCTGGAAGTATTTGATGTCACGAATGAGGAAGACCCCAGCGGAGCGCCTGTGCAGGCGTTTGGAGGTGTTGTGCCAGGTTTCGAGTTTCCCAAAGACCGCCGAGGAGGCGATGCCGACGCGAAGCACACGAGGGTCTTTACTGCCAGCTCGCGCCTGGGCTCCCAGCGCCGCAGCGGCCGGAGCGGAGAGCCCGGAGCCCAGGGCAGCAGGGCTTTTACTGCAGGGGAGGGGAGCTTCCGCCCAGCAGTACACTGGTGCACACTGAGCAAAGGTATCTTGTCTCAGCCCGGTTGGTCTGTAAGACGTGACCCTTCTGCTCGCCCCCTACCTTAGGACACCTGGCGTTTTCCCGATAGGTGCTGGTCACTTGCCTACTTGCTGACTGGCTGTTGCTATGGGAGGAGCGAGATGAGGACATTGACAGTTGACCTCGGCCTCGGCGCCTTGCTGATAAGCGAGACTGAGGCCTGGCTGGCTCTGAAGCCTGGCGGGGCGCCAGCTTGGTCTTTCAGAGGCGCCCTGGGAGTGTGGGCCTCACCCAGACGCCTGCCCTATCACGTCACTGGTGCAGCCCCTGGAGGCACCACAGTGCCATTTCACCTGGTGCCCTCTCGGGAGGGGCCCGGGTGCTGCTGTTGGTCAGCTGTCTATGGGGAGGGCCGCTTGGGGGGCCAGAATCAGCCCCAGCCTCACCCTGCCTCCAGCCTGCCTGCTTGGGCTGGGCCTCCCCGCGCCGGCTGGTGTGTGAAGGAGGGCGCCCGGACGTGCCTCCAGCTGCCAGGAGTGTGGCTCGGGCCTCTGCAGCTGCCTTTCCTGGCTTGTGTGTGCCGTGGGCGCCGTGGCCTTCTCCCTGCTTTCCTGTTCGTGGACAGGTTGTGGCCCCTCATCTGCTGCCTTGTGGCTAGAGACTGAGCTGAGCTCGGCTTGCCTTGTTGCGTGGGTTTTCGCAGGATCTAGGCCCTGCTGCCCGGGGAGCTTGGACCCACACCCAGACCTCCAGAGTTTTGGGAAACCCTGGCTGTGTGTCCAGGCTGGGGGGCCTGCTGGCCAGGTCAGGGAGGCTGGGGCGGGCCTCCCACGGGCCCAAGTCCCACCTCAGCCCTGGCTCATGCTCTGCATGGCCCGCGGCCTCCCCCAGCGCCGTGACATCCAGGCGGTGTCCCGTGGCGGAGTGTCTCCAGCGGGGCTCAGCTGAAAGAGGAGGTGCGGCCACCCCGGGACCTGGCCTCTTGGTGCCAGCACAGCAGGCGGGTCGCCACAGAGCCTGCTCTGCTCGCGGCCTGGGGGCCGTGCTCGGCCGTGGTTGCAGGGAGCGTTTGAGATCGCTCCTGGACCCACCGTCTTTTGGCATCAGTAAAGCCTGAAAGTAGAGTTAGTGGGGGTGCAGGGCGAAAGTCCCCTCCCCCTCAGCCGTGGGGCACCCAAGCAGGAAGGGCTCGCCCCATGACAGTGGGAAGCGGAGTCACAGTGCCCACCCAGCTCCCTGCTGGGAGCCATTGAGAAACTGGGTCTGACTGCAGGGTCAGAAACCTTCAGGCTCCCCCATTTTGTGTCTGTACTTAGGGTTTCTTCTTGAAGAGGCTTCCCAGGTTGTCTGAGTTTCAAGGCCGGCCAGGACTGGGCCTGCCCAGCAAGCCGGTGGCCGTGCTGGGGTAGCGGAACCGGGGTAGCCAGTGGCTGTCCAGCGTGCCCAGCAGACGTGGCCTGCGTGGCCCGGCCTTCATGTGCTTCAGGGGAAGCCAGAAACACCAGTTCTAATGTGATTTGCCATTTCAAACAGTGGCAAATATTTTGAAACAAAAATCACATGTAGACAAGACAGACTGTGCCCACTGGTGGCCTCCCCGGCACCGCGGGGTGTCCTCTCACGTGGTTTATGGAGGCCACAGACAGTGGGCCAGCTGGGCAGGTTGCTGTGGTCGTCTTCCTGCACCTCAGCAGGGCCGGGCCTCTCCCCAGGAAGCGCCAGGCAGCCCTGTCTTCATGGCGCGATGCAGCTGTGCTTGCTGGTCCAGTCCGACCAGGCGTGGGTGCAAGGGGCCTGGGGTCACCGGGTGGGCAAGGCCCGCTCGCTGGGGTGGGGAGGGGGCCAGGCAGGCCAGGCCACCTGCCGGGGCTTGCTGTTCTCTGTTCCTGGGCAGGTGCCTGGGCGGGTGGGCTGTGGGGATGGAAATTGCCTCCAGGGAGTCTACTTGTTTCTTTCAGAATGTTTTTGTAACTTTATTTTGATGTAACTTCAATGTTGCTGAAAAGTTGCAAGAAAACAAAAGGGCGAGACACCGGCTGTGTTCGCAGACTGGCCTGGGCGGTGCTGCTGTGTCTGTGCTCCCCACCCACCCGCACTGTCCCTCTCAGCGGGGGCTCACTCCAGCCGAGAGAGCAGCGGGTTTCCCGAGAGCAGGGCAGCCTCTGCCCCAGGTGTCCGGATGAGGGAATCCGGCCGGCCTGTGTCCTGACCCGCTGCCCGGCCGTCCCCCAGACCAGGGCC
>NW_004567113.1:56135995-56137775 GCF_000260355.1 Condylura cristata
CGGATTTCACCAGTCGTGCCTGCTAGTAAAGCATTCTCCCCTGGGGTTTCTTGGAACTTGGTCCTTGTGGTGCCGCTTCTGGACGGGAGGGCTGAGGCCACGGCCAGGCTGTAGCGCCCCCGCCCACGGCTGGCCAGCCGCCCACTCTGGAGGGCCAGTTGCGGCCTGCGTCTCGCCCCCTGTGGTGCCAGCGGCCAGAGGCTCGTGCTCTTGCTCCCGGGGGTGGGGTGGGGGCAGGCCCGGATCCAGCCAGGCGAGGGGTGTTTTGGCTCCCTGCCTGGTACCACCTGCTCCCCCGCGAGGCTGCCCGCCCTCCTGGCCTCCGACAGCCAGCTGTTGGGTCAGTGCTGTGACCTTGCTCCCCGCAGCTAACGCTCCAGCCTCAGCCCCGTGCTCACTGCCGGCTGTTCGGGCGACTTGTGAGGACCGGCTGCGCGTCAGGCCGCCTGGCTAGAGCGATGACACGGGCTCTCCGCGTGGGCGCCCCGTGGCGAGGTCGCGGTTCCACCACGGTGTGGAGGCAGCAGCGAGGGGCCGCGAGCCTCCGGCTGAGTGCCCGCAAGGTGTGGGGACACGGACAGTGGGCTGTCGTGCCGTGGCCCTCTGCTTGTTGTGGGGCGTCCACTCTTGGGCTCCCAGTTCCTCTAGAACTTGCAACAACTTTCAGAAGATAGTAACGTCCCTATTTTACCAGGAGCGGCAGAGCGGCTGGCAGAGTGACTCTGCGGGGTCACGGTGGGGGGCAGCGGGGTGCTCACGGATCCCTGCCTCTCTGCGGCGGGGGCAGGCAGGGAGGGGAGGGCTCCCGCGGGCCTGTGTGCCTGCTCGCTCTCCCCTACGCCCTGGCTGGCCCAGGTGAGCAAGGTGGGGGCCGGGGCTGCTGAGGAAGCCCCGTGGGGCTCTAACTGTGGGATCCAGGGGTGCGTGTAGGCGGGGCTGGGGCCACAAGTGGCTGCCGCGTGATTCCTGTCTGCCTGGGCAAACGAACTTGGTTCTGAATGTCGTCTTCCGGCGCGTCTGGCGTCCCCTGCGGCCGTGTCTGGTCCCGGGAGGCGCACTGCGTAAACTGGTGTCCAGTTTGCTTTTATAGATTGGTACACTTTTAATTTGAACCACTGACTGTATAATTGGCTATGAAGTAGCCTGCACTGAACGTAGGCAAAGCTTGTAGGCAAAGCTCAGCCACAGATTTCTCAGGGAACTTAGAAGCCCAAAAAGTAACAATTCAACGAGAAAACAGCGGTTGCGGTGTCCCCCAAGGCCACTCTCGCCTGGCGCGGAGTCTCTCGCTGTCTCCTCACGGCTTTTCTAAGGGGAGCGCGACTGGACCCTCCGCCCGGCGGGGGCTTCGTGGGCCGCGTGCTAGGTCAGCCGGTGCCCGCCAAGCCGGCCCGTGTCTGCGCATCTTGTCCCACCCCGCTGCTGACCCCTGGGCCTGAGCTGGCTGCTGTCACAGGTCACACGGCAGCCAGCCGCCGGGGGGGCCGGCGCCGCGACACAGGGCCAGAGCTGGGCGCCCAGTGGTGCCGGCGCCGGCAGAGCAGGCGCCAAACCAGGAGTTCAGGAAGCTCGGCCCTCACTTTCTCCTCGGGCGGTGTAGGACCGGAGACAAGCCTCACTGTGACTTGGAGCGTGGACTCTGGAGTCTGACCTCTGGGCGTCGGCCTGACTCAGCCTCGCGGTGCCCTGTGGCTG
Source organism: Condylura cristata (assembly GCF_000260355.1). Classification (NCBI taxonomy): domain Eukaryota; kingdom Metazoa; phylum Chordata; class Mammalia; order Eulipotyphla; family Talpidae; genus Condylura; species Condylura cristata. Next base: position 56,137,691 of record NW_004567113.1, read on the forward strand.
TGGGCCGGGCACCTGACCTCTGTCCTCTGGGCCCTGTCATTCAGAGAGGCCGCGCCCGTGCCGTGGACGTGAGGGCTGCTGGCGG
>NW_004567113.1:56137875-56140651 GCF_000260355.1 Condylura cristata
GTGTGTGTGTGTGTGTGTGTGTCGGGCCTGCAGCCTCTGCTCCCAGCCCCAGACTGCTTCCTCGCCTGCACAGTGGCATGCTGCTCCCGCCCCTGGATGGCCCACACCGGGAGGGCTGGGTGTGAGGAGCGGCTTGGCCCGGAGGGCAGCGCCCCGCGGCCTTGCTCACGCGCTGGGAGAGGCAGCGGTGGCCCTGCGTGGCCCGTGCTGCGGGTCTGCCCAGGGCTCAAGCGCACAGAGCTCCACCTTGCCAGTGCTGGGTGTCCCGCTTCATAAACACTGCGAGAATGTTCTGTCAGCTGATGTGGTACCAGAGAGACATAAGGGGAGAAACAGAAATGGCCGAGAACAGTGAGGCCCCATTGACGCCCTGGGCCCTGAGCGTGGCCTCACGGCATCACCGGGGCTTCTGTGAGACCTAGCTCGCAGGTGCCACCCCCGGGTACTCTGAACCCGCCGAGCCGGCCCAGAAGCTGCGCTTACCAGGCGCGCCCGGCAGCTGCAGGCGGCCAAGACTTCAGGACGCCGTATGTGCTAGGGGCCGCCCTCTTGCAGCTCGGGGCCAGGGGCCGCATGTGTGGGTCTTGCCGGCGGCCGTGGACTCGGGCACAGAGGCGGGGTGGGGTGCGGAGACGGCACGGTCGGGGGCGGCCCTCAGCTTGTGAGCTGGCCGTCTCGGCCCTGCGGCCCTTGCGCTGATACCCCGGCTTTGAGTCATGGCACGGGACAGCTGGGGCTCCCCGGCCCTGTCCCACATCGGAGCTCCGCACCGTCAGGGAGAGCCGTGAGCAGCCGGCCGGTCCTGGCAGCTCGGACGGGCGTCGGGGGAGCCACGCCGCGCGCTCTGATCACCTCGCTCTGGATCTCAGCTCTCGCCAGCCTCCGGCGTCAGGTGCCCTCTGATCGCTCCTCGGGCTCTGTCCAGCCGTCCTGGCCTCGGCTCCCTCTCCTGAGCAGCTTTCTGTCGGGTCCTGAGCCCGCATGTTGTCTCGGAGGTCGCCCGCCAGCATCGGCGCCCCTCTGCCCCTTTGTCCACCACCCTCCCGGCCCGTGGACTGGCGACCTCGGAGGTCACGCCTGTGCGGCTCTGGGCACCCCGCAGCCCTCCAGGAAGGCTGACGGCGTTTCTGTTGGCGAGCCGGGCCGCGGTCCGTGCAGCCTCCGCCACCGCTTCCCAGGCCGAGGCCCTTAAGCTGGTTCTCTTTGCTCTGCCCCCACTGCCTCGCAGTCTCCCTCATGGTCACGCTCTGGGTGAGTCTGTCGGGCAGTCAGGTCTGAGCAGCAGAGGGAGTGGTGAGGCCCAGAGCAGGCCGGGAGAGATGTGTGTGGCATCCTCTTTCCTGTGAGGCGCCTCAGGGGCTCTGGTCATTCCGGAGCGAGGAAAGGATTCTTTTTAAAGGATGTATTCCTTTCTTATTCTGCGCACAAGAGTCGGGGTGTAGGCCAGAGGTGGGGGAGATGAGAGGACTCCCCAGAGACAGTGGGAAGCAGAACAAGCAGATCAGAACAGGTGGATCCACTGAAACCCACTGCTGAGGGGGCAGCGGGGAGCCCGGAGTGGTCTGCCGCGCCCTGTGAGTCACTCCCAGGCTGGAGATCGAACTCACACTGAAGCGGTTGCATCTAGCCTACAAGGTGCTGTGCTTTAACCCCTTGTGACACCAGGGAGGGCCCAAAAAGATCGTTTAAAGAAAAGATGAAGTAAAGAGTAAAAGTATGTAATTTGGTAGGCTGGAGAGGGGCCCAGGGCTGCAGATTTGGGGGGACACTTTAGAGCAGCTTGTGACTTTTTGGGACATAGCACCACGTGCCCGGACTGAGGAGCGCAGACGGGATGAGGTTAAGCAGAAAGCCGAGGTCCTGCGGGTCTTCCCCGCCGCTGCTGGCGGCTGGGTGGCAGCGGGTGGCAGCCAGAGGCTTTCAGTGCCCCGGCCGGATGCTATCACGTGAGCAAAGTGGTTGTGCTAGATGACTGTGTCGGCCTGTGCGCCCTGGAATGTCTTGGATGGGATTTCAGGTGAGAGAGTCAGTCATCCCTCACCGCTGGGTGCTGAGCCTCGGGGTGCTCAGGAAACGCCCAGGCGGCATGAGGGCAGGGAGACCAAGCGGGGCAGGGCGCGGCTGGCGGCAGGCGTCCGCAGACGCGTGGCCGGGCCTTTGGGAAGGGGCTAAGCCCCGGGCGGCAAGCGGGCCAGCGCAGGGCGAGGGCAGAGAGCCGCGCGGAGCTTGGGCGGGCCGCGGGGCCGCTGCCCGACGGAGGGTCCTGCCTCGGGGACAGCAGCTGGCGGGGACCAGTGTCAGAGCCCGCCTGCTACACCGGCTCGTCAGCCCGGCGCTTTCCACCAGCCGGATGCGGGGCACACGCAGGGGCGGTGTTAGCGTGGACAGCGCACTGGGAGCAGCTCGCAGGCTGCCTGAGCAGTGGCCCCAGACTCGGGGAGCATGCACGACCCCTTCCTCTGCTCTCCACACACCCAGGCTGCAAGCTGTCTCGTGGCAGCGGCAGTAAAACTCACAGGAAGGGGAACTAAGTAAGTGATCTCGTTCGCAGAGACGGGCAGGCCCCGATGCCCTCCTGCCCCCCGCGTGGCCCTGTGGACACAGCATGGCAGTGTGTGGCCGGAGAACCAGGACGCACGGGCATGCTGGACAGAGGATGCTTGGGCGTGACCTGGAGGAAGTTCTGAGCTCCCCCAAGGACTGAACGCATGAATCGGACCCTAAAATGAATACTTAGACTTAGGGGTGGGGCTGTGGGGCGGGCCGGCGTGGGGGC
>NW_004567113.1:56141621-56145543 GCF_000260355.1 Condylura cristata
GGCACGCTGCTCCCGCGCCCAGTGTAAGGATGCCCGCCGGGGGTCGGGCTGCGCCAGCCGGCGCCGTGGAAGCCTGACGGGCGAACGCTGGGTGCCAGTTTGATCAGGAAGAGTGAAGTGATCGCTCGCCCAGAAAGAGTCAGAAACAGAATAAACTAAAACTGAATTCTAAGAAGTTCAAGAAAATGAAAGTCAAGGCAGTAAAGAAGAAAGAAAAAAGAGGAAGGGAAAACAAAACAAGAGGGCGGGTCTTGGACCAGCAGCGAAGCCTTGGTGTGGCCCCCGCCCAGGCCCCGGCCGCCCGCGGTGTTCCAGCCCTGCGTCTCAGAGGGCTTCAAGTGTAAAATCCGCAGGCTAACGGGAGGGATGGGAAAGCGAGGCCCTGAACAAAGCCTCGGTGAGGGTGCAGTTGGCGCACCCCGTCAGAAGGGGCTTCGGGCAGAGCCAGCCGGGGCAGGCCTCACCGCCCAAGCTGGGTGCCCCGACGGTGCGCTGCTGAGGGGCGCGCACGGACCCCCGCAGCCGGGCAGCCCGCACCTCCGCCGGCGATCCCGCTCCTCTCTGGACGTGGCCAGTGAAGCTGCCCCTGCCCGACCGGCGGACACGGCAACGCGACCTCCAGCAAAAGCTCCAGCAGCTTTCCCCGCGCCGGGGCGGATGGGGCGGGCCGAGACCTGCCCTGGGCAGGAGGCTCCAGACCGGAGCATGAACACAGACGCAGCCCGCGCTCGCCCTGGGGCGCGGAGGGAACACGGCCGCTGTCGGGACGGTGAGGGCCGGAGGACAGCTCCCGAGGGCCGGCACGGAGCTCAGCTGTCAGCACCGGCGGGCGGCCAGAGGAGACCGGCAGCGGAGAGGCTCGAGGCGCAAGGCGCAAGCAAGCGGGGCTCCTCGGCGGTGTGACTCGGCCTTACAGGGCGCCATCAGGGGAAGCAGATGAGCACCGCAGGAACGGGTGGACGCAGAGAGCCGATGGTGGCAGTGAAGCCACAACGTGGCTCTTTGAAATGAGCCGGGCCATGCGCTCACGCCGGCCAGGGCACGGAGGAGGGTCCCTGGGCGTTGGCCACAGACGAGCGGGTGTGGTGCATCCCGGAGGGCACTGACGGTGGCACTGGACGGGAGGGCCATCCCCGTGCGGCCCCAGGCTTGCCAGCATGCCCTGCGGGCATCGCGGGTGCGTGCGGGCAGTGCCAGGGGACCTGAGACAGGCCCTCTCAGCCCGGCCCTCCTGGTGGCACTTCTGGGTGGTCTTCCTGGACCGCCCGCCCCGCCGCCAGCCCCTGGCCTGCGGCTCCCGTGTTTCCTGCACCCAGGTTCCTCGCCCTTCTGTCTGCGTCTTTACCCCCGGGTGTCCAGGCCTCCTGCGGCGAGGACCCGACCTCGTGTGCCTGGGGCTTTCTTTACCCGGGGCCCGGAGCAGCGGTACCTGGCTTGGGACGGTGGCTGCACCTGTAGGCGGCTGAGAGCGTGCACCGGACGTCGCAGAGCGCGGGCTCTTGCTCTGCAGCGCCGTGTGCGCCGCGCCCTTGCGTGGTCTTCCGCCATTCACTGCCGTCGCGACGTGTGTTCCCAGCGCAAGAGCCTCTGACTCGCTTCACCAGTCTCCTCCCTCAGCCCTGGGGCCGAGAGGCCAGGGGTCTGCCTGGCGGGCCTGCCTGTCTGGTCGGGACTTGTCTCCAAGTCGGAGCAGAGCAGCGCCTTGGTCTCTCGGGGTGGTGTTGAGATGCACAGATGCGGGCAGTGCCGGCCGGCGCATGGACATGGAGCGGGGTCAGTTTCAGGGTATGTGAAAGTGGACCTGTCACCACATGGTGCAGCGCCAGTTAACACTTCGTCAAAGGCACTCCCTGCAGAAGCATAGACGGAGACCTGGCGCGGCAGCGGAGGGCCACCGCCTGCCAGAGAGGCGGGCTGTGCCAGCGACTCTCTTCACTCCCCCGACTCACACCTAGGGCACCTCTCACGTCCAAATGTCTGAGTCTGGGTGCCAGGTGCGCGGGTCTGCCCTGCCGGGGCTTCTAGTGCATGGTCTGGGGGTGGGGTGGTGGGGGAGGGAGCTTGACGGCGCAGTGGCTGCGGATGTTGGGAGGAAGCCGAGATCCAGCCTCAGGCTCTTCTGCAGAAATGGTCGCCAGAGTCGCCAGTGGCCCCTCAGGCTGGCAGGATGCCTCCTGGGCTCGCATCGTGCCTGGTGCCCACGGGTGTAGTGACCGCCTGTCTGCTGGGCTGTGAGCACCGGAGGGCGGGGTGTTTGTTTCTCCCAGGGCCAGCTGCCACAGCGCTCACGGGACGGATGGACTCATGATAGCCGGGTGCAAGGAGGGAAGGGCAGTGACCAGAGGCCTCCTTGACCCTGCAGGCCCGCCCTGGCGGGTGAGCTGAGCAGCTGGCGCGCACACCGCGCCTCATCACTTCAGTGTGGAGCCTGAGGCCCGGCTGAGTGGGGAGGGGCTCCCGGGCAGCAGGCTGGTCCTAGGCAACCCCAAGAGACCAGCACCCCAGAAAGCACAAGCCATCGGTGTCGTGCTGCATCCCTGCGCCCAAGCGGCTCGGGACTTGGGGCCTCTGTGTGTTTCTGATCAATCTGCAGATGTGAGCCTGAGTGTCCAGCTTGCACGCAGGACTTTTACTGCACCTCCGAAATAGTCCCGCGCAAATAAACCACTCAGGAAGGGAGAGAGAGAGAGACTGGTTCTGTGTACTCCTCACGACATTTCCTTTTTTAAATATCGTGGATCAGAGACCTTTTGATGCTTTGAGTAGATGAGAAAGATGGGAACCTGGACCCAAGGGCTTTCTAGACCCTCGTGTGCATGGGCAGGAGGACAAGAAGAGGCAGTGAGGTTGCCGGTTGGGGGTGACGCAGGCGGTCTGGTGACCCTCGTGCGGGGCCTCCAGGCTGAGCCGTGTGGCCAGCCGGCACGCCCTCTGGGGGTCGATTCTCTTTAGGCAGGTGAATAAGAGCGTGCCAGGCTGGACTCCAGGGTCTCCCCTCACCCACCCTGAAACGCATTTGGAGTGGCCAGGCTTCTCCACCCCTCCCAGCCAGAACCAGCCTTGCCGTCCCCCCTTACTCACTGAGTGTCTTTGTGGGGGTGACCAGGCCATGAGGCGCTGGCCGCCCCGCGGAGCTGCCTGTGCCCGCAAGCGCGACCTCCCTCTCTGACGGCTGGTGCAGATCCGCTGTCTGGCTCGTCTGCCCGGTAGGCTCGAGCCTCTTCGCTGCTGCGCCGGCCCCACACCCAGCTCCTGCGCGCTGCGTCCAGTGTCCACAGGCAGGGCCCCGCGCACGTGCGTTCTGGGGCTCCGGCGAGGTGGGTGCGGGTGGGGCCACAGAGGGGCCATCGGGGCCCTCCACAGTGCAGGCTGTGCCGGCGGCCCCGGGGAGCAGCAGCTTCCCCACACACGTGGCGCCCCGGTGTCCCGTTTCTGGCCCGGTGGACGCTGCAGGCTTCTTAGCGAAGCCGCTCCCACTGTGCCCGAAACTCAGCGGGGCACTGGCTCACGTCCACACCCTGGAGCTGGGGGGGGGGGTTTGTCCAGCCTTGGGCCGTGCAGCCCTGAGCTGACCAGTGGGGCGTGGGCCCTCCCCAGGTGCGCTGGTCTTGAGGGAGGGGTGCACCCAGGCAGCGCCCTCTCCCCAGGCACCCCAGGCCCTGGCGTCTGTGTGCCCAGGGGCCTGTGCGCGCGCCGCTTGCTTATGCCTTTCCTCGGGGTCCCCAGGAAGCATCAGCGTTAATATAGGGTGGAGGTCCCCGAGTCTTGATGAAAAGTCTTGTGGAAAACATGAGCCAGAGCCTAGTGAAGAGTTGCCCCCCAGTCGGGCGTTCTGAGAGTTGCACATTCCTCAGCCCCAGGCCAATGTCCCACTGGGCAACACACAGCTCACCGTGTGCCCCACCTTGTGCGGCTCAGGGCC
>NW_004567113.1:56145798-56148617 GCF_000260355.1 Condylura cristata
GCGGAGCGGAGCGGGAGGCCCGGGCGCGCCGCCGCTATGAATTCCGCCGAGCAGACCGTTACGTGGCTCATTACCTTGGGGGTGCTGGAGTCGCCCAAGAAAACCATCTCGGACCCGGAGGGCTTCCTGCAGGCGTCTCTGAAGGACGGGGTGGTGCTGTGCCGGCTGCTGGAGCGCCTGCTGCCCGGGACCATCGAGAGCCCGCGCCCCCGGTGGGGGCGCCCCAGCCCGCGCGCCCCAGGGCGGCGGCTCCTCCCTGCCATTCTTTGTGTCGCGTCTCCATGTCGGCTAAGGGCCCCGCACTGGGAGGCGCCGTGGGTTCCCCGCCGCCGAGTCGCCCGGACACCCCAAGTGAGACTGACTCCTGATCTGGCAGCATTCCCAGAAGCTGGGTGGCTGTGGGTGATCTGGCCCAGGGAGGCCTCTGTCCAAAGGCCTGCAGGGGCCTGGGGGCGCCAGCTGGACCCCAGGACCCGCCTCCACCTGGTCTGCAGCCTGCCGAGGGGCGGTCCAGGGCCAGAGCCTGCACGGGCCGGGCAGGGCGACTGGAGGACAATGCCTGGGGCTGGGCGCTTGCTGAGGGCCGGCTTCAGGGGGACCAGGACTGGTGCTCCCGAGCCAGGCGCTTGCTCCCTGCCCCAGGAGTGCAGAGCGAGCGTGTCTCTGGTCCCCAAACACCGCCCCCTCCCAGGATGACAGAGGTGGCACCAGCAGGCTTCAAGGCTCCCTCTGTCCTCCAGCGCCCCGCCTCCCTGCCCCTGCCGGCAGTGGCCTGGCGAGGGGAGGTGCCGGAAGGTCACTCATGGTAGCACAGCAACAGGCCTACCGCCCTGGGGTGCCTGCTGTGGCTCCTTAATTCATTCTTACTGCCCTGAAGAGGACGCAGGTTGGGGTGTGGGGGTGGAGGACGTGCTCAAGGTCACCCTGCTGCCTGCTGGTGGCGCCCGTGGGTGGGAGGCGATGCTCAGACCCGGCCGTCCCCTCCCCTGCACTGCAGGGTCCTCAGCGGGGACCTCGGGCTGAGCTGTGCTGTCCCCGCCCTGGCCCCACGGCGGTGCTGTGGCAGACACCCCGCTGAGAGGCGGGCCCCAGGTCCACTGGGCTTTCGACCAGGTGGGTCTCAATGCCAGGGTCACGGGCTGGTGGCGCCGCCTCCTCCCCGCCACCGATGGTCGGAAGCCAGGCTGCAGATGGCCGGCCTCTGGCCGCTCCGGCCTGGTGCCTGACCACCCTCTCGCCCCTCGGGCGTGTGCTCTGTTCACGTCTTAGACTCTCCGTCTCCTAAAACGCTGTCGGGGTGGAGCCTGGCGCTGCTCAGTGCGCCTCCCCAGCCCCCTCTGGCTCTCCAGCTGCCCCACGGCTCCGGGTGGTGCCAGACGGAACACCCAGCGCCACAGCCTGGCCTGCGCACAGTTGCCCGTGGGTGGCCCCGCAGCCAGTGCGCCGCCCAGACTCCCCGCCCCGGCCAGGCTCGCTGGACCTTTGGCCCACAGCATGTTGCTGGCCCCTGCTGGCCTTTCTTGACCTGCCCTGGTGTCCTGGCCACTGCCTCCATGGGCTCCCGAAGGGACCCCTTGCCTCTCTGGGTTCCTCCCCCTTCTCCTGCTCCGCCTGGCCGGCTCCCAGCCTCTTCGTGGCCAGGCTCGAGGCTGCCGTTCCCACCGGCCGGCCACTGCCCTGTGCGGTGCCCGGTGGCCTGCTGTGTGCGACCCGTGCGGTGCCGTGGCCTTGTCCTTCCGGCAGGACCTGACCTGCTCTGCTTCCAGATGAGTGGCAAGTACACCCTCCCCCGCTGGCTCGTGCTCCCTACGTCACCGGGAACCTGCCCCGAGCGCTTGACTGTGCCCCAGGGCCATCCTCCTGGCCGCTGGACTCATTTCCAGCGGGAGCCCCAGGAGCCCGCTGTGAGCCCCTCTGGGGTGTGGGGCGCAGGCCGGGCAGGCGGCGCAGCGGTGGTCTCTGCCGCGGGGCTGCGGGGCGGCTGCGGCCGGTAACGTGGTGTGAAGCAGGAGACTCAGCCGTGCTGCGTGAGGGCCCGAGACAGCAGGTCCTTGGGGTGATGAGCTGGGCCTGGGGCCTGGCTCTCTGCGTCCGGCCCTCGCGCTCGCCACTGCACACACCGATCCCGGTCATTCCCGGGGAGCTGCTCCCCCCGCCCCCAGTGCTTCCCGGGCAGCCCGGTTTGCCTGGGGAAGTGAGCTTAGCTCACGCCTGCGTGGCCTTGGCGAGGGAGGCCAGAGCGGGACCCGGGTGCTCCGAGGGACGCCCGGGGACGTGGAAAGGCTCCTGGATTCCGAGTGTGGCGGGCAGGCCTGCGCTCCCCTCGTGCCCTGTCGCCACGCCCCTGTGCCCGTGGAAGCTCTATTTACGCCGACTGGGCAGGGGCAGTCTGTCCCTCAGTCGCGCGTGCCCCCTCACGCCGCGCCGTCTGCAGGCTGTCTGGCCGGAGAGCGTCTCTCAGCTGGGCGCTGTGGTGACGGTCCGAGGCAAGGTGCCGGGGGCCGCCTCTGTGTGCCCCCCTCTGGGCCCGCATGGCGCCAGCGCTCAGGGGCTCTCATGGGGCCACGGCTGCTGCTGGAGCTGCACCTGACCCCGGTGGCCCCACGGCCCGGCGGGGCCGGCCTTTCCCCGGGAAGCCGCACACCCCCGTGCGCGTCCCCGAGGGCAAGGGGAGTGCCTTGGCTTGCTATGTCCCGGGCAGGTCACTGGCCTCCTGGGTCCCCTGCTGTGAGGTGGGGAGGCCGTGGGGAGCGGCGCAGAGAATCAGCAGAGGCGGGGCGCCGCGTCTGCTGCAGGCTGGGGCGCGGGGTGCGGCTCCG
>NW_004567113.1:56149137-56150150 GCF_000260355.1 Condylura cristata
GGGCTCCCCGCGTGACCGTGTCGCGTCGTGTCCGCGGGTGGCTCGGTGGCCGGGCGCGCCCGTCTGTCCCGGGTAGCAGAGGCTTCTGGCGTCGCCCTTCCTTTTGTGATCTTCTGTCTTAGAAACTGAAGTGCCTGTGACCATCTTCGTGTTAAAAGGCGTTTAGCCCGCTCCTCGCTTGGGAACCCACCGCCAGGGCCAGCGGGGGGCAGTGCCGGCGAGGAGGGGCGGTGGGGTGCGCGCCAGCTGGCCTGGAAGGGCTCGCTCCGCCCTCGCCACCCCTGCCCAGGCAGCGGCCAGCTCAGATGCGCTTTCACTGGGAAGTGCGGGGCCTTCGTGGGGGCCCGGGCGGGGACCCCCGCTGTCAGCATGGGGAGGCTCTCTGCACAGCAGGCCGTGCTTGCCCGCCAGAGCACGGCCCTCCTGCTCTGCTGCCTCAGCCCCGTCTCTGTCCTAGGAATATGAAGACAAGGCTGGACGGCCCAGCAAGCAGAATGTGAGGAAGAGCCTGGACTTCGAGCCCCTGTCCACCACCGCGCTCATCCTGGAGGACCGGCCAGCGTGAGTGCCGCGCCGCGGGGCCGCCGGGGCCGGCGAGGGCAGCAGGGGCCTCCGCTGCCTCGGCCGGCTGCTGTGCAGATGGGCCCGCGAGTCTGGGAAGGCGCCCTCCGGCAGAGGTGTTGGGACCAGAGTCTCCGTTTCGGTGACTTTTCCTTCTGATTCAGCGCTTGCAAGTATGGAAGCGGCTGAGGTGCGCCGGAGACCGGCTCGCGCCGCACGCACGTGGGCAGTGCCCGACGCGGGCTCTCACGGCTCCGCAGTGTGGGCCGAGCGCCGCGCCTGGCCTGGCACGGAGGCCACCGTGGCCGCTGGTCTCGGCACGTGCTCTCCTGGAAGAGCAAACGGGGTCCTTGGCCCCGAAAGGCCCCACTGCCATAACGAGGGGTCCTCGGCGCCCCTGAAAGTGTGCACACGTGGCTGTCTGCGCGGCAACCCCGGGGGCCGCGGCCGCG
>NW_004567113.1:56150865-56151943 GCF_000260355.1 Condylura cristata
AGCGCTGGCGCCGAGGCAGGTGCCCTGCCCCCGCACACTCAGAGCGAGTGGGCCGGCGTGGGGCCGCTGGGCCGTGTGCCGAGTTGGGGCTCCTTCGGGCCAAGGCTGCGGGGCACGGGAAGCGGGGCCCCTCGCGCTTTCCTCCCAGCCTGAGCTGCATGCCACCCGGCGGCCTCGCCCCCGAGGCAGCGTGTGCAGGCAGGCCTGCCCGCGGGCGCCCTCTGTCCAGCAGGCCCCCCGACAGGAGCTGCGGCCCGCGAGCTCCCTCCCGCCTCTTCCTCACACCCACCGGGGCTTGGGGGCAGGACCCTCTGGATGTTGGCGAGGCTGCCGCTGGGCGCCTGGGGAGCGTGTGCTCGGGCTCACAGCCCAGGGGTGGGCTGAGCCCCCGTGGTCTCTGCGGCCTCAGCGTGTGCTCTCCGCCGCGCGGCCCAGAGAGGCCCAGAAGCCCCACCCATCCCCCCGCACCGAGGTTCGCTGCCCGCAGCCCTCTGGCCGCTGGTGCCTTCTGCCTCAGCGCAGGCCCAGAGCCGCCGCGGGGCCTCCCTCTTAGGGCCGCCTGGTCAGCAGTGGCCCAGAGCACAGTGGCCGGGGCCAGCGGTGTCCGCTCCCCGAGGGCGGCTGGGCTCGCCTGCACCCTCACGCCTCTGGGGGCTCGCCCCTGGTCCCCCGCGCTAACTCAGGCCATGCTTCTGTCCAGGTGGTGCTCGAGGAAAGTCCGCGATCTGTGGTGGCAGGGGATCCCGCCGAGCGTGAGGGGCAAAGTCTGGAGCTTGGCCATCGGCAACGAGCTGAACATCACCCACGGTGCGTGGCCTGCAGGCCTGGCTGCGAGCGCCCGCCGCCCCGAGACCTGTCCCCGCCCGCTCGGGGGACAGGGCGGGTGCGGCCGCACGCTGCTCACTGCCTGCCCGGCCCTCTGCCGTCCGTGCCAGCAGGAGCCGGGCTCTGCATGTCGGGGTCAGGCCTGGCTGGCCTGGTCTCGGTGCTTCTCCGCTAGCCAGGACCCCGCTTCCCGGGGCTGCACCCCTGCCCAGCCCAGGCGGGGAGGCGCCGCCGCCGAGGCGGGTGGCCCACC
>NW_004567113.1:56152136-56153329 GCF_000260355.1 Condylura cristata
GCCGGGGCCGCTGGCCGCTGGCCGCTGGACAGGACAAGGCCCGGGCCCGGCCGCTCCTCGAGCACAGCCCTCACAGCTGCGTCCCTTGCAGAGCTCTTCGACATCTGCCTGGCCCGCGCCAAGGAGAGGTGGCGGTCCCTGCGCGTGGGCGGCCCGGAGGCCTCGGACAGCGAAGGTAGCGTGGCGGGATCCGTGGGCCAACTCGCCCCGGAGGGCCGACGCGGGACGTGGGAAGGAGGCTTTGGGGAACAAGCGCAGGGCGGGCTGGCGGGTGCAGAGCACGGCCCGGAGCGCCCAGGCCGCGGGCGCGGGGGCTCCCCGGGTGCCAGCAGCGGGCGCGAGGCACTGGCGTTCCGGACGCCTGTCCGTGGCGTTGAGACCGTGGCTGAGTTCTTCACGAACGCTGGTCAGAAGGAGCAGGGTGCCCAGCGGTTCCCCCCCACGGCCCCCCGCGCGTGCGCCCTGCCAGTGTGCCGGCCGGCGGTGGGTCCTTGCCTGGGCCTGGCCGCCCGAGCCGGGGCCAGCCAGAGCGCCTGCTCCCGTCTCCAGGAAACCGCTGGCGATGGCCTCGCCCCGGGCTCTGCCCACGGACCGGCACTGCTCAGGCCTGTGAACGCGGGGCGCGGCCCTGGGGCTCACGCTGTGGCCAGTGGGCTCCTGTCCCGAGGCCTCCTGTCCCGCTGTGCTCTTACCAAGCCCCAGAGCCCGACAGTGGCCCCGAGCTTGCCCCATGCTGTCTCCGCAGATGCCGGCTTCCCAGCGGCGGACAGAGAAGCCAGCCTGGAGCTTATCAAGCTGGACATTTCTAGAACGTTTCCTAACCTCTGCATTTTCCAGCAAGTAGGTGCTGGTGACGTCTGCAAGTCTTGTGTTGTTTGGCGTTAGCGGGAGCTAAGCTGCATGTGTTTATCATCAGTTCTGAGAAACGCTCGGGTCGGGGCAGCGGGGATAGCGGCAGAGGGCCGCCGCCTCCTCTCTGGTCATCTCAGGGCCCCACTTAACGGGCTCTCCAGTCCTGCGCGTTACGCCCACGTGTCCGGCCAGCCCCACGCCCGCCCCCCTCGGACAGCGTGCAGGCAGGCAGGGGAGTGGGGTGAGCCCAGCGGGCCGCGCTGGGCCTGTGGGCTCGTGCACCAGGGCCCAGGGCCGGGAGCGGCGCTGTGCAGGGCGGCCGGGAGGGAGGGGGGCCGAGC
>NW_004567113.1:56154354-56155273 GCF_000260355.1 Condylura cristata
GCGCCCTGGCCGGGCTCGGCACCGTCCCCCAGGCCTGACGGCGGCCGCGTGCTGGTTCTTCAGGGCGGCCCCTATCACGACATGCTGCACAGCATCCTGGGCGCTTACACCTGCTACCGGCCGGACGTGGGCTACGTAAGTGGACGCCTCGTGTTGGGTAATGTCCCCGCCAGAAGAAGCAAGGCCGCTGCAGAGGCCACCGCATGCCTTGGTGGTTTCGCTGAGCGAGCAGCCTGGGCCTGGTGGAGCGAGCCGATGGCCACTGCTCTCTGGCCCTCAGCACATTGTAGGTGGATGTGCCGATTTGCTTTTTTTGCACGTGAATTTCATCGGCATTGAGCGAGATTCTGCAGTGGCCACTCGCAGTGACTGCTGCTGTCCGTGGGCCTTGGCGGGCTGTGGAGACGCCTCTGGCCCGTGCAGGGTGGGCGGGCGGGGACGCAGGCAGAAGCCGTCATGCTGGCCGGGCGGCGAGGGCCCGAGCCCAGTGGCCGTCCGTCCAGCGCCCTCTGTCCCCTTTGCTCAGGTGCAGGGCATGTCCTTCGTAGCAGCCGTGTTGACCCTGAACTTGGATGCTGCAGACGCCTTCATCGCTTTCTCTAACCTGCTGAACAAGCCCTGTCAAATGGCGTTTTTCCGAGTGGACCACGGCCTCGTGAGTAGGCTGTGCCCGACAGCGTTCCCACCGCGTGGCAGGCACCGGGGTGGTGGGTGCCGGCAGGCGCCTCGTGTGGGCCTCGGGCCCGAGACCGCTGGGCGCGGCCGAGGGCAGCTTGCCCGGGGCTCTCCAGGAGGCGTGTTCTGGAAGGGTCTCCATGGGCCCCTCGAGGGCAGTGGGGAGGAGGCATGTGGGGACCAGCCGTGCCCGCCCGCGTGGCGGCAGCGGTGTGTCCGCACGGTGGGGGCAGCGCCGCTCCTG
>NW_004567113.1:56155376-56155922 GCF_000260355.1 Condylura cristata
GGGGCCCTGGCTGCCCGCTGCCTCCTCCAGCCTGGTCTCCCCAGAACTGCAGGTCACGTTCGGCTCCGCTGGGGGTTTTGCTTCAGAAACGGCCCTCAGCGCTTCTGCCTGGAAGCGCAGACCTCAGCGAGCGTGACGCGGCCGGGGAGGGGGCAGGGCCGGGCCTGCCGTGCCGGGGTGACGGGCGTGGGGTGCTGGGAGAGGCGGCTCGTGGGCCGCGGGGTGTGCGGGTGATGCCGACCGTCGACAGCAGCTGTGCGAGAGCGTGTGCCGCGAGCCCGGTGGCCTCCGTGTTCGGGGGGACAGGGGCACCCCGCTGCGCGCCCGTGACCGTCCTCGCGTGGGGTCGCCTCCCTGGCAGCGCTGAGGTTTTCCGTGTGAAGCCTCCAGTCTCCTCGTGGAGCAGGACGAATTCTGCTCTGCTCGAAATAGAATTTTGGTGTCCGCTGCGAGGGGAGACGTGGCAGACTGAGCACGTGAGGCACTGTCCACACCGCCGGGGCCCGGCTGGGCCGCCTGTGTGCGGGAGGCCGCCACCGGGGCCGT
>NW_004567113.1:56156137-56157006 GCF_000260355.1 Condylura cristata
CAGCTGCGGTCTCAGTGCGGGTCCCCCTGGGAGCGCGGGTGGGGGTGGGGCTGCCCCGGCTCACCGTGGCGAGCTGGTGCTGGGAGCTGGCCCAGGGGACAGGACCGTCCCGCCGGGCCTGGCCCCAGGTCTCAGCTCCGTGGAAGGAAGAAAGGGGCCTGCAGGTACCGTGGCCTCGCAGAGGTCGCGCCTCCCTGGACACTCGTGCGGGCCAGCGCCGTGTCCACCCGGGTGCTGGGGAGACTTGCTGAAGGGTCGGCAGGCGTAGTGGCTCATTCTGCGAGCGGGCAGCTGCGCTGACACACCACTTGCTGGTGTATTTTGCATCGCCCCTAGATGCTGACTTACTTTGCTGCATTTGAGGTATTCTTTGAAGAAAATTTGCCGAAATTGTTTGCTCATTTCAAGAAAAACAACTTAACTCCAGACATCTACCTGATTGACTGGTAAGACCCTCCCTCCCGGCTTCCACTGTCCTCACCGCCAGCCGCTTTCGGGGCTCAGCCAACCCCGTGTCCTGCTCAGCTGCCCGCGCAGGCCAGGGGGAGGCCGTGGGGCTGGGCGCCGCGCTGAGCAGCCTGGCAGGGTTTCTGCACGGTGGGGTGGGGTGGGGTGGGCAGGGCTCCCTCTGGGGCCCGGTCGGAGGTGCGCTGTATCTCAGAGCGTTTTGGTCATGGAGAGGCGGGGGAGCCTGGGGCCGGCCCGGGACAAAGAGCCGGGCTTGACGGAGGCCGGGAGGTGGGGGGAGCCCGGAGACAGTGGCTGTGGCCCCGCGACTTCTGTGGCGGAGCAGGGGACAGCAGAGACGCGGTGGGAGGCGATGGCTTGCCGGGCCACCGCCTGAGACCGCCACGCGGGCTGGCAGGGCC
>NW_004567113.1:56157874-56159868 GCF_000260355.1 Condylura cristata
GGCAGCCGCCGCCCGTGCGCTGCGCGTGTTAGGATTCAGCCCGCCGCCTTTCGGGGCCAGGGACGTAGCAGGGACACCCGCCGCCCTGGCCGTGCCCTGCCGCGCTTGGTGCTGTGAAGCGGGTGCGGTTGACCCTGGGGCAGGTGGGGCCCGAGGGGTCCGGTAGTCTGCCCGGGCCCGGCCGCCCCGGTAGGCCTCACTGCACCTGGCGAGGGACGCGGGCGCCGTCGGAATGTGGCTGGCGGGCGGGGGCGGGGGTGGCCGCAGGCAGCACCCGGGGGCCGCCCACACACACCGCCCCGTGGCCCCCAGGTGCTGACCGCGCTGCAGAAGGACAGCCGGGAGGCGGAGAAGGGCAGCCCATCGCCCAGGCACTGAGGCGGGCGTCAGCAGCCCAGCGGGCTCGCCGGCGGCGGAGGACGGGCGCCGAGGCCACGGGCCCTGACCCTGGGCTGGCCTGGAACGCAGGACACCGGCGCACTCTCAGACGGTCAGGCTGCTCGGCCTGGTGTCCCGAGGCCACGCTGTGCCCTGCACGCACCGCACGCAGGGCCGTGGCTCGCCCCACCCGCAAACGCTCATTAAATTGTCGCGCTTTCGCGTCGCCTGGCAGCAAGAACACACAGTCTTTTCAGCCGAGGTACTCGAGAAGCGCCGTGTGGACGGGCGGCCGCCGTGCCCCGGGAGGCCCTCGGGGGCTGCTGGACGGAGCCGCGCCAAAGCCAGCGTCCAGGACGCGCCCTCCGGCTGGCGGCCCCCAGGGCACTTCGCCGGGGTGCAGCCTGCGTACCACGTTGCCTTGACAGAGGCCGAGGGGCCTGCTCCCCCAGAGTGGCGCCCTCACGGCCGGCGGCAGGGAGGGCGGAGGCAGGCGCGGTACAGTCAGGCGAGGGCCACAGACCCCCTGCGCTCCGGCCGGCCAGCGGTTCCCTCCGGGCAGTGGCCTGGGGGCAGGCGGAGGGCAGGATCGGCCCGCCCCTTGCCAGCCGGGCTCCCCCACCCTCCGGGCAGTCTCTCCCCAGCTTGTCCTGAGTGTTCTGAAGCTTCGCATTGACGCCCGAGGGCGTGGCCAGTGGGCACGGTGGCCTGCGGGCAGCCGCTCTGGGATCGGGTCCCACGGCCGGCAGAGCGCAGGCGCCTGGCCGCACGCCGAGGCCTGGCCCTGCCTCTCCGGCCTTCTCAGCCATGCTCCCCTGGGGCCGTGACCCCGTGTGTGATGCTGGGAGCCCCCTGGGTTTGGGGCTAGTGTGCACGGAGACACGGGCCAGGAGAGGCTGGCGGGGGGCTGCCGCCAGGCTCCGGTCGCGGGGGGCCACCCGCGGTGGCCGTCCTCCAGCTCTGTCCGGGACTGCCCCCGGAGCCCGACCCTCAGGGGCAGGGCAGCCGGCCTCGCCTTCACACGGACCCCGCTGCCCCCCACCCCCAGCCCCCGTCGCCAGGCCGCCCTTGACCTGTGGCGCGGGCCCTGTCCTGGGAAGATGTGTATATTTTCTTACTGTACATAGAGGGGTCCTCGAGTTGTGGGGGAAAACTGCTGCTGCCCATGTGCCCAGGCCTGCCCGCCCCTGCCGGACTCGCCATGGCCCAAGGCCGGGACGGCCCAGGCGCTACGGGCTCGCCGAGAGTTTCTGTGGGGCCGACGGGCAGAAGCCGGGCAGGTGGCCGCGGCCTCCGAGCCCGCGCTGGCACCACGGATGCGCCCGGCAGGCTCCGCCCGGGCCCGTGGGGACGGCCGAGGGGCCGCCCCAGCCCGCAGGGGCCCCCACCACACCCGTGACCCGTGTTACGACACTTGTACAGGTGACCCTTAATTTTATTTAGTAAATGTATCAAATTAGGACTTTTTTGAATTGTAAATACGTGGTTTTATTCAATAAAAGTCATGTAAAATTGTTACTTCCCGCGTTCTGGCTCGGGGCAGGTGTCCGCTGAGGGTGGCGGGCCCCGGCTCGGCCGCTGCCGGGCTCCTCGGCCGCTCACTTAGCCCCGTGTGG
>NW_004567113.1:56160355-56164260 GCF_000260355.1 Condylura cristata
CCTGGGGCGGGCCCTCCGGGGGCGCGGGGCAGGGCTGTGCCAACCGTCACCTTTCCCCACGAGAAACCGCGGCACACGGTCAGGAGCCAGCTGGCCTGTGGCAGGCAGAGGACAGGCTGGGCTTTGGTGCCCCGGGAACTCTCGCCCGGGTGAGAAGGGAGCCAGCTCCGGCGCTGACGTGGGGTTTAGACAGAACCACCTCAGCTGCTGGCCGGGCCGCCGCCCCCAACAGCCCCGGAGCCACAGCGCCGCGGTGCAGGGCGTGTCGGCCGGCACCGTGCCCGCCGTGGGTTTGGGCGCTCAAATTGCCAGGGTTAAACAGGCGTTTTACATAGTAAAGTGTGGGAATACGGAAACGCGCATAAAACGGCTCATCGTTTCGGAGAAGAGCTGCTGGCTTCACATCCTGGCCTGCCCCCCAATAAACGAAGGGGTTCCCGTTCTACGAGTGGGTTCCGGCCGCCGGGGGGCCCCAGGCAGCGTGCTCGCCCTGCGTCCCCCGGCCGCCTGCTGGCCGCAGGCCTCTCGGGTGAGCGCCAAGGCCTCGTCCATCTCATCGCCTGGACTCGAGTTCTGCGCGCTCAGCCAGGGCCCGGTGAGGCCGGAAGCTGCCCCCGGCAGGGGCTGTCCACGGAGGGACAGGCCGCGGCTCTGCCGGCCGGCGCCGCGTGGGGGCGCCTCTGCGGAGGGCGTTGAGGATCCCTCGCCTGCGCCCAGCTGAAGGGGTGCAGCGTGGCGGGCAGCCCGGTGGGGCCTCGCGCGCCCCCTGACACGTCGCGGTGCTAGTTGTGGACGGGCAGCCCCCACCAGAGGCCAGGCGTAGCCCGTGGCCGAAGACAACTCGGGACACGGCGCGCCTGTCCGCCTGACACTCGAGCGCGGTCTCCTCTCCGAATGAAACGTGCGGGGCGGCGCCGCCCTGCTCCCCAGAGACCGCGCGCGCGAGGGTCCTGCCCTCGGGCCAGTGCTGACGTCCAAACCGCCCTCCTCCAAGTCTCTCGCGCTCGTGCTTTTAGGCGGCGGAGAGGCCGCCTGTGGCCTCCCAGGTCTGGTCCAGGCGCCAGCGTTCGAGAAAGCCCCTCGGTGCTGTCCCGAGTGGGGGGCCCTCCGGCGGCGCCCCCGCCCCCCTGGCAGGGGCCTGCACCCCACCCGTCATTCCCCAGACGTTCTGCGGCCTAAGGGATCCCCTTTCTGACGCATCATTCGGAGCCCGACGCGGGACTCACACCCCGGGAGCCCTTCTGCCACCCCGAGCAGGCGTCGTGCCGGGCCCAGTGCTGGCCGGTGCAGAGGGCGATAACGGCCCTTGCCTCGCGGGGGCTGCCTCTGGGGCACAGGCAGGCCCCCGCGGGGCGCCGGGCTGGGGGAGAGACGCCCTGCAGCGTCTCCCTCTGAGCGAGCCAGCGAGCCCACCTCTAATTGTTGCGAGGTCCTGCAGAGGTGACCCGCCGGGGATTATCTACTGAGCACCCCACGCTGCCAGCCAGAGGCCACAGCTTTAACGCCTCGCAGCTGAAGACAGTGCCAGCCTCGCCGGTCTCCTGGGCATCCACGTGTGCCCAGAGACCCACGGGTGTGCGCTGCGAGCTGGGCGCCGTGCTCGCCAACCGGCAGGGTCGGCCCACACCCGCTTGCCAGCCGGTGAGCCGGGGGCACCCCCGGCATGAAAGCGCTGCGCTGCTGTCCACCCGAGGCCCAGGGACACGCGCGCTGTTTCCGGGTGACTTGCCACCCCGCGGGGGCGGGGGTAGAGGACGCCGCCGAAGCCGAGCCTCCCGAGGCGGCTGGTCATGGCAGTGGCTCGCTGTGCAAGCCGGAGGCGGGCTTTTACCAGCCCTGGAGACAGCGACCCGTCAGCTGCCCCGGGGGGCCTCCGGCGGGCTTCCCAGAGAGGCACCTAGCGCCGCAGTCGGTCGCCCTTCTCGCAAGCCGGGTGACGCTCTGGTCCCAGATGTGCGCATCTCAGAACTCAGCCCCGGGGCCACGAGCGCAGCTCCAGGCGCATCCGGAAAAGCGGACCGCGGAGGGGCGGCGCGCACCAGGGGCACCCGTGCCACCTGGGCTTCGGGGCAGGACGCCGCACTCCCGCTGCCACGGCTGCTCAGCCCTGGCCGGCCCGGGCGAGGGCGGCCGCAGCACCTGCACGCCTTCATTTAGCCCTGGCAAACACCCCGTGCAGCCGCTGTGTTTGCCAGGAAAAAATCCATTTATTGGTACCGCACGATGCATTGTCTGCCGGCTGGCCGGTCGAGGACCGCCGCGGGCGGGGACAAGCGCCAGGGCTGCGGCTTATCGCCGGCGTGGGCTCGCGTTTATCACTTATCCTGCTCCCTGGGCACCGTATTGCTACTCGTGGTAAACTGGTGGCAGTCGGGCAAAGCAGCTGTGGCTTGGTGGGCGAAGGGCGCACTTCCCAGTCGGCGGGCGACTCAGGACCACCCCGGAGCACCTTCCAGGGGAGCTTAGATACGGGGGGCCGGGGGGGCCGCACACGCGGGGAGGACGGGTGCTCGGAGGCGGCGCCGACAGCTTCCCCGCGCCGCGGCGCCCGGTCGCTAGCCGTTTGCTTCGCCCAGGACCCCGCGCCCGTGGCGGCTGAGGCGCCAGGAGACCACCGGAGCCCGGGGCCGCTCAGGACCGGAGGAAGGCCTTGGCCTCCCGGATCTTCTGCCTCACGCCCCTGCAGGACAGGGTCAGGCCCGCGTGGTGGCGCTTCAGGAACTCCAGGCGCTGCCGGAGCGCCTCCGTCTGGTCCGCCTTCTCCTCCAGGTCCCGCAGCAGCTGCTCCTTGCCCAGCAGCCCACACTTACGGTTCAGCGCGACACTGTCCGTCCGAAGGGCGTCGCGGGCCTGCTTGGTCCTGGTCAGGATGTCCCTCCTCAGGGCCACCTGGGCCTCGGCCTCCAGCAGCCGCGCCCTCAAGCCGGTGTTGTGCAGCTCCACGTGGTGCAGCTTCTCCTTGACGTGGGTGACGACCTGCACGTTGCTGCTCACCTTGTTGCGCAGCTTGAGCAGCTCCTCGTTCCGCTCCTCCACCTTCTCGTTGAAGGTCTGGTTTTCGATCTTGAGCTGCTCGAAGTCAATGAGCAGCAGCCCCTCGGCCATGTCCTCCTGGGCGCGCATCCTGGTCTCGAAGTGCACCAGGCTCTGCTTCAGCTGCATGTTCTCCAGCCGCACGGCCCGCATCTCCTCCTCCTTCTTGTCCTCCAGCTGCTGCACCTGCTCCACCTCCCGCAGCGCCGCCTGGCGACCGCCCCGCATGCGGTAGCTGCCCATGACCTGCATCATCACCTGCTTCTTGAGGGCCTGGAACTTCTGCCAGGCCTTGTCCACCCTGGTCAGCTTCTCCTCGCACTGCTGCTTCAGCTGGTCCAGCTCCTGGTGATACCAGTCCAGGTCGTCCGCCTCCTGCTTCTTCAGCTCCTCCAGCACGGCCAGGTAGTGCAGGTAGCTGTTCTCTTTCTGGGGGGACTCGGGCTCCGCGTCCCTGTCGGGCGCGTCGCCGGCCTCCTGGCCCTTCTTCCTGCGCAGAGCCTCGAAGATCTTGTGCTGCAGGTAGAGGCTGTAGCGCTGGTACTGGCTGCGCTCCACCAGCAGGGGGCGGTACTGCGCCAGCAGCTCGGCGCGCAGCTGCCGCTCCTGCTCCTTCTGCACCTCCTCGGTCCACTCGTCCTCCTCCTCGAGCTCATCGCTCAGAAATGTCAGCTCTTTCTGGCGCTTCTCCTGCGGCTTCCCCGCCCGCCCGCCCTCGCCTCCCCGGAGCTCTTGTGTCGGCTCCTCCGGGCCGGCCAGGGACAGCGCCGTGGCCGAGAAGTCCTTCCTGGCGTCCTCCTCGGCCGCCGCCCCTCGGTGCCCGGGCGCCGGCCCGGCTCGCACCTTAGGCGCGGCCGCCTCTCCGGGCTCGG
>NW_004567113.1:56166615-56168512 GCF_000260355.1 Condylura cristata
CGTCTCCTGGCCGCAGGTGGCTGGGCTGGGACTCGCGTGCTGCCGGGGCCGCGCTCGCCACTGCGCTTCTCCGCCTGGCCGGGGAGTGGCCCGAGTGGCCGAGAGGCCTGTGCTGCTGGGCTGTGCCCACTCTGTCTCCTGGGAACCTGCGGGCAGCCTGGCGGCCGGTTCTGACCAGTGCCTGGAGGGTCTGGGCGCCCCCGCCCGGCCTGCGCCGCCTGCCCCGCAGCGTGGGACCTGCCCTCAGAGCAGCAGCCTGTGACCTTGGTGTCCACAGGGTGCTGGACGAGGCTCGGGCGGGCAGGGTGCCCCTCCCGCTTTCAGGGCCTCGCGTCCTCGAGTGAGCTGAGAGGTTGCAGACTGCTCAGGGCGCGGGGCCTGAGGGGGGAAGTGCGGCGTGGTGCCAGCAGCTGCCCTGCGGTCCCTGCCACCCTGGCCAGCCGCTCTGCCCGCCGGACGCCTGCTTGCTTCATCCAAGGCACAGTTCTCGCTGGTGGGGTTCCCCGAACAGACCTCGAGGTGCAGAAGCCGTGTGGCCCGCGGGCCCGGTGCCCGCCGGAGGGTGGGCCTTGGCTCACGGCTGAAGGCTGCGACAGGCCTCCACGGGCAGCGCCGGACGCCCTCCGGCCTCCACGTGCCCGGGCTGATGCCTGGGCCTGGGCCTGGCCTGACCCTGGGTGAGCCCAGGGCGGTGGCTCCACCAGAGGAGGCTTGAGAGGAGCAAAGTCTTTGCCTGGCTGGGCGGGGGCAGGGCGTGGGGTGGGCAGGGCGAGGGTGCCCAGCCCGACGGACACAGGTGTGGAGAAGGGACCGCGGGGTGGGGGCGAAGGGCCTTGCCGTTCCCCGGTGCCGCCGTGGCCTGTACTCTGGGGTGTGGGTGCGGAGCCAGGGGCTCCCAGAGGCCCAGGCGGCCCTGGCCAGCACGCGGAGAAGGTGCCAGGAGGTGCGAGGCCACAGCCCCTCCTCCCCACCCTCGTGCTCTGGGTGGGGGTTCTTGGGCCTGGGGCTAAGCCTGCGGGCCGGCCGCAGCGGGCAGGGTCTGGGCGAGGTGGCGCCGGCCTCGGGCGCCTGCTGCTGTCAGATCTGCTGGTGTGGCTTTTTCATTTATTTTTATTGTAAAAAACACACAGACTTACTTTTGCCACCTGAGGCAGACAGTTCTGTCTTCAAGCTCGTTCCACTGCCGAGCAGCCCCACCCGCCTCTCCAGGGCCGCCCTGGCCCCCCGCCCCCGCCCTCCAGGCCCTGGGCAGCGCCCCCCCTCGCGTGGCCAGCCGAGGCCCGTCTGGCTGTGCGTGCTGGCCCTTTGTGACCGGCTCATTCCCTGTCGCGCGGGGCCCTCACCCACGCGGTAGCCAGTGTTGGGGTCCCCTTTCAGGCCTGAGTAGCACTGTGCCACGGGGAACACCCTGCGCTTCCTGGCTCGGGAGGCCGCAGGCAGGTGGGGGTGCGGGGGGGGCAGGGTGCAGGGGGAGGCGCCGCGCTGATCCCGCAGCAGCGTGAGTGCCCTGTCGCTCTCCCCGCCCTGCCCGCTGGCAGGCCGCATGCCCAA
Source organism: Condylura cristata (assembly GCF_000260355.1). NCBI lineage: Eukaryota > Metazoa > Chordata > Mammalia > Eulipotyphla > Talpidae > Condylura > Condylura cristata. Next base: position 56,168,167 of record NW_004567113.1, read on the forward strand.
GGGACGGGAGTGGCTGATGGGGAGCAGCGGTCAGGGAAGGGCCCGAGGCTGAGAGCCTGGAAGGACAGAGGCCGCTGGGTGGCGAGTGGGCACGCTGTTGCCAGAGGAGGAAGCGCAGCGGGTGGGGGAGGCGGCCGGCCGGGGCGGCTGTGCTGTCCTGTGGAGGAGGCCCAGGAGGGCAGAGGGGTGACCGGTGGGGCCTCAGCCTGTCACCCGATGTCTGGAGGCAGTGGGTGGGCGGTGGTGCCCCGGGGCCAGGCTGCGTGAGGCTGCAGGCCAGGGCCAGCGCAGACCTGGGGGTGTGAGGCCGCCTGGGCCGGGCGGGCACTCCGCCTGGGCTCCAGCC
>NW_004567113.1:56169028-56169851 GCF_000260355.1 Condylura cristata
CCCCCGCCAGGAGGCCAGTGAGCCGGCACCTGGTGGCGCGAACCCCCCTCCCGGACGCCTGGCTGGGCGGACCGCGCCGCTCCCGGCCCGTTTCCAGGTTTCCAGGAGGTAGCAGACCTCTCTTCCCCCAAAAGCGTCTGCCTTAGCGTCGCGGGAAGCCGACCTGGGCCCACGGCCGGCGGCTGCACGGCGCCTGCCCGCCGCGCCCACCTGGCAGGGGTCCCTCGTGTGCACAGCGTGCTCCCACGCTCCTCCCGAGCCCAGACCTCTTGGGCTACCTGCAGCACCTTCCGGGCAGCCGGTCAGCAGGCCCCTCCCGGGCCAGGTCTCATGTGGCCTGGAGAGGGCCCCTCTGGGGTGGCAGCCCCGTCTGTCGCGTCCGCCCTCCGGACGCAGGGACCACTCTGACCTCAGCACGTGAGGGTGTGCCGGCGGGCGGTGGGAGGGGTCTGGGTGACCACCGGCGCAGTGGCCGGAGAAGCCAGAGTGAGACGGGGTCCGGCCCGGGGACAGTGCGGCAGCGCTGACCTCGCCACGGACGCCCCGCCCGGCCTGTGGGCTCCTGTGGGGACCGGGGCCTCGCTCTGCCTGTGTCGCCGCCCACACGTGATTTCAGAGGCCTCAAAAGTTGGGGCCTTGTGTTTTCCTGGGCTCCTGTCACTGAGATCAAAACAGTTCGGGGCCCCACAGGGGTCCTCCTTCCTGGGGCCTGGGCTTGCCCTGCCCCGGCCGCGGCGGCAGCTGACCGTGGCACGTGCTCTGGGCTCCCGGCGACGAGGTACCTTGGCCTGTGGCTCCGGCTGGGGGCTGGGGCCGTCCGGGC
>NW_004567113.1:56169951-56171582 GCF_000260355.1 Condylura cristata
GGGCTCTCTGTCGAGATTCTGAATGAGAACCGTAGGCCTCGTTGGAGGTCTGAGGTAGGGCTGGCTCAGAAATCTCCAGATTTACCAAAGAAACCTCACGTGAGGTCCCCGTCGATTGTCATCCTGCGCCCCCTGAGGTGGGCCCAGGCCGCGAAGCGGGGCGCTGCAGAGCTGCACACCCCGGCTCTGAGCGTGAATGGCCGTGGGCGGGTCTTCGCCAGCCTGCTCAGCTCTGTCCGTCATGGCCTTGACCTGCCTGAGGAGGCCCCTGGCATCTTCTGGAACGTTCCCTGCCTTGGGCTCGGCACTGTGCTCCTGAGGCAACGTGGGCGTGCGCCATGAGGAAGGGCCCGGGCCCCGCCTCGGGGGTTGGCGGTGTCTGAACGGCAGCGTGTTCCTGCGGCCGGAAACCCGGCCTTAAGCCCCCGTCCTGACGGCGCAGGCGGACCCGCGCGCCGCACCCCCAGCCTGGGCGGTCTCCGCAGCCCGTGGGCAGCGGCCTGTGCCCAGGGTGACCGGCCCGCTGTGCCCAGGCTGCTCGCCGCCCCCGTGCCCGCGCCCTGCGGAGCGCTGGAGTCGACGGGAAGGAACTGGACGGCCACCGCCACGCGTGACTCGCTCAGGTGTGGCTGTGGCTCAGTCCCGGTGCTGCAGAACTGTGGCTTCCTCTGGTGTCTGCGCGGCCGCCGGCTTGGGGTGGGGGAGTGGCGACCGCTCCCAGTACTGGGCGCTCAGTGCCGCGGGGGGGGAGCCTGCCCCCAGCTGGGAGGCGCCCTGGGGCGCGGGCTCGGCAGCCTCCTGACAGAAGCCATGTGGGGGTCACAGGCAGGCGTGGGCACCGCGTCCTCTGCTCACTTGGAGAGGTCCTGCCCTCCTGGAGGGGCAGTGGGCACTGGGCTGTTCTTCAGGGCTTCCTGGCCCCACGTGGTGGACGAGGAGAATCCAGGCCCACTGCCCTGGGAACAGGGGACCCCAGGCTCCTCCCCGGGACAGGCCTGGCACAGCCCCAGGCCTCTGCGTGGCCAGCGGCGCTGACGCGTGGCGCCCGCGAGTGGCTGCCCAGCTGGCGTGGCTGCGACTGTTTAGTTGGGGCCAAGCGCTCCTGGGGAATCGCAGGTGCGCGCTTGATCTCACGCGGTGTCTAAAGGAAGCGCAAGCGGTTGGTCAGGGCCTGCCTAGCCCCGCGCCCGCGCCTGGCTGACCTCGGTGAGGCCTCGCCTTGAGGCGCCTGCTTCTGCTTTGTCCCCGGCCTCTGGTCAGCCTGGACCTCCGAGGCCAGAGTCTGGCCGGGGCGTGCGCCCCTGCCCCCCACTTCCTGAAGACGCGTTCTGTCCCTCGTCTCAGCCCCGGTGGCTGGCTGCTTCCGTGGGCTCGCTTGTCCTGTGGGCGAGACTCCCCGGGGTGGTGGCGCGGTGATGCCGCCGGGCAGGGAGCAGCAGCGCAGGCGAGTGCGCCGGCGGTGAGGGCCGCGGCAGCCTTCTGAAGTGGCTTTGGCGGTTGGCTTTAAGGAAGAGGCCTCTCGGCAGAAGGAAAAGATTGAGGGAGTTGTACAGTTTCCTCTCGTTAATCACCGGCTCGTGGGCCGCCTCCCCGGGGCTGCCAGCGCCGGTGGGCCTGGCCGGGAGGCCGGC
>NW_004567113.1:56171755-56173087 GCF_000260355.1 Condylura cristata
GGGGGTGCGCGCAGGGCCTGCGTGCCCCGCCGCCGCCGTGGCCGCCCCGGACCTAACTTGCCACCTTGGTCGTTGCAGGAGGACATGGCCGCTCACGTGGGCGCGTCCCGCACGCCGCAGGAAGTGATGGAGCATTACGTAAGCATGTACATCCACGGCAACCTGGGGAGAGCCTGCATCCCCGACACCATCCCCAATCGGGTGACCGACCACACCTGCCCCAGCGGGGGCCCCCTGTCGCCCAGCCTCACCACCCCCTTGCCTCCCCTAGACATCTCGGTGGCCGAGCAGCAGCAGCTGGGCTACATGCCGCTGCGCGACGACTACGAGATCGAGTACGACCAGGACGCCGAGACGCTCATCAGCGGGCTCTCGGTCAACTACGACGACGACGACGTGGAGATCGAGCTCAAGCGCGCGCACGTGGACATGTACGTGCGCAAGCTGCGGGAGCGGCAGCGGCGCAAGAACATCGCGCGCGACTACAACCTGGTGCCCGCCTTCCTGGGCAGGGACAAGAAGGACAAGGACCGCGGCCTCAAGCGCAAGGTCAGCAAGGAGGAGAAGGAGCTGCGGCTGAAGCTGCGGCCGCTCTACCAGTTCATGTCGTGCCGCGAGTTCGACGACCTGTTCGAGAACATGCACAAGGAGAAGATGCTGCGCGCCAAGATCCGCGAGCTGCAGCGCTACCGGCGCAACGGCATCACCAAGATGGAGGAGTCGGCCGAGTACGAGGCGGCGCGGCACAAGCGCGAGAAGCGCAAGGAGAACAAGGCGGCGGCGGGCGCCAAGCGCGGCAAGGAGGACGGCAGGGACGGCGAGTTCGCCGCCATCGAGCACCTGCCGGGCTTCGAGCTGCTGTCGGACCGCGAGAAGGCGCTGTGCAGCGCCCTGGGCCTGAGCCCCGCGCGCTACGTCACCGTCAAGACCATCATCATCCGGGACCACCTGCAGAAGCGCCAGGGGCTGCCGGCCAAGAGCCGCCTGCCCAGCTACCTGGACAAGGTCCTCAAGAGGAGGATCCTGAACTTCCTCACCGAGAGCGGCTGGATCTCCCGCGAGGCCTCCTGAGCCGCAGCCACGCCGCGGCCCCGGCGCCCGCGCCAGCTGCCGCCGGCTCTCCGGCCGCGGTGGCCGCGAGTCCAGGGACGCTGCCCAAGTGTCTGTAAACGCCACGTGGCACCTCGGACTCAGAAGCTGTGTGGCCTTTTCGTCACCGCCCCCCCCTACGAGATTCACTCTCGGGGTCAGGGCACCGGGCACCCCAGCCACCCCGCGACCGCCACACGGGCGCGCCCCACAGGGGAGGACGCCGGCCTGGGCCGCAGGGCC
>NW_004567113.1:56173187-56175233 GCF_000260355.1 Condylura cristata
CTTTAGATGGGCCCGGGCGGGGGCGGGGCGCCTGGGGAGACCCCGTGGAGGCGACCTGGCACTGGCGGTGGTGTGGCCTCGCGGCACCCCTGGAGGACCGGCACCCCTGGAGGCCCGTGGGGAGGAGCCGCCAGACTCGGCTCCATGCCCGGCGGCCCTGGAGCAGTGTTTGGGAAAGGTCAGGGCTGGGGTCCAAGTTCCGGCCTCAGCCTCCTCCGTGACCCTGACCACAGCCGCCGGGCCCCTCTGCAGGGAAACTGGCCTGGCAGGCCGGCCTGGTGGGGCCGCCCCGCCGCAGAGGCCGCCGCGCATACTCACGGTACCTTCCTCCTAGAACTTGAAGTCGTTCGTCTTCCCGCTGCTCAGGGCTCTCACCTCCAAGACCCTGCTTTAGAGTTGGGGTGCCCACGGACCCCTCCTCCCCAGGGGCTTCTCCTGCCTCGCTCCTGCCCCCCCACCCAGGACTGTTTACCTCCCAGAGTGTTGGGCTTGAAGTTACATTAAAGTGAAGTCATGTGAAAGAGAAACAGGACAGAAACCTCATCATTTCCAAGGACGCCTTAGTTCCGGTGCCTTTCCCCGCCTCTCCACACCCACCTGCCCCAGGGTGAGGGCAGCATCAGATGGAGCCGGGGGGCTGCGCCCTGCAGCCCCGGGAGCCCGAGATGGTGCTACGCTGCGCGGGCCCTGGCCGGCGGGCTCCCCGGCCAGGGCGTCGGGCCCCCGACACCTGCCTTTGGCCTCTGAGCGCCAGCCTGGTGCGTGCTCGTCCCACGCCGTCATCGATTTTCTACATCCAAACCCTCGTTTGGGGAGGTTTTAAATTAGTCTTATTTTTGTATAAAAGGCCCCAGACTTAGAGGAGGCCCGAGAAGCAAACCACCCGGACGTGTGTGGCCCCGCCCGCGGGCCGCAGGGCACACCTCGCGCCCGAGCAGGCGTCTCGTCTCTGGTGGCAGGAAGACTTTATTTAGGCGTGACTGTTTCAGACACCACGATGAATGTATAACTTATGTGAAAGTGCTGACACTGTCACACGGAGAGTGGCCTCCGCCCGCCCCTCGGCCGGCCAGCGCTGTCGCTGCCCCTCTGCTCAGCCGCTACGTGTCCCCTCCAGTCCGTGGCAGAAGGGCCCCACGGCCCACAGAATTAGGCTTCTCAAAGTTCAGACAAGCCCCAACCTTGAGTCAGAAGAGTGAGGTCAAGGCAGCGCTCCCTGATGGCCAACATTCCAAAAATGTACCCCCAAACCAAACTACTGTCTCTGCTCCCGTCACCTATTAAACACGTTGAGAACAAGGCGGTGGCTGCTTGCTTCTTGCGCGCCTCTGGGCGCCTTCCGGAGCCACCCGCGGGGCCCTCTCCCGGCCATGCTCTCGAGGCGCGGAGAGCCCCACAGGCCCAGCCCAAGTGACCGCCGGGGCCAGTGCGCACGCACTACCTGCTGTCTGCACGAAGCAACGGCGCCCGACGGAGCTCGCGGCAAAGGCCTGTCCCCGGGGCAGCGGGCGGCTCTGGCAGGGCGCTGTGCGCCCGAGAAGCCGGCCCCGCCTCGGCCAGGCGCCAGCGCAGAGCTGCACCCCGTGCGTCCGCCAACAGCAGCAGTTCCGAGGGCCCCCGGCCAGCGCGGGCAGCTGAGGGGTAAAGGGAACGTTTGCAAGTGGTGACGGGGGCGCCACGTGATGAGGACGTCCCCGCGTCTCAGGGGACAGGCCAGGTAAATGGTGCTTTCCGGAGGTGGACAACAGATTCGCACGGTGGCCCTCGGCCCACGAGGCACCGGAAGGCCACGGGAACGTGCCTCGTCACTAACGGCCACCCGCCACCACACAAGGTCGGACCTGCGGGCACGGGCATCTGCGGCCCAGCAGGGGGCAGGAGTGGGCGGCCCCGCCTGGCACCCCTGCCGCCTGGCACCCCTGCCACCCGGCACCCCTGCCACCCGGTGCAGAGCAGGGGCCGGAAGGCAGGAAAGTAAACGCTTGGGGTTTTAATTCTCTTAAATAAGATCAAAAAGTTGAAATAGTATTGGAGGTGCGGGGCGCG
>NW_004567113.1:56175523-56179284 GCF_000260355.1 Condylura cristata
GCGCCGCGGGTCTCTTCGGAAGCTCGTGCGACCACCAGACGGGCACTAAAGACCGACAGCAGACACCGATTCGGAGTTCATCAGAGCGTCAGCAACCGCCTTAATTTTGTGGGCCACTGGTCACTAAGCGCCCCACAGGCCCAGGACAGGTCAGAGTACTCGGCGAGACGACTCGGCCTTGCAGTGACAGCGCGGGCCACAGACTGCCGCCCCCAGAGGCGGCTACGCTTCCTTCACCACCCCCACCAGGGCCGGCCTCAGTGTGCGCCCGTGCAGCTTGTACCCCACTTTGTTGACCAGCGCCACTGTGCCCGGCTCCTTGCCCTCCACTGGCGTGTGGAACAGGGCCTCGTGCTCATAGGGGTCGAACTTGGCTCCCACGGGGTTCAGCTTGAGCAGGCCGTGCTTGGTGAACACCTTCTGGATCTGGACCTCCGTCATGACCAGCCCCTCGTACAGGCTCTTGAGGTGCGGGTTGTCGTCCCTGACCTCCTCCCGGGGCACGCTCTCCGTGGCCTTCTCCAGGATGTCCGCCACCTCCAGCAGGTCCTTGCAGAAGGCCTGGATGCCTGCGGGAGGCGAGAGCAAGCTGGCGAGGGCGGTTCGCACCCCGCGCAAAGCCCTTGTCTACGCTTTCAGCGCCTCCGTTCCAGACAGACGAAACAGAAACACCGAGGCAGCAGCCGTGACGAGCGACGGCCGGCGGGCAGCGTCGCCGGCGCTGAGCCTGCTCGGGGGTTGGTCACCGCTGGCTCCCTTCAGGGGCTAAGCAGGGATCCCAACAGCGCCCACGTGCAGCGTGGCTGGGAGAGGGAGAACCCCAACCTCAGAGCACGCACCTGTGCTCTCATCGGCTGTGCGGGGGCAAAGCCCACGAGACACACCGGCCCGGAGTGCTGCCGGGTCCGGCCGCGGCCAGCCGAAGTGGCATCAGGGCAGTCCTTCAACGGAAGGCCGCGGCGAAACAAAGTCGTGGTTTCACAGCGCCTCAGACGCGAGCGCCCTGGCCTTGACCCGGCCCTCGAGAGCAGCACCACGCCAGCCTGTCAGAGGCACAACGCCGGGGACGTGACTGCCACGGCGTTGACCGTTCTTCTCCAAGCAGGCATGGAGAGCCCAGGGCCGGCTCGGGAGCTTCCTTGAGGAAGGAGCTGGGAGACTGGGTGCTGCAAAGCCCCCCAGGGGAGCAGGTTGTGGTGGTGGGGGGCGGGGGGCTGCAGAGCGGACGCAGGAGCTGGACGGGAGCAGAGGGAAGGAGGCCCAAGGGCACAGGCCAGCATCGCTCACGAAGGTCGGGAAGAAGCAGCACCGGCGGGGAAGGCCAAGCTCCCAGCGGCCAGGCAACCTCAGGAGGGAGGCGAGGCTGGGCTGGGCGGCCGGTGGTGCCGCTCAGACCCCTCACAGGCAAGTCGCTGGGAGCAGATGTGACCTGGCTGCACCCCAAAGAGCCAGACACTCAAGGCAGACCAAGGCAGGACACAAGCAACCTCTCACCAGGCCGAGCTGCTTCCTGGGAGCCTGACAGTTGGGCGCCTGCAGGTTTGTGGGGGGCGGGGGGGTGCCGGTGCCAGGCCGGCACCGCTGCCTGTCCCCTGTGAGAACGGGCCCACAGCCTCAAGGATCCACCGCAGAGAGGGAAGGACCCTAACGACTGCGAGCACCGCAGGCTCCGGGCACTGTGGCCGCGCGGCCTGGGGAGGAAGCAGGAGGTGGCCTGACCGGCGCCCAGGCCTGCAGGTGGAGAGCAGAGACCCGGGCCCTGCTCAGCAGCCCGATGCATCTCGCCACGTCCCCGTGGCCGCCTCTGTCCCTTCCGCTCCTGCCCGCCCGCCCAGGCCGAAGCCGGAGGCCCCTGCCTGGGCACCGCCCCGCCTGCCACCCTCCCGGGCCGGTGCCCACAGCTACCATATAACTTGGCCTCTTCCACCAGCTTCTGGCTTCTCTGCCGCAGGTTCTCGGTGTCCGCCAGAGCGCGCTTGTACTTTTCCTGAGGAGAAAGGGGAGGTGACGTGAGTGACACTCGGGCCACGCTCACAGGACAGCAGGCCTGACAGAACGGGCTCCCCCCAGAACACAGCAGGGCGCTGTGACGGCCTGAGGGCGGCGGGCTCGGCCGAAAAGGAGCCCGCAGAAGGCCGGGGGAGGCACAGGGCGAAACACGGGCCTCTCGGGCCGGGCGCGTCCTCAGCAGCGCTAAGGAGGCCCGGAGGGGGCCAAGCGCCGGGCCACCGCCGAGGAAGGCCGAGAACCAGGTGGCCATTGAGCCCCACGGACACCCCCAGAGCGAGGCCACCGCACCGCCCAGGCCCAACCGTCGCCGAGCTGCGCACGGAGTCCTGGCGGCGCCTGCTCCTCAGCACGTCCTGTGCTGTGCCCCACGGGGTTCTCTAAGGTGCACTGAAAAGCTGGGGGGTCTCCGTCTGTCTGCCACCTCCGAGCCCAAACCCCCGTCGCCGGGCACCGGGTGCAGCATCCAGGGAATGAGGTAAGCCCGTCCAGGGCCACTCCCAGAGCCACAGAGATCGGGGGGCCCCAGCGTGTGAGGCCGGGTGCTCACCCACTCCTGAACCCCGTCACTCGAGAGTCCCCACAAGCACACCTGCCCCGACCTTGTCCTGTTGCAGGCCTGCCCTGAGGCCTGGCTCGGCCAGCCGCAGGAGACGTGGGCGCCCCGCACCCAGCAGTGAGCTGCCGCGCCGGCCAGGCCCGTCAGGGAGCCTCGCTCGGGGGACCCGCGCGTCTCACCATGGTCTCCTTCAGCTGCTCCTCCAACTTGACCTTCTCCTCCAGGAGCAGCTTCTCCGCGGAGGGCGAGTCTGCCTTCTGGTCATGGCGGCCCACGTCCTCCTCCAAGTTCTGGCCGTTCTTCTGCTTGGGGGCTGTGCACAGGAGGCGAGGGGAGGACCTGCAGAAGCAGCGCACGAGACAGTTACAGCTGTGCCAGTTCCCTGGGCATCAGAGTGCCTGGCTACTGCGCGCGGCGCTCGGGGCTCAGGTCTAACAAAGGCAAACGGGGGCTGAGGGCCCACGGACACGAAACCTTCGCAAGCCGGTGACCTGCTGGCCAGCCGGTGACCTGCTGGCCAGCCGCCCGCTCCGACTGCCAGCTTAGGTTTGGGCCTGGGACTCTCACGCAGAAGCCCTCCACGCCAGTCGGCGACGCCGGCAGCCCCGGCCTGCCTCGCCACACCGCCCCCGGGCCAGGCCCAGCGACTGCACGGGGGACCGGGGCATCCAAGCCCCTCCCTGCCCAGCAGCTCCCCATGGAGCAGGTCACCCAAGACGCCAGCACCCACTCTGGAGCACCAGGGGAGGCCGGCGCTTCGGGTCACAAGGCTGGCGGGGCTCTGCACGGGGTCGGCCCCTCGGCAGGGAAACGGAGGTCACTCAGACAGCGGCTACCACCGTGAGAGGTCATGCGGTCCTGGCCAGCTCCTGGGGTGGGAAACCACGAAGGTTTTGTGCAGGGGCCCGCGGGCGGGGCGGCATGGCGGGCGCACTCCGGGGGAGGAAGGGCCCCCGGGGCAGGCCCAGGGAGCAGAAATCCAGTGCACTGGGGGCGCCGCCTTGTCTTACCACAGTCCAACCCCAAGGCCAGGCTGCCCCACTACAAGCGGGATCTGACCGCACCTCCTGGAAACAGACCAGAGGCCAGAGCGAGCCGGCCAGATCTGGGGCGCAGGCCCAGGCTGCGCTGGGGTGGGGGGCCCCGACCCCTCTTCCCGACCCCGCGGCCGCCGTCCCAAGCGAGCCCAGCCCGG
>NW_004567113.1:56180812-56185140 GCF_000260355.1 Condylura cristata
GGCTCCCCCGCACCACAGCCGGGAGGCGGCGGGGAGGGGGCCCGGAGAGGGGCGTGTGCGGCCAGGGGCGCCCCGGCGCCTACGCAGGAGACCGGGAATGAGGGGCAGGGTGCCGGGTGCTAGCCAGGGCCCGCAGATCCGCGCCCGATGCGCCGGGCTCCCGCGAGCGCGGGGTGCGCAGGCGCCGGCGGCCCTGGGGTCCCGCTCTGTAGCTGCAGCTCAGGCCCCGCGGCCGCAGCTCCGGTTACAGGCTGCGGCGAAAAGGCAGCCGCGGCCGCGGCGAGCCCGGCTGGGGCTCGGTGCCACATGTGTGTTTGAGTTTGGGGAGAAAACCTTTTAAAATAGTTCATTGCTGTGACCTTGGGCAAGTCACTTCTGGCGCCCAGCTTTGACCCGCTCACCTGTAAAACTGGGTTCAAGTCAGTTTTTCAGACTCGCTCTGGGGGTGCAGCAGCGGAGCCCCTCTTGGGTGGTGCAGTGGGGAGGCCCGGGAGCCTCCAACCCGGGCATCCAGACCCCCTGAGGCCCCTGCTGCCCCCGTGCTGTGCTGGGAACTGCGCCCGGGAGCTGTGCCCACGAGTCTCCGTGCCACCTCTCCTGGGGATCACTGAGGGGGTTCCCTGCGGCGGGCACCTGGCACCTCAGCGCAAGGCTCCTCCACGAGAGATGAAGCTGCCGGGCCGGGCTCGCGAGGCCGCAGCAGGACGCACTTCCTGCAGTGGGCACGGGTGGCCCTGGACCGGGGGTGCAGGCAGGGCCAGCTGACCCTGTGTGGTGCCCTGGTCGGCGGGAGTGGCGTGAAAAACAAAGGCGGGGCCACCATGGGCTGGCGGCCCCATCACCCAGACGCCTCTGGGGGTTAGCCCAGCCCGTGTCCCTCTGCCTCGGCTGCCTCATGGTCCCGGGCCGACTGTCTGGGGGCCCCTGGGCTGCTCTGCCAAGGCGCCATGGCCCCGTGGGCGCGCTGACTGCCCAGCAGGGAGCATGAGGGGTCTGAGGGGCCAGCAGGGCCGGGCGGGGACAAGAAGCAGCCTGCTGCTCTCTGCGTGCTGGGGCCCCCGCCGTAGGCCGCCCCTCGAGCTGCCTCACCTTCCTGCGTGTATGGGGCGTGCAGGTGAGGGCATGGGTGTCGGAGTGAACCACCTCAGCGGTCCCCAGAAAGGCCCCCAGGAGAGGTGGCGCGGAGGCTCCTGGGCACAGCTCCGGGGCGCAGTTCCCAGCACAGCGCCGGGGCGGCAGGGCTGGGGGCCTCAGTGGGTCTGGAGGCCCCAGGAGGCTCCCAGGCCTCCCCACTGCTCCACCCAGCAGTCTGTGCCGGCCAAGGCCACCGGCCCGCCAGCACCTCCTCGCCCGGACGCCAGGGGGCAGCACCACAGGGGCCGGGCAGGGCCCCCGAGAGGACGCTGACCTCAGCCCTGGGAGCCGGAGCCAGCGCAGATACACCGGGGCTGTCCCGTGGCCCACTGGGCCCTGAGCGCTGAGCATCAGGGTGCAGACACTGCCTCCCACTGCAGAAATGCGCCGCCTCTGAGAAGTGTGGGTCCTGTCCAGTGCTGGTGAACTGGCCTGTGGTCTGGACCCTGCAGCTGGCCACCGTGGGCTCTGTGGGAGGAAGTGTTGCCAGCGCAAACACGTCTTCTGCCAGCTGAGGCTCTGGACAGCGGTGGGGACTGTGGCCACATGCGGGGAGCCTTCAGGCACACCCAAGGGCAAGACCGAAGGGCAGCCCACAGCACCAGCCCGCAGGCCAGCTGCAGCAGCCAGTGCTGTGTCCCAGCTGGCAGAGAGAGCTGCCCTGGAGCTCTGCCCCAGGACCCCGGGACCCCGGGGAGCACCCCGGCACTGAGCCACGCGAGGGCCGGCCCTGCCCTGGGACCCCTGGGACCCCCTGGAGCGCCACGGAAGGGCCAGCCCTGCCCCGGGACCCCCAGGAGCGCCCCGGCACTGAGCCACGGGAGGGTGGGCCCTGAACAGCCGGCGCTCTCGGGCTGCTCCAGCACCAAGGCTGCGTCCATTCTCACCGCGGCTGTGGCAGCCACGGGCCACAGCTATTTCTGATTTGGCTCCTGACTGGAGACGGTCAAGTGGACTCGTGGGAAACGGGGAGCTCCCCAGGGCGGCGCGGCCCCGCCCCACTGACTGAGGCTGGCGGCGCTGGGGTGCGGAGGGGCCTGGGGAGCCGTGGTGTTGGCTTGTCACACCGGGCTGTGACCCCACGGGCTCAGCGCAGCCTGTGTGGGGGGCTGCGGGGTGCGGGGAGGCCCGCGGATCCTCGGCGTGAGGCAGGGAGGAGCCGCGCTGCCAGCCGGCGCCCCGACGGGCGGGCTCGGCCGCCCTGTCTCTGGCCATCACATCCACACCCCAGGCCCGGGGCGCCCTGAAAGGCAGCTTTCTCTCCCGAGCTTGCGGCTGGGAGTGCGGGGCTGCCTCCCCGCACCTGCCCGGGTCTCGGGGTCCTTTCTGCCAATCACAGGCCAGGGGGCGGGGCCGTGGCTGGAGCGGACCAATCACGACTCACCCCTCTCACTGGGGCGGGGCGGGGTGCGCTGGGGGTCCCAGGGAATCCCAGGTGACCCCCCTTGCGGGCGGGCGTGTGAGTGACCTTCCGCAGAGAGGGCGCTGTGCCCCCTCTGGAGCCGAGGCCTGTCGGAGACGCCAGGTGTCCGCGCCCAGCTGACGGGGGGCCGCTGGGGTCTCCTGGGGGGCCGCTGCGGTCTCCGGGCGCGCGAGGCGGCTGAGTCGCCGGCTGGTGCGGCGTCTCCTGCTCAGCCTCGCGGTCTTTATTCGTGGGCTCAGGCCGGCGGTGAGGCTGCATCAACAAAAGCATTGAAGCGAAGTCGAAATAATTATTACTTATTTTTCATAGTCACTTGGAGACCCCTGTGGCCTCGGACGGGAAAGAAACTTGTCTGGTCATCTCAAGAAAAACATAAGAAACGGTCAAGGCTTCTAGTGGACCTCATCTCCCAGCAAGCCCATCTCTGGGCGCTCGGGGATGCGCGACCACCTTCCTGACGCCCTAAGGCAGGCTCCTACCCCTGTGCCCTGCTGTGTTACACATCTGTATTCCTGAGGACATCACTAGTGCGCTGCCTTCCCGGAGCTCTACTGCTGCGACTGACGGCTCTTATCTGGCTCCTACAGTCAGGTCTGTCTTAGTCTGGTCTAGGCCAGGGCCGTCTGACCTCCATGTCACTGCGAAGTGCGGACCTTTAGAGCACACCGGAAAATCTGCCTGTGCGCCGCGCACCCCGGGAGAGCCTGGTCGCCACCACAGTTAGCTGAGCACCATCTAGTTCCCCTGTCAGGGCCACAGCCCGTTTCTCCTCGCCCCTTGCAATGCTAATTTCTGTTATGCATTGTGCCGATTAATACTTTACCCAAGTTGATGTAGAAGGCCACTCGTATGGCCAATTCTAGACTATTAACCAAGAACAAATGAGGACGTTTCAGCAGGCGATGCTGTGGACACTCCCCTGGATTCATCTTCTTTGGAGGTTTAGAAACCCCCCGTCCTCCCGAGTCTCCCCAGCGCCCTCACCATGTCATAGACAGCACTGGCTGTGCGGCCTACGTCGGAGACAGAGGGGCATGGAGGCCGGCGTCAGGGTCACCCCGGCCATGTCTGGCCAGGCGGTGGGCGCCTCCTGGCGTCTGAGCTGCCCATTTCACTTCTCCAGCTGAGTCTCCAGCTCAGAGGCCCCCACTGGTCAGTAAGGAGGCCCAACAGGGATGTTCCTGCCTGCATCCTCCAGGGAGCGGCCTCGGCACCCCCTGGCCTTGGGGCCCTGGCCAGGCACTGCGGCGGGGAGGGCCCTGGGCCCCTGGAGAGATGGGAAGGCGGAGCGTGGCCACACAGCCAGGGAAGCGCGAGGCCCACGCTCTGGCCCTGGCCGCTGGCCACGGGAGGAACGCCGGGATCAGGAGGCCACGGCGGCCTCCCAGCCTGAAGGGGAAGTCTGTCAGGAAGAGCTCTCACCAAAGCGTAAAAGACACTTAACAAAAAATACCTTGCGAGTTCCGGGCCCTGCTGGACTGCCGGGAAAGTACAGACGAGGCAGGCCAGCTGGTGGCCGCGGTCTCTGCCCAGGCGGGGGCTCTGGCCCTCCCGCACTCCCATCAGCACAGCCCCGAAGGCCCGAGGTGGAAGCCGGGGGGTCGTCGTGGGAGCGTGGGTGCGTGAGGGACCGGGCACGAGGAAACTGCCGTCTCCAGTCCCTGGCGGCACGTGAGCAGCTGCCCGAGGCCATCACAGGGCAGCGCCGGCACTGCTGGGGGCGTGTGGGCCCCGGCGAGCCGCGGCTGTGAACCGCTCGCGTGGACGGGCG
>NW_004567113.1:56185575-56186465 GCF_000260355.1 Condylura cristata
GCCGACCCGGGCAGGTGCCCGTGGGCCCCTGGGCCCCACCCCTGGGGGAGCTGGTGCAGCCCAGGACGGGAGCCGGGCTCCGAGGTGGCGAGTCCCAGCACATCACCGCCCCGCCCGGAACAGCCGTGTGCTGGGGGCGGGGGAGGCTCCCAGGAAGCCCCCATCTGTGCGCCATGGGGAGCGAGGATTCAGAGGGACGGAGGAGGGAGAGTGAGTGTACCGGAGGGGGGCAAAGGCTGCTCCCCAGCCCCCCACGCCGCCCGACGCTGCCGGCGGACGCTGCCAGGCTCCCATGTCACCGGCTGGCGCCCAGCCCAGGGACCGGTAACCCTGCCTGGGGAGGGGCGCCCAGAGGATGCCACCAAACGGGAGCCCCAAAAGCGAGTGGCGGAGGGGGGCGCCAAGTGCCAGCGGTGCCAGCTGGGCGGGCGTTTCTGAGCCACTCGGGGCCACCCCCGGGAGCTGCCCCCAACCCGGGCAGTGGGGTCGCCCGGAGGGGGCAGCAGGTCGCTCTGTACAGGGGCCCACGGCAAGGCGCCCCGTAGCCCAGCCCCGGGTGGTGCTGGGGGCTGTAAGCTCGCTGGCGGGCAAGCGGAGAACAAAGCCACGCGGAGCAGAGCGCTCGCACCAGCCTGCCACGGGTGTCCGGGGCCTGCGGGGCAGCGGGGGTCCAGGCAGCCTCGTCGCGTCCACGAGTGTCCTGACCCCTTTTTGTGGGAGCAAAGCAGAGGCCAGGGCCGCGCCCGTGTCCGGGGAGCGCGTGACTCGGGGCCGACCTGGGTGTCCTGGTCTCCGCGATCGCTGACCGGTGCCCGGCCCCCTTGCGCCGAGCCTCGGTGTCTCACGTGCAGCTGGACAGAGGCGCCGGCTGGGCCTGCCCACCGCGGTGT
>NW_004567113.1:56187870-56188756 GCF_000260355.1 Condylura cristata
GGGTTTCCGGGCTCTCCGTTCACACAGCGGGAGGCTGGTGCCAGCCAGGCCCTCGTGGGCCCTGCAGCGCTGACCCGGACCCGTGAGCTGCCCACTCCTCCGGGGCGTGGACAGGCGTCCTTGGGACGCTCTTGCCCAGGGCTGGGGAGGGGGCACAGGCCTGCAGGGGGCAGGCCCCCCTTCTCCCCGGCGCCCCGCACGGCTCGGGCTCAGGACAGTGAACTGGACTCAGCGGGGCCCGGCCCGGCCTCTCCAGCTGCGAGTCCGTGCTGTCCCCGCGCGGGGTGAGGACAGCCCTCCTTGGGGCGGCCACGAGCACCAGCCTCCTGTTTCACCGCGGCTGGACCTAGACTAGCGGCCGCGAGGGGCAGTGGTGGACATCCTGGGCGCTGGGTGCCGCCTTCCGGCTGCCGGCCGGGCCTCCGGCTCGGGGATTGCGCAGTCGCTGCGGGCTGCAGCATGTGGCTTCCGGCCCAGCGGGGTGACCTGGCCAGGGCCCGGGGAGGCGCGGGCTGTGTGGGCGGCGGCGGGGCTGAGAGCCTGGGCTGGGGGCTCCCCTCGCTCTGCTGGGCCCCCCCTCGGCGGGCCAGCGCTGAGGGGGTGTGGGTGCCTGGCGCCCACGCAGGGCCCCCCGAACACCTGTGCAGGCGAACTCCCACGGGTCATTCCAGCATGTGGCCAGTCACCACTGCGAGGGAGCAACCAGCGCCCCACGATCTTATGCGTCCGATACACCCCAAGAGCCCCACTCTGGCGGCAGACGGGGGCGGGAGGCTGGTTGGCACCGCGGGGAGGGGTGTGACGGGGCCCCTGGAGGCGGGCGCGTGGGGGTGCCCACAGGGCACACAGCCCCCCACTCTGGCGGCAGACGGAGGCGGGAGGCTGA
>NW_004567113.1:56192861-56194169 GCF_000260355.1 Condylura cristata
CAGGCGTACATCTCCTCTCCACTTACTTTGCACATACGGCTGGATGCTGCTCGCTGATATTTTGTTTCAGAGTTTTCCGTCTTTGTGCCGAGCGAGACAAGCTGTCACTCGCCCTCCTCGTGCAGCTGTGCCCGGCCGGGCACCCGTGTTAGGCTCGCCTCACAGATGGGACCATTTGGCCGAGATGGAAGTGATCTGTTTCTTAGAGTTTAGTACAATAGGCTGGGAGTGTTTTTGTTTTTTTTTCTTACAGATTTATTTATTGATGCACAAGAGCTGGGCGCAGGCCAGAGGCGCAGGGGCGGTGAGAGGACCCCAGAGGCAGAGTGGGGAGCGGGACAGGCAGGTGGACGGAGCGCACTGCTGGGGGGCAGCGGGAGCCAGGAGGGGCTGCCGCGCCCTGGGGTCCCTCCCTGGCCGGGGTCGGGCTCCCACGGAAGCGGGGTCGGCCAGCCGGGTCGGCCAGCCGCGCAGTGCCGGTCCTGACCCGTGTGCCAGCAGCAGGGCCCGAGTCTCCTTTCTTCCCAGCCTCTTTCCTGTGGTAAAAAGGTCAGGGAGTAACTGAAGATGGCAAGAAGCCACAGGACTGTGTCAAACCACGTAACAAATGTGTTCACTCTAACCGGTGCCTTCCCAGGTCCACACCACATGGTGCCGCCCGTGACTCAGTTTCCCCAACTACAGTTCCGTGGGAGCCGGCGCAGGGCAAACAGAGACCGAAGCAGGAGCTCCCCAGGCTCGCTGCACGGTGCAGCGGACGAGCTAAAACAAGTTTTGGCGAGCTGAGGGGTTAGTGTCCGGCTTAGGGGTTAGTGTCCGGCTTAGGGGTTAGTGTCCGGCTTAGGGGTTAGTGTCCGGCTTAGGACTTAGGGAGGATAAAATATGGACGGGGGGAGGCGAGATGCTTATCAGAATCATTTGCAGTAGCAATAATATGGAAACAATTGAGTATAATAAATGAGTCGTTAATATTCACGTGCAAGAAGAGTTTATGGTGTTTTGATGAAAAGATTCGGGTGATTAAAGAAAAAGTATAGGAAATGCTTCTGCTTCCATTTTAAGTGAAAAAAGCGAAGGTCAAGTTTCTTCGTACCATGTGATGCCCGTGCGGGGGAAGAATTAAGAACATGCAGAAGAACAGGCCAGAATGTTCCGGGACGTCCCGCGTGGCGGTGGCTGCTGCGAGGCGTTTCCCGGTCAGGTACCCAGCGCCGACTCCGGGGGCGGGGGTGGGCGCCGGGCCTGGCGCCGCAGCAGGGCTGGGGCTGGTTTCCAGCCTGGCGCACTCACAGGGTCCCGTGGAGGCCC
>NW_004567113.1:56195929-56198701 GCF_000260355.1 Condylura cristata
CAGAGTGCAGTGACCCCAGGTCAGTGTCCGGTGATCCAGGTCAGAGTCCGCTGACCCAGGTCAGAGTCTGGTAACCCTGGTCAGTGTGCAGGGACCCCAGGTCAGTGTCCGGTGACTCAGGTCAGAGTGCAGTGACCCCAGGAGAGAGTGCAGTGACCCCAGGTCAGTTTTCGGTGACCCAGGTCAGAGTCTGGTAACCCAGGTCAGTGTGCAGGGACCCCAGGTCAGTGTCCGGTGACTCAGGTCAGAGTGCAGTGACCCCAGGAGAGTGTGCAGTGACCCCAGGTCAGTTTCCGGTGACCCAGGTCAGAGTCTGGTAACCCAGGTCAGTGCGCAGTGACCCCTGGTCAGTGTCCGGTGATCCAGGTCACTGTCCGGTGACCCAGGTCAGTGTCCGGTGAGGGCTTTTCCAGGCTGTGGGAGGGCAGCCCCCTCCCGTCCCCGTACAGCAGGGAGGGGCTCCGTCTCCCCCCTCCTTTGAAGGACGCTGGTCCGTCATGGGCTCCAGCATGGCCTCGTGGGCCCAGCTCACCCCCGTCCCCCTGGGCGTTGGGCTTGGGCACACAATGGGGGTTCAGTGCAGCCACAGCCCAGGCGCCCAGCTGCTGGCCGGGAGTCTCCGGGCTCCTCGGACTCGGGACACCAGCTTTGCCCTGACTTTGAGATTCGCTGACTCCGCCAAGTGCGCCTGGGAAAGGCTCAGCTGCCCCTCCGCGTCGGTCACCCCGCTGCCCCCAGCAGGCGAGGGCCTCGCGCACCCCAGAAGCCCCGAGCTCTGGAGAGGACGGCACGGTCCTCCGCGCACATCATCGTTATTGCAGGCGCCGGCGCCCCCGTTCAAGGAGCTGATTTAGCGAGAGCAGGCGCAAGTACCACTTGAGTTGAAAACTCATTCTCCTCGTGATATTTTCTTTTGGGTGTAAATCAAGAGAAGGGCTTTGAAAACGTTGTTAGTCCACATGTGTCTCGGTCTCACGGCCGGTCGCCTCCACGCACTCGCCGGACAGGCAATCGCCTCTCCCGCCCGGCCGAGCCTCACACCAGCCCGACTCGGTTTCGTGGGCCGGAGGGAGCAGGGAGTCGCCCACAGTTGTGCAGGGGAGAGTGGCGTCCTGCGGGATGGCGGGGGTCCCCGCGCAGACCTGACCCCCGCGGGGACTGGAGCCTGGCGGGCGGGCGGGCTGGAAAGGGGGCCCTTCCCGAACTCGCCCTTCTCGGGCCGCAGGTGGACATGCAGCCGCCTCGTCAAGCGGACCGTCCCTGGGCCCCAGCAGCTACCCCAGGGCTGAAAACCAGACGGCACGGCTCTTGCCACTTCCACAGCCACGGCGGACAGCCACGGTGGAGGAGCCACTGTCCTCAGTCATCGTGACCTCAGAGGGGAGCCAGGCCGCACTCCCCAGGGTGAGAGCCAAGCCACAGGTGAGGACTGGTCACCTTCCAGTCTGAAGCCTTGGGGGGGCGGGCTGATGGGATGAGGACAGTGGGGAAGGAGGCGGTGGCCAGTGCATGAGGAAGATGGCCATGAGGTAACAGCCATGTTTGCCGTCACCCTCTTACGTGTAGATCAGCAGTGTTCAGTGCGTCACACTGGTGTGACTCACCCAAACCGGCTGTCACCCCCACCCAGAATTCTTCATCCCACTAGACTGAAACTCTCCACCCCTTCATATCAACTCCCTGCCCGCCCCGCCCCGGCACCCCACTCCTCCTTTCTGCCTCTCTGATCTGGGCCACTCAGCCGCCGCGCTGAGGGGACTCACACAGCGTGCGTCTCTCCGGGACTAGTTTATTCTGAACAGTGTCCTCGAGGTGCGTGCTGCAGCCTGTGTCAGATGTCCTTCCTTTTTAAAGGCTGAGTAATATTCCATATTTTCTTTACGCCTCGCCCATGGCCCGATGCTGTTTTGTGTCCCCTACAGAACCCCTGTCCTCTGCTTTAGGGCCACCACAGCCCCCTGGGTCCGTACCGGGGAGCAGCTGTCTGGCTCTGCATTTCTTTAGTCTTTGTTTATCTGGGTTTGTCTTTATTTCAATTCACTTTTACAGGGTAGTTTTGTTGGATATAGAATTGAGGGGCACACCCTTTCCTTCTAGCATTTTCAATGTGTCACTCTACTGCCTTCCCTCTTTCTAAAAATTTTTTTTTTCGTGATGAAAATTCACCTGTTCAGTTGGTCCTTAAAACATGAAGAATTGTCTTCTCTCTTTAAAACATGACTTCTCTCGTCCTCAGCAGTTTCATGAGCTCCATCTGGGTGTATGTCTCTTTGGAGCTGACTGATTTGGAGCTTGCTATGTTTCTCGGATGTTTGGGTTCAAGTTTCTCACTGGTCTGGAGAGGGGCCCAGAGATGTGCCCCCCCAGCATGGGGTGCAGGCAGGGCGGGCTCTGGCCTGTGAAGGGTATGAGGGAGGGAGGCGGGGGCCAGGGTGTGGACCCTGCCGCTTCACCAAACAGCGGGGACCCCACCGCTTCACCAAACATCTGAGACTTGCGCTCTCGCTGGGGCAAGAGGCTCAGCCGGGCAGTCCGGGAAGTGGGGCGTGATGGGGCCTCAGCCCCCCGAGTTTTGCTGTGGCCGCGGGCTCCTGGGAAGGACGGATGTGGGCTGGCCGTGGAGGACGCTGCTCTGGCGGCCAGGGCCCTGCCCGCTTTGCTCCTCACATAGGGGGGGCGTTGGGGTGCTCTATGAGTTAGAGTGAGCCTCTCCAAGGAGCCCCCCTTTCTGAGCTCTGCAGCCTCCCCCACCGCTGCCCCCCCAGGGGGCTC
>NW_004567113.1:56199646-56204436 GCF_000260355.1 Condylura cristata
GGCGCCGGCGGCCGGAGCGGCTTCGGCGGCGCAGGTCTCGCTCATCAGCACGTCGTTCGTGCTCAAGGGGGACGCGACCCACAACCAGGCGATGGTGCACTGGACGGGAGAGAACAGCAGCGTAAGTGACCTCCGCGGCCGCGGGGCCCCGCGCCACCCGGGCGTTCTGGGCGACTTGGGTGGGGGCCCCCTGGACGCGCCCCGCTGGCCTCCGGGAGAGGTCCCCGCATTTGCCGGCGTCCTGCCGCCCCTCGGGACCTTCCCAGATCTCCTGGACCCTGACCACCTCGGGGCGACCCCACTGGGCTCCAGATCCCAGGTTACAGGACCAGGGTGGTGTTTCCAGCGGCTTCAGGACGCTGGCCACCTTTGGGGAACCCCGAGGTGAGCCTTGGGGAGCACACTCAGCCGGGTTCCCTCAGCATTGGGTGTTGGGGTTCTGGGCTCCAGGACCGCTGCACCCTAGTCTAGCCAGAGCCGGCTCCTGTCCCTCTGCAGGCACCCGGGTTCCCTGAGCCTGGCCGGGGTCCTGGGACTGGACGGTCCACCGCACTTCCCTGAGCCTGGCCCTGGAGACTGGGACCGCCGGGCCCAGACCCCACTGGCTGGGGGTGCTGCAGGGGTGAGGTGGGGAGAGGCGCATCTGGCAGTGCGGTGAGGCCTCCCCCTGCAGCAGGGAGCTCCCTGCCCTCCCCCACTCCCCGGCCACTTTGGCCCGGCACCCCGCTTCGGTGGGAGCACCTGTGTACCCCCAGCCTCTGCGACCGCGGCCTGGGCCGCCCGCCCCCCCGGAGCTGCTGAGTTTCCCTCTGACGACCTGTGCTCACGCTGGGGTCATCCCGCTGCACCCCTCGGGCTCCTCCTGTGTGGGGGGCGGTGCAGGGACGGCCACTGTGGGCCTGGTTGTGGGGAGATGGCGGTCTCCCCACACCCCCTTCCGTGGTGGTTCCCCGGGCCGCCCGGACCTTTCTCGCTGTGACTCTGCTCCTGGTGTCCTGGGGGGCGGCTGTGCACGGGGCCTGGCACGTGAGGGACCTGCGAGGCACTTCCCTCGCCGGTAGCGTGCGGCGGCTGGGGTGCCCTCGCGCACCCCTTGTGGAGCCCCAGGGGCTCAGCCTCCCAGGCGGGGCTCTCCTGGGGAGGGGCTGCCTGGCGGCGCGGGGCCAGGCCCTCCCTGCCCCTGCCCAGTCCGGGCGCCGCTGCTTGGTCCTTCTGTCCTCTCGGCCGGACGCTTTGGGGCTGAGGGTGGACTTAACTCCTGGGGGTCCCATCAGGACACGAAAGGGGTGTCCCTCCCGCAGCGCCCTGGGGGCCTCCCTGTGGCATCGAGACAGGGGCCCGCCCGCCCTCGCGGGCCTGACACCGTGAGCACAGCGGCCAGGGGGCCGCCCCAGGCATGACCGAGGGACGCGTCTCTCCAGGGAGCGGCGAGCGCTCACCATGAGCCCGGGGCGCCAGCAGAGCTGAACCCCACCGGGTCACCAGCCGTGGCTCCGCTCTCTGCCCTGTCGGCGCCCGGGGCGGGGGGCAGCGGGCTGGAGCCCTGGGCAGCACCGCCAGCCGCCGTGGCCCTGGCTCGGTGTCCGGGAGGGGGACTGCGGCGGGCGGAGCTGTCTTCTCTTCCGTGTGGGGGTGAAGTGCCGACTGGCTCTGGGCTGCGGGCGGGGCGGGGGGTCGGAGGACAGGGCCTGGCACTGGGTGCCCCCCTGCCGCCAGGAGTGCGGGTTCGGGGGCTGTGCTGCCCGCGGCGGGTCCCCGAGAAGCAGGTCTCTCCTGGCGCAGCCTCCCTTCCCGAGAAGGCTCAGCGAGGCGAGAAACTGCGGCCGCCCCGGGACCCCCGCCGGCCACACTGACCGCAGCTCTGGGACTCGCCACTTACGGCCCCTCACGGGCCCAGCAGGTGGGGGGGGCTGGGCCTCCCCGCCGGGCGCCTCCCAGCAGGGGGCGAGCCCCAGCCGCAGGAGGCCGGCTCCTGCCAGGTCCCTGCTCCCAAGGCCGTGTGGAAACAGGTCGCCATCCGTGAGACGCAGGTTTACCTGCAGGCGCGGGGCGCCCCTGGGCTGGCAGAGGCAGTGGAGAAACAAACAGGACCGGCGGGCGGGGACCCTGGGGACCCTGCGGCCGCCTGGGCCGGGCGCCCTTGCCCGCCTCATCACGCACGGGGAGAAACCGCCGGGAGAAGCCGGAGCCCGGGTGGAGTCCGCTCTGTGGGGTCCCGCGGCGGCTCAGGGCGGCTGTCACCTGATGGGCGCCCTGCCCGCCTGCGGTGCCTCCTTGTGGCGCCCGGACGCCAGTGCCCACGCTCCCTGGCAGCACTGGGCCCAAGCAGGGTGCTCAGGGGTCGCGAGAGGCCGGCAGCGGGCGAGTGCGGCGTGGGGCCGAGCAGCGGGGGAGGAAGAGTGAGGGCCCCCCCTTCCTGGGGCCGCCCGGGCTAGGACGGTGCTGGGCCGGGAGCGTGCAGCAGTGATGACTGGTCGGGCCGGTGGCGGGGTGAGGCGTGCGCGGGCCAGTGCCCGAGGCCCGTGTGTGCGTGGCCCGGTGTCACCTGGGCCAGGAGGGACCTGCTGACGTCTGAGACCCCTGGTGAGGGGAGGCCTCCTGGTTGTCTGCAGGCAGCCGCTTCTGATCTCTGCAGGAGTCTGTTGGGGTTCGGGTGCGGTGATGAGCCGTCAGACGTGGGCTCGCTGGCGTTTGAACGCCCTGGGAGGACTTCCCCGAGCAGGCAACGCCGAGCAGCTCTGAAGGGTGCGTGCAGCCAGCCCCCAGCCGAGGCGCTCGGGGCTGAGCGTATCAAGGACCGGGCAGAGCCGTGGGGGCCCGGCCAGCCCGGAGCCCGGGGTGGGGGCCGGGGCGAGGCCTCCCCCGTCCGCCCCGAAGCCCGGCGTGGAGGCGTAGAAAGAGCCCGGCTAATAAAGCTCCTGAACACAGCACACAAATCTACTTTTACTTTAATCAAGTGGCTATTTAATTTGTCTTTGCATGAGGGTTCCTGAGAGCATTTTAAAGAGGTCGTAAATTACCTTCATTCTTCTGCACGCCCCTTCAGATTAGGCTGGAGCCCTGTGCCCACGTCAGCCTTCTGGAGAGTTGCTGTTATTTAACATTTTAATTTTATTATTACTGGTGGGAGGCAGGCCAAGCCAGGAGGGTGAGCGGGGGCAGGAGCCAGCCGCTGGCCGCTCAGCCGGCCGCCGCCGCCCAGTCCGTTTGGGGCAGGGGCGGAGGGGGCTTGGCCGTCGCCCTCTGTTGGGGGCTTCTTTGCTTTTCTATTTTCAGAACCCGAAAAGCCAGTTATTTCTAGCTTCTTGCTGATCGGAGTGTGCGCGGTGCTCCCTGGGGCCCGGCCGCCTGGGGCCTCAGGGGCCCGCCCCACCCCATTCAAGGCGAGACCAGGGGCCTCGTGACTGACAGCGCTGAAAGTTGAGGCGGACACAAGTCACCGTCTTTTTTCCCCTAGGAACGAGGAGCAGGGCTGTGCGCCGTGGCTGGCTTGCAACAAGTTTCTTGCA
The DNA here is from genome assembly GCF_000260355.1 of Condylura cristata. NCBI lineage: Eukaryota > Metazoa > Chordata > Mammalia > Eulipotyphla > Talpidae > Condylura > Condylura cristata. The sequence goes on from NW_004567113.1 coordinate 56,203,156, forward strand.
GGAGCCATTCGCATTTCCTGGGGACACAAGCGGGCTAGCAGAGGGCGTCACTAGGGTTAGCAGAGGGCTGGCAAAGGGACGGTGTTTTTTATGCCAACGGCAAACGACCGGAGCGTTCCAGCCCGCCAGCCCTGCACGCCGCCTGGCAGCTCGGCGCCCGGCCAGGCTGCTCCCGGCGGCCTGGGGTCCTTGGAGCCTGCTGAGCTGGGTGGGGCGGTGTCAGCGCCCGGCTGCCCGCTGGACGCGGCCGACCTGCGCCCCCACCCCCAGGAGCCCGCAGCTGCTCCCCTGCTTCTTGGGGTAAAGCTCAGGCCGAGGCTGGCGGCGGCCTGGCGGGGCTGCGGGGGCCTCCGGGGCCGGGCTCGGGCCACCGCTGCCTCTGACGTTGAAGAGGGACAGGTGCGTGGGCCAGCTCGCTGGCGCCCGGAAGCAAACCCTCCGAGGTGAGGCTCCTCCCGCCTCCCCACTCTGTAGCAGTTACTTATTTGCAGCGAAAATTACAATCATTTAATTAGTTTCTTCTCACACCGGCTCCAAGATCTTAAAATAACAGTGCTCTTTCCTTAGTAATTTTCTTGCAAGAGCAGATGGCTTCCTGCAGGCCTCTGGCTGCCGCGGCCCCTCGCGCTCTGTCCCTGCGCCCCGGGAGCCCAGTGCTGGGGGGCCGCCCGCCGGCGCTGACCGGCTGGCCAGAAACGCTTCTTTGTGCGTTGCTGAGGCAGCAGGGCGGAGCCCCTTCGGGGAGAGAGCCGCCGGGGTCCTGCGGCCGCGGGCTTGAGCTTCTCGACCAGCAGGGCCAGCGGGGTCCAGCAGGGCCCCCTTTTAGCAGGAGAAATATTTCTATTCTTTTTTTTTTTTTAAAGATTTATTTATTTGTGCATACAGAGCTGGGGTACAGGTGAGAGGCTCAGGGGCGTGAGAGGCCTCACCAGAGACAGAGCAGGGAGCAGAACAGGCAGATCGATGAAGCACACTGCTGCGGGGAGCAGCGGGCGGGTCAGGAGAGGTCTGCCGCGCCCTGTGGTCACCTCCGGGGCAGGCGGGGATCGAACTCATGCGGAAGCGGCTTTAGATTCTCAGTGCTGCGCTTTAACCCGCTGCGCCCCCAGGGAGGGCCCGAAATATTTCTATTCTTCATGATTTCTTTTGGCGATAAAATACACGGACCGTAACATGGACCATCTTGGCCCTTTGACGCGTCCTGTCCCGGGCGTCACTTCTCCGTGTGGTGTCCAGCCGCCACGGCCCTCTGCAGGACGTCCACCCTCCGCGGCTGGGCCG
>NW_004567113.1:56205931-56207072 GCF_000260355.1 Condylura cristata
GGGGGCGCCGGGCCATGGGGGCACCTTTGCTCCGCTACCACACCTCCACCTGCTGTTTCTGCCCCCCGTCCCCCCACGGACCCCAAAAGGTGTGGGTCCCTAGGGCCCCTGCTGCATCTGCCGTCCGAGCCTGGTGGTCAGTGCACACGGTGAGCGGTTGGCCTGGTCTTGGGTGGGCCGGGAGGGTCACGCGCCCTGCGGGATGTCAGGGCCGAGCCCGGCCGCTGCCCCCTGCGGGGGCCTGGAAGCCCACAGCTGGGCAGCGGGCCCGGGGGGGCTCCCTGCCCGCTCCCCAGCTTCTTGCAGCGCCCGGTGCACGCCCTGTGTGGCCGGGGGCCGCTCTCGCCTCGCGGAGGAGAAGCAGGTCTGTCTCTGGGGCCTGGACCCCGGCAGCCGCCCGAGGCCCGGCCGAGGGGGCGGCGGCTGGGGGGTGCGTGAGCTCCTTCCCGCCCCGGCTCCGCAGCAGGACCTCGGCTGGACAGCCGCAGCGCCCAGCTCCTACTAGCTTAAATGAGGCGGTTGGATCGCGGCGCTCAGGCCCACAGAGCCGGGGTTCTGGCCCCGCCCTGGCCGCAGCGGCAGCCGGCACCGCTCCCTCTGGGCTCCGCATGTCGGGGTCCTCGGGAGTGGCCGGGGGTCACGGCTCCAAGAGAAGCTGAGGCCTGGGCCTCCCGGTGGGCGGCCGGCCGACACCCTCCTGCCATGCGCCCGCCCCAGCCCCATCTTGGCCGTCTTGGCCGGGGCTGAGTTATACAGGGGCCAGATGGGGCCTGGCCTTGTGGGGGTCGGGCCAGAGCTGCCCCGCCCACTCGAGGGGCGTGGCCACCCCGCTTGGGGGAGCAGTCCTTCCCCTCCCACCTGGGCTGGGGTTGCTCCCCGACGCTGCAGCCCGGCCACTGCCCCTGGCCTCCCGCTCCTCTTCTCTCGGGCCCTCGGCCGCTGGACCCCTTCCTGCCTGGAGCCTCCAGCCGGCCTCCACGCTGTTGCCCCGGGCTGCAGAGCCCGAGTTCTGCCCTGGGCGTCCCCGAGGGCCCCGCCTGGCCGGGGCCCTGCCCCTCGGGAGCCAGGGCGCTCAGGGGACGGCCTGCAATGGACACGGGTCTCCTCTTGAGCGCCGAGCAGACGCGTCGTGTCAAAGCCC
>NW_004567113.1:56208183-56209119 GCF_000260355.1 Condylura cristata
TGGGGTGCGTCGGCTGGCGCCAGCGGGGGGAGTCGGGCCATCGGCGTTGCCGTCTGGCCCTCCCTGAACAGGGGCCGATGGGGGCGCCGGGACCCCTGTGGCCTGCTCTGCCCGCCCGGAGCCCTCCCGGCCGCGGCCGGGGTGATGGGCGACTTTGGGGGACACTCCGGAGGCCACCAGTGCCTGCTGGTCCTCTCTGTCACGTTCCCACGCTGCGGAGGAAGCCCGACATTCACTGACTCCCACCCAGTCCTCGCGAAGGGACGATTCCCCACAACACAGAGATGCCCGCTGACCGGCGGGCGCTGTCTGGCAGACCACAGCTAGCTGGGCACCGCCGGAGGCCAGTGCAGGGTGCCCCCGACGGAGAGCGCCTTCCTGCTGGCCGGCCCTGGGGGCCACCTTGTCCCACATTCTCCTGGGCCCGCCCCTTTGCCGGACCCTGGCGTCTCGGGCTCTCCCGGGGTCGCCCCACGAGACCCTCTCAGGCGGGTGACCGAGGAGCTGTCACCTCCGGGGGCCGGGGTCTCCCCGGGCCCCTGTTGATGCACAGGAGAGCGTGACCGCACCCGGGCACCGGAGTGTGGACCTGCCCAGTCACCCACTGAGCGACCGCTGTCGAGGTGGGCGACGTCGGGGCCGGGCATAGCCACGTGCCACGCCCCGGGCCTGTGTGGGCATCGGGATGCCGAGGGTCGACGCTGGTGCGGCTCCCGACACCCGGGGGGGAGTGGGGCTGCGTGAACGCCTGCGGGGGGCGAGCAGGCGGGGGCGCGTTCTGTTTGCAGATCCGGGCAGTCTTCCTGGAGAGGAGGCGCTTCCCCGGACGCCGGGAGTTAGTTAAGCGCTCATGTGGGGTTTCCTCTGGCGCGTGGGCCGGTCCAGGCGTGGCCAGTCCCGAGGGCCCCGGGAGAGGCACAGACCTGGAACCCGCGG
>NW_004567113.1:56237427-56239905 GCF_000260355.1 Condylura cristata
GAGGCCCCGGGTGACGTCTCGGCCTCGTGGGACGGAGGCACCCTCGGGCGCGTGGCTGGGCGCGTGGCTGGGCCCGTGGCTGGACGCGTGGCTGGCGCGTGGCCTGCCTCACGGAAGACGGCTGTCCCTGCAGTCGCAGCTGTGGCCCGTCTGTCGCCCGGTCACCGAGCAGGGAGAGACGGCCGCTTGGCAGGGCGCCCGGTCCTGCACACTTGGACCCAGCACTCGGGGCCAGTGATCGCCATCCTGGGGGCTTCATCGCAGGCTGGGCCCTCCCTACGCCCGTCTCTCCCTGGAGCTGGCACGGGGGCAGAGCCACCTCGGACGCAGAACGCTCACGGCTGCCGGGAGACAGCCCCGAAGGCTCCCCAGAGCGGGCGGCACAGGCTGTCCCAGTGGGGAGCACGCGCCGGGCGGGGTCCTGCCGGGGCAGCCGGGCGCGTGGGCTCGGAGGCGGCAGGCGTGCTGTGGGTGCCAGTGAGCGGCCGGCTGGGCACTTACTGACTTGTTCATTCAACAGCTTCTCAGAGAATATCTCGCCGTGCGCAGCACCCGCCAAGACCCTCGGCGCAGCGCTCCTTAGGTCACCTCAAGCCCCCAGGCGGGGCGTGAAGAGTCCTCACGGAGCTCACACGCGCACCCCCAACCCCAGAGCTAACGCTTAGGGACCCTCTTGGTACCCAAACTCAGTGCCAGACTAGGTTTAACCCTGGCCCCAGCCGTCCCCCACCGCCCGCCTCCTCCTCGGCTCCGCAGCCCGAGGAAGCCGAGGCTTCCGGAGCGGCGCCGGCAACGGGCGCTGGCGCCGCCTCTCCGCGCTGTCTCCATCTGCGAGCGGCTGAAAGCGGACTCAGTGGCCGCGGCCAGCATGACCAGCACCCTCGGGCCTCAGGCTGCGCAGGGCAGGGCGAGCAGGTGGCCAGAGGGCGCTTCAGGGCCACGGCCCCGCCCCACCCCACTCCGCCCTCCAGGCTGCTGTGGCCACTGGCCCCAGCCGGGGCTGCGAGTGCGGCCGAGGCCAGCTGCATTTTTCAAATAAAAGAGCAGAGGCCGCCACTCAACGGCAGATTTGGGCTGGACCCCAGCAGGTGCCGGGGCAGGGGTCCACGAGACGGGCCTCCAGTGAAGGGGGGACGAGGGGAGGCTGAGGGGGGCGCTCGGCCAGGGGTCTGCCCAAGGGGCCTCACGGCGTGTTTTCTCCCACTTTGGGGGCGGGGCGTCCCGGCCCCACTAATGCTGGCTTGGACGCCTCCTGGAAGGAGCCAGGTCCTGTCTGCTGCCCAGGGCAGCGACGGGGGTGCCCAGCCCACCTGCAGCACTTGGTGACCAGGGCGGGGCCGCCTGCGGGACAGGCGCAGACCGGGGTCCAGGCTCAAAGGGGAGCATGTGACCGACCCCACCAACGGCACTACCACCTCAGGCTGCATTAACAGAAGTATAGGGTCTCCGGCAAAGGAGGTGATGGCTCCTTGTACTAGCAATGGCCTGACCACCCCTTGGATACTGTTCTGGTGAGGTCACACTTTAAGAGAGACAGTGGCCATCTCCAATGTGTCCTGACCGCAGTGGCCAGACGGACAGCGGGCAAATTCACGCTCAAACAGCAGCGAAGGAGGTCCCCGGGCAGCGCCTAAGGCCTCTCCGCCCCGTTCTGTAAAGCAGGAACCGGCGTCTCTCGTCCGCAAGGCTGCTGGCAGCGGGAGGTCCAGGCGCTGGACAGGCAGCGGCACCCGGCGTGCGGGGCATCCGCGCCCCTCGGCCCTCGGCCGGGTCTCTCACGGGGCTTCCCGAGTGCCCCTGGGGCAGGCTGGCACTGCCCGCTGGCCGGAAGCCGCTCATTACGGGCGTGAAAGCGCACATTGAATTCACGCAGTTTATTTTTAAATAAATTTGGGGGAGTGGGAAAACAGAAAGAGGCAATTTAAAAAGAACATTCTCCAAGTACAGTGGAAGCTTTGGCAGGGACCCAAGGCCTGACCCGGCCCCAGCTCCCGCGCACGGGGCCCACGGGGCGGCAGACGCCCCCGGCTGCCTTCCCACGCCCGCCCCGCCCGCGGGTCCCCCTGGCTCTCCGGCCCTGCCTCTCCGTGACTGGGCTTCCTCGGTCCCGGGAGGTCGGGGCTTGGGGAGCAGCTGAGCCTCTTCCCCAGGGGGCTGGTGGGGGGGCCCTGGCGGGCGCAGCTGCCTGCCCACACGGCGGACAGAGGGGGCGGGCAGGAGGGGGCGTGGCCAGGCCTGGGCTTCCGAGCAGGACCGTCCCGCCCCAGGGGTCCCACAAGTACAGTGGGGGTCGGGTGTGACTCGGCAGGACCCCCAGGCAGGAAACTGGGGACCGAGGGCAGGCCGCTGACCGTGAGGGCCTGTGGCCCCAAGGCTGTGCTTCGTGGCCTCGGAGACGTCGGGGGGCCGCGAGTGGTTGGGGGCTTGGCCGGGCTGCGGGCGGCTGGGCTGCGCCCCCGCCGCCTCCCTGTTCTGCCC
>NW_004567113.1:56240863-56243207 GCF_000260355.1 Condylura cristata
CAGCACAGGGCGCCCCTGCGCTCCCCCGCCCCGAGGCTCCGGGAGGGCAGGGCCCTGCTTGCCCGCACCAGCAGGAGACGAGCTCGTGTGCGGCTGGCCGGCACCTGGCCGGAGGCCCGCGTCCTCCTTGGCCCCCCGAGGCATCTCTGCGGCAGTGGGCCCAGGGCTGCGGCCTCCAGGTCCGGGGTTTGCAGCCGCCACTGGTCCCACCCCGCGACCACGAGGCCCGAGCCTGGGCCCTCGGCCCCCGGCGGTCCTGCTGCCTGGTGGCGGGGGTCTCGCTGCGCCCCGGAGCACGTCTGAGGGCCCCACTCTGCCCTCGCCAGCCCCGGGACGCGCCGTGGTTTCCATGGCGACGCCTGTTGGTTCAGAGGGATTATAAATTCATTATTCCATACTTAGGTCTCGCGCTCTGCCTTGTTCTGCTCCAGATTTCGGTGTCTTGGCAGGGCGCTATTCATTTATTATCTAATGAAAAAAATAATGAAATGACTCGGCGTCAGAGCTATTTCTGCCCCCCGGGGCACGGACAGCCACGTCCACGGGTCCATGGGGAGCCGAGGCTGTGAGCTGCGGGGCGGCCTGGAATCCTCAGCGGTGCGCGGGGCTGCGAACCCCAGGCTGTAATTACTCAACGATGAGCTGAGCTGTCGGGGACTCCCCTGCTCACGGGGGTGGCGACGTGGCCCTGGGCGGCCCGGCCAGGCCCTCAGTGGCCTCGTGCCCCGATGATGGGGGCTGCCACGCAGGCTGGAGCGTGTGGCAGAGCCCGCAGGCAGCCCAGAGGGGCCCGGCAGGACCCAGCCACCTGCTTTCCTCTCAGCCCTGCTCTGCCCCGTGGGGATGTGTGTGGGGGGCGGCCTGGCCCTGCGGCTCCGGAGCCTCTTGCCGCTCCTGTGGGAGCCGAGCTCTGCATTCTGGCTGGTTGAGCCTCCCGCCCCGCCTCCCCACTAGATGCCCATGCTGGTCGCCAAAAAAATCCCAGCCGTTGCCAAATACACCCCGTTTGAGACCGCTGCCCTGGCCTCCTCGGGGTGCCTGCTCTGGGGGTCTGGGTGGGGCTGCCCCAGGGCTGCACTACCCCCCGACGCGTGAAGACTGCTCACTGCATTCCAGGAACAGCCACGGTGCCCGTCATTTCCAGGCACGCGCACGGGTCTTCGCGGGGACACGCGTTTCATTTCTCTTGGCCAGACTCCTAGGCCTGGATGGCTGGGTGGGGGTGTGTTTACTCTACGAGCTCATTGTTTCCAGAGCAGCTGCCATGTTGCTCTGCATCCTAGGTAGCACTTGGGATTGTCAACATTAAAGTTTAGCCCCTCTGGCAAGTGTGTAGTGAGAGCACTCTGTGATTTAATTTCTCTAATAACTAATGCCACGAGGCACCTTTTCATCGCTCGATTGTCATCCATATCTTTTCTTTGGTAAATGGTATATTCAGAAATCTTACCATTTTTTCTTGCACTATTTGTGTTATACAATGACTGTATTATTGAATTATTAGAGCCTTTCTATGTTCTGGGTACAAATTCTTTCTTGGGTGTATATTTTGCAGACATTACCTCCCAGTCTGGCTTTTCCTCCCATTTCTTTCTTTCTTTTTTTTTAAGATTTATTTATTTATGCATACTGAACTGGGGTGCAGGCCAGAGGTGCAGGGGGTGAGAGGCTTCACCAGAGACAGAGCGGGGAGCAGACCAGGCAGATGGATAAAGTAGGCTGCTGAGGGGAGCAGCGGGCGGATCAGGAGAGGTCTGCTGGCCCTCCCCCATTTCTTAAAGTGTCATCTGAGCATCAATTTTTAACATTGCTGAAGTCTAAGGCCTCCTTAGCTCTCTCTGTCTTTTAGGTCTTATCTAAGAATCTTTGACCGACTCAAACCCACCAACATTTTCTTCTACAAGTTTTATAGTTTTTAACTCTACATTTATGTCTAGGTTCCATTCCAGGCTCACTTGTTGGAGGTGTGAGGGAGGGATTGAGGCTCTGTTTTTGCAGGTGTATGTAGGTCTCATGACTTAGCACTGACTGTGGAAAGCATCATACGATTCATTTTAAAAGAATAGGAAGGGATAAGGAAGAATTTATTGGGAGAGGGAGAGAAGGCCCTCATGAAGCCCTGTGGAGAGCCAGACCGCTCCAAGCCTGGGCCCTCCTGCGACCATGTCCATCAGAGGAAGGGCTGTCCAGTGTGGGAGGGAGCTGGGAGGACCTGAGCACTGGGCAGGGAGAGGCTCGGGGGCAGGTTTGCCGCCCACGGAGAGGGGGGCCGGTCCATCTCTGCACCGCTCGTGGGGGCCACGCTGCTTACAGAGGGGAGGCCCTCGGGCGGGGTGGGCGCTGC
>NW_004567113.1:56246117-56247964 GCF_000260355.1 Condylura cristata
GAGGCCCCGGGTGACGTCTCGGCCTCGTGGGACGGAGGCACCCTCGGGCGCGTGGCTGGGCGCGTGGCTGGGCCCGTGGCTGGACGCGTGGCTGGCGCGTGGCCTGCCTCACGGAAGACGGCTGTCCCTGCAGTCGCAGCTGTGGCCCGTCTGTCGCCCGGTCACCGAGCAGGGAGAGACGGCCGCTTGGCAGGGCGCCCGGTCCTGCACACTTGGACCCAGCACTCGGGGCCAGTGATCGCCATCCTGGGGGCTTCATCGCAGGCTGGGCCCTCCCTACGCCCGTCTCTCCCTGGAGCTGGCACGGGGGCAGAGCCACCTCGGACGCAGAACGCTCACGGCTGCCGGGAGACAGCCCCGAAGGCTCCCCAGAGCGGGCGGCACAGGCTGTCCCAGTGGGGAGCACGCGCCGGGCGGGGTCCTGCCGGGGCAGCCGGGCGCGTGGGCTCGGAGGCGGCAGGCGTGCTGTGGGTGCCAGTGAGCGGCCGGCTGGGCACTTACTGACTTGTTCATTCAACAGCTTCTCAGAGAATATCTCGCCGTGCGCAGCACCCGCCAAGACCCTCGGCGCAGCGCTCCTTAGGTCACCTCAAGCCCCCAGGCGGGGCGTGAAGAGTCCTCACGGAGCTCACACGCGCACCCCCAACCCCAGAGCTAACGCTTAGGGACCCTCTTGGTACCCAAACTCAGTGCCAGACTAGGTTTAACCCTGGCCCCAGCCGTCCCCCACCGCCCGCCTCCTCCTCGGCTCCGCAGCCCGAGGAAGCCGAGGCTTCCGGAGCGGCGCCGGCAACGCAGGGCGGCGGGGTGGGCCTGGGTGCAGAGGACAGTCGCGGGCCCTGAGCCTGGCCGCTGCAGCGGAGCGAGGACGCCAGCGGGCACTGGGGCGCTGCGCCAGGAGGCGGGCCTGGCCCTGGGGTGCTGGCTCGGCTCTGCAGAGCAGGTGCCGACCTGGCTCTGACCCTGCCTTTAGGGACTCGGGTGGGGTCACGGAGGGCTTCCTGGGGCAGGGTGCAGGGTGTGGCCCCGGAGCGAGCGGGCGGCCAGCAGCTGCCTGCAGGCCTCGCCCTGGGTCCTCGGCGGCGGCCCCCGGCGGGCTTTCCCGAGAGGAAGGGTCCGCTCCCTGAGAATCGCGTCGGGTCCATTTCTCTTGAGCGGAGTGGGTTTCTTGGGGGAGGAGGCATCGCCGCTGAAGGGCCCCTGTGGTCACCGCGTGGCTGGGGGCTGCGGGAAGCCCAGAGTGTCCGGGAGAGCCAGGGCCGTGGCCTCAGAGCGCCCTGTTGGGGCAGCCCTGCGCCCCCCGGTGTGTCCACGGGCAGCCGGTGCCCTCGCCCGTGGGCAGGGAGGTGGCAGTGACCCCCGCTGGGAGGCGGCCTGGCCGCTGCCCCACCTGGTGCCCTCCCTGGAGGTGCTGCGCCTGGCCGGGGGCCTCGCCCCAGGCGCTCACGCCAGGCGGGGTGGTGGCCGGCCTCTGCCCCGTCCCTGTCCCTGCCCGGCCCGGCGGCCGCCCCGGGCAGCAGCTGGAAGGCCAGGCCCCGGGGTGGACCCACCGTGCAGAGGCGGGCACCGAGGCCAGGGCCCTCCGGGGGGAGGACCGTCCCTGGGAAGCCGGGGCCCACCCCGCCCCAGGCCCAGCCTGCTCGGTGTGGGCGACATCTCGGGGCAGGGGGCAGAGCTCAGGCCTCGGAAGGCCCAGGCGGTTTGGGGCCCCCAGGGCCTCAGGCTGCACGCAGCAGGGGTACCGCGGGGGGCTCGCGGGACGGGCGGGTCGGAGCCGGGCGCGGCCCCTTCCTCTGTCCTCCGCTCGAGGCCTCCGGCGGCAGCCAGGCCGACGTGGGCTGAGTCCG
>NW_004567113.1:56249900-56251947 GCF_000260355.1 Condylura cristata
GGGTGCTGGGGGTGTGACCTGGCGCTTGGCCGTACTTAGCGAGGCCTCCTCCCGTCCCCGCGCCCCCCCTCGGCGGCTGCACCCCCAGGCCTCGGAGCAGCCCCCCGCCCCCCTCCTCCTCTGAGCTGAGATCCCCTCTCGGGGACCCGTGGGGGCCTCCACACAGCCCGCGCTTCTCTGGCACCCCGGCTCTCCAGTGTCTCTGGGGAACACGGGCCCCGGGCTTGTGAGCCACCAAGCCCCCCGTGAGTTCAGGGGACCCCATTTCTCAGGACTGCGTCTCCCGCGGCGCCTGGGGGCAGAGCCCGCGCCAGTCCCTCCGCGGCCACGTGGCAGGCCCCCGCTGGCAGCTGTGGCCCTCGGCGTGGCTGCTGTGCCCGACTTCACGAGGCGCGGCGTGTCCGTGCTCAGCGCCCTGAGTCCGTTTGACATGACTGCCCGCCCCTGGCGCTTCCGGAGCCCGATCCGGCGGGGGTGTCCGGCCACGGCCCGCTACCCTGCCTGTCCGGCGTCACGGGGGCCGGAGCCGGCCCACAGGGCTGCGCGGTCGCGCTCCCCAAGCCCCCACCCCGCCTGCCCCCCGCAGCCCCCGGTCTCGGCTGCGGGGTTGTGTGTGCGGGGTTCGCTTCTGAAGCTGCTGCTCATGTTCCTGGGGGGCGATGGGGAGCTGCTTAGCCCAGAGGAAGAGCCCGGGGTGCTCTGCGCCCCCGGCGTCCCCCAGGTGCCTCTGTCACGGCCCCCGGCTCCCCCAGCTCCCGACAAGTGTCAGCCCCCCACCCGGGGCCTCAGAGCTTCGGAGTGGACAGACGTGGGCTGGACCCACCGGACCCACCAGCAGGGTGGTGAGATCCCAAGGTGTGCCCACCGTGGGGCGCTGGGAGGGCTGAGCCCGGGGGCAGGGGAGGCAGCGGCCACGGGCGGAGGCCGGGGACGGTCACTGCCACATCAAGTGACCACAGCTCGGTGACCCCGAGCCGCGCGCACGCCTCCTCGTGGGGCTCTGGACCCCGCCGGCTGCCCCCCGAACCCCAGCTGTGCCCGTGTCCGGCTGGCTCAGAGGGTCCAGGGCAAGCGCCCACCCCGGCGGGAGGTCCAGCGGCCGTGGAGGTGGCCCATGCCAGGCTCGGGCTGGGCTCGTGCCGGGGAGCCCTCGCTCCTGACCGCACCCGCCCGGACGCCTCAGGAAGGCCCAGGCCTCTGTTCTGGGGCCCCAGTTGAGCCGGAGAGAGCGACGTGTTCTGAGCACCCACTGAGCCGTGGCCGTGGCCGTGGCCGTGGCCTGCCTGGGCGACCTTGTCAGAGAGCGTGGCACTGGGGGCCGCACCTAGTGTCGAGGAGCCCACAGCGCAGAGAGAGCGGGCAGTGTCTGCATAGGGCTTTGAGGGGTGAGTAGGAGTTCACCGGCGGGCGGGCAGGGGACATGCAGTGTCCAGGCAGGCACAGGCCTGGAGCTCTTGGGCTGAGGCGTCCTAGGAGGTGGCTGAAGGCGGCAGGGACACAGGAGGGCGCCGGTGCTGGTGACCGTGGGTTGGGTGAGGCCTGTGTGCGCCGGGCACGGGAGGAGGGAGGGCGCCATGCCTGGGCATGTGGACTGGAGCCCCTGGGGGGACAGCGGGGGGCCTGACATGTGCTGGGACACAGCCTGGTCCCCCTCGCCCCGGGCCAGGCCGCGCTGGGCCCCTGCGCCCCGCTTGTGCTGGAGGGGCGGGGCTGGGTGGGGTCAGGAGGTTGCAGCCCCCACCCCCGGTCTGCCTGCGCACTGACATCACACTCTGCCCTCGAGATTTACAGCATTTTAATAAAACTCCCTGTGCGGGGAACATACGAAAACTGTTTTCTCTTAGCCACGGCTTGCTTGGAGCCGTAAACCTGTCACAGCAGACAGCTCCCGGGGCGGCCCAGACCTGGGGCTGGGGGCTGAGAGGGGCGCTCTGGCCCCACGGGCGGGCACGGGGCTGCTGTGGCGCCTGGGGCGTGTCGGGGGCAAAGCTGGAGAGGGCCAGAGTCTTCCCTGGAGGCGCCGTGGAGGGGGGGTGGGGAGCTGGAG
>NW_004567113.1:56282599-56283961 GCF_000260355.1 Condylura cristata
GGGCCGAGCACCTGGGCCCCGGGTGGGCTCCAGGACCGGGAGGACCCGGGCGGGAGCGGCAACCTCGCGGGGCCCCACTTCCTGCAGCAGGCAGAGGCCTCAAAGCTCCTCCGGGTCTGGACCCAGGTGCTGTGCACGTGCACCTGCGTCTCCTGCAAACGCCCGCACGCCCGTGAGGCCTCGCGTCCCGCCGCTGGTGTCCACCGACCTCATCTCAGCCGGCATCTCGCTGCACCCGTCTCACGGGGTGACGTCGGGGGGCTCGGCGCTGACGCCCCCACCCACCGCGCACCTCTCTGCATCTCCCGAGGAGACGCAGTCTGTCCTAACCAGAAACCACCGCAGCCCTTCCTACAGGAGAAGCGGGCCGCGGCCGCCGCGGGCCGGAGTGACAGGGGTCGGGAGGGGAGCCCCCACTGAGGGGGGCGCCCCTGGGCCCCAGCCCTGGGCCCGGCTGCCGGGCGCTCTCCGTGGTACTGACCGGACTGAGCTCTGGGGCCCTGGCGCGGCCGTGCCCCTCCTGCCAGGCGCCGCAGAGCCGGAGTCCCGGGCGCCTCGTGGCACTGCCTGGCCCCACGGCTCAGCGAAGCGGCGCCGGCTGCCTGCGATCCTCGCGTGCGGGCTGCGGGCCTGGGGCGGGCTGTTTTCGATAGCTCTCCCTCTTCTTTTTCCTTCGAATCTTCACTACATAATGAAGACATTTCCCCCCGAGCTTCCATCATGTATTTCTGCACGTTATCAAGAATGCTTTGCAAGCATTTTAATGGCTTCAAATTAGCCTGCGATTTAGATAATGATAGAGCCCTTTTTTGAGGTTATTAGGAACAGGCTATATTCTCAGCGTGCTGTTAATCCCAATGGGCAAACGCACGCTAAGACCCAGGTGTCATCACCCCCGACTTTGAGGTGCTGGCGCCGAGGTCCGGAGCGGTCAGGGGCCGGCCGAGACCAGCCAGCTCGGCGTGCGCAGAGACGGTTTGGGATCAGTCGGCTCCGAGCGGCTTTGCCCTGTCAGCAGCTGTCGAGATGAAAGAGGCTCAGGAGGTCGGGGCCGGCGGCCAGAGGCCGCGGGCGACCTCAGCGTCCCCTCCCCGGGGCCCTCTCTCGCACGGACAGTGAGGGTCTGCTCTCAAGGCCGCACCCAGTGAGAGAGAGTTCAGGTGCCCAGGGAGTCAGTGAGAGCCTGGCTCGGCCCAGCGCTTGCAAACAGGGAGGAGAGCGCGGTGCCGAGTGTGGTGGTGCCTTCTGCGGAAGGCCTGCCCGGCCAGTGCCGCCCGTCGGCCACACAGGCGCGGCCAGCTGACCGGCCACCGTGGCCTACACCACGCCCCCTGAGGCGCCCCCTGGGCTCCGCTCGGAGCG
>NW_004567113.1:56284296-56287600 GCF_000260355.1 Condylura cristata
CGGGCCTGGCTGGGGGAGCGACCGCCCGGGCTGGGGTGCAGGCGAGCTCCAGACTGCGGCGCTGCAGCCCTCGCCAGACTGCGCGGGGCTTTCTGAAGCGACTTAGCGCTGCCAGGATGCGGGTGGACTGAGAATGTCGATGCCATCAGCCGAGTTATGTGGCTGTTTACAGACTGGGCGCCAGGCGCCAGGCGGCGTTGTCAAGGTAAGACAGCCCACTGCGCCCTGAGCCGGCGAGGCCAGACCCAGTGTGTCTGCAGGGGCCACAGTCCCGGAGCTGCTGGGCGAGGCAGCTGGGCCCCGCTGAAACCGCACACAGCCGGCGGGAAGGGGTGGCCCCTGCTCGTCCCCGGGGTGGGCGGTCGGGGCGGGGGAGAGGCGCTGGGCCGGGCTGTGCCAGCACCACAGAGCCACGGGCTGGCTGGGCTCTGCGGGCGGGGCCTGGGCTGGGCTGTCCGAAGGGGCCTCTGGTGACCAGGCGGCCGCTCAGGCAGTGCCTGTCACCCCATGTCTGTACTGTGGGCGCTGGCCCGCCGTTCTCAGTGGCCAGGCCCGGGGCGGGGGCAGGGCGCTGGACAGACGGGTGAGGCTGGGCCTGGCAGCAGCGTCCAGGTCCCTCGTCCCGCAGTGCGAGGAGGAACAAGCCTGCCTGGACCCTTAGGGTCCATTTGGTGCCACGGAGTGACCTCTCCATGAGGGAGCCCGTTGGAAGCTGGGGAGCACCCCAAAGCGCAGTGTGGGGAACCGGCAGGACCTGCCGGCCCGATGCCGGTGCTGGCTCAGCCCTGGGCCCGGCTTCTTCCCTTCGGAGGACGGGGCGGGCGGGGTGGGGGCCCTGGCCCTCGGGGCGCCTGGTCTGCTTTGCCGAGTTCTGCTCCCCTCTGGGGCGCAGGGGCACAGCTGCCGGCCCCCTCGGGACCGTCCTCAGAGCACCGACCCATGGGCCCCGCTCTCCAGGGAGCCTCCCCACCGGGAGGGGCCCTGGCTGCTGTCTCTGCACGTCCCTGGCAGGGCCTGGACTCCTCCGGCTGAGGGGGGTCTCGCCGGGGTCTGGCCGGCCTGTCCGAGGTGAGACAGTCGCAGGGGGGGCTCCTGGCTTCTGCCCCCACCCCATGGCCCGCAGAGGGCAAGGGGAGAGGCCCAGGGACGGGCTGGGGCCTCCCGCTGGGCGGCAGAGGAGGGCCTGGGCCTGGACGGTCTTGACCATCTGGACCATCGTGGAGATGGGGGGATCCTGGGGCTCCGTGTGGGTGCAGAAGCGCGAGGGGACCCCGAGGGAGAGGAAGGAGGGGCCTTTGTATGGGAGGCGTAGGGCCAGGGCCGAGCCCCTTCAACAGAGACCGTGAGGGAGGCGGCCAGGCCCCGCTGCCCTGTCCCTGGGAGCTGCCTCGCTTATTAAGAAGAGACTAAACCGAAAACACGACCTTCTCCAGGACGCCCCAACATTAGATGATGAGTAATTTGAATTTAAATACGTGGTGGGGAATTATGCGGTCTCCCCTGGAAAGGACTGGGTGTTTGATTACTGAATGGCTCATGCATATTCAAGCGCCTCTAATCTCACCAATTGGTTCCCTCTGTTATGTGCCAACTTGAAGGCAGAGGGGCCCAGGGGCAGCAGAGCTGTGCCAGGCCCTCTTTGGGCTGACGGGAGGTGGGGGGGAGCCTGCTGGGGCAGGAGACTCCCCTGGGCCTGGCCTTGAGTCTGCGGGTGGGGGGGGTTGGGGGGGTGGGGGGGCACTCCCACTGCCGAGGTCGGGGGACTGAAGCCCTGAGAGGCCCTGACCCTAGAAGGGGAAGGGGAAGGGGCCGGCTCAGCTCGGGCGCCCTCCCCAGAGGCACTGAGCCCCCCCACAGGCCCAGCGGGGGTCACAGGGGCTCCGGCATCCTGAGCCCTGGACTCTGACCTCGGAGCCACACTGGCCGTCTGCGTGGACCAGACCACAGCGCCCACTGCGACTCTGTGCAGGCCACTCTGGGCGGCAGAGGGACATCCCAGGCGGCCTGTCCCGGCCCCAGGGCCCGGGCGCAGCTCACCTGGCGGCAGAAGGCGATGCCGGACCATCCTGGGCCCCCCAAGCACCGGTCCTGGAAAGGGGGGGCCTTCTGGGCCCCATCAGACGCCTGCCACTCCCTGGCTCTCGGGGTGGCAGGAGAGCCCACCCGCCGGGCACAGGGCCCAGAGCCTGCAGCCGCTGTCCCGCGTGGGTCTGTTGATCTGGGGCGCTTGTGGGCACCCCGCCCCGCGTTCTCATGTGCAGGCTCCAGACTGCCCAGGGGGGCCGTTTCTGCAGGCGGCTGCGGGGAGGAAACCGGGGAGCAGCCGGCCGCTGCCCCGCAGAGGCTCTGAGCCTTGCCGACCAGCCCGCCCCACCGGCCTCTCCTCGGCCCCCCGCTTCACCCCAGCTCTGTGGTTTACGGCGGCGTTTCTGATCATCATTTCTGTGGGCTCCATCAGCCGGTCACTTGTGGCCGGCTCGCGCCAGCAGGTCCAGCCGGCACGGCTGGCCGAGGCCGGGCGTTACCTGGCCCCCCTTCCTGAGCGGGCGGCGGGAGGCGCCGCCAGGAAGGGAGCCGGGCCCTCCCTGGTCAAGTTTTGGGGGGAAGCATGCACCTCTAGTCTAGGCCCACGCCAGGGAGCCTGCTGGCGGGTTACGCTCACTCGCTCAGCGCGTCCCACGTCGCTGTGGGGTGAGGACGGGACCTGAGGGGGGACGGGCTGGTTTGCTGAGAGGCGCCCCTCGCTGCGCGCCTGGCCGCGCCCCGCACACCCCAGCGGCGGGGTGTCCGGCGTCGTCTCTGGCCTGCCGCTTCCGCCTTGAACTCGGTGCCCAGGGCTGGGGCTGCTGGCGACTGGCCCCTGGCACCGCTTTGGGGGACAGCGGACGTCCCGAGGGCTGCGGGGCAGCGTCCAGCTCATGGGTCCCTGCGGGGCCCCCGATGCTCCTCTCCAAGTCTCGTCGCGAGCCGCACCCCCGCCCAGACCCCGCCCCACCTGGACCTCACCTGGAAACCGAGGGCGCCTCCGGCCCCGCCTCCCCCCCCAAGGGTGGACAGCGGGGTGGTCGGGGCCAGCTTCCTGGTGTGCCCCCGCGAGGCGGACGCCCGAGGGCGGTTTCGTGCTCAGCTGCCCCTCACGGTTCCTAGCTCTTTTGAGCAGCGCCCCCATTTGCACCGTCCGGGCCCTGAGGGTGGGCCTGTCCAGCACGCCAGGCTGACGCAGAGCAGCCAGACGCGTGTGCCCGGAGAGCGGGCAGCGCCACACGCCGCTGCAGGGGCCGCCCCGCCGGGGACCTGCAGCCTC
>NW_004567113.1:56292571-56294683 GCF_000260355.1 Condylura cristata
CGGGACACACAGGCCCCTGGGCCCTGCAGACCGCCGAGGAGGCGGCTCCCAGGCTGGCCAGGCTGTCCCTGCAGGGACAGCCAGGGTTGGAGCCCGGGCTGAGTTCCGAGGCTGGACGCCAGGTCCCGGCTCTGGGCCCCTCCCAGGGATTTCCTGGTCACTCCAGAGAGCAGGCAGGAGCCCGGCCGCCCAGCAGGCAAGTGCGGAGCCCTTTACACAACAGGCAAGCCCTGACCCCCACGGCCCCTCCCGCCTGTGGGCCTGCCCGCGCCCCACCCCACACAGGACAGCTGGCCCCCCAGGGGCCGGCCTGGCCGGTGTCTCTTGGCCTCCCCAGTGGCCGTCTGGAGCCCCCGCGGGGTGGCCTGTCCCCCGTGTGAGCACGGGGCCCACCCTAGCGGCTCCTCGGCCAGGGTGGGGGGCGGCCTCCTGGGGCGTCCACCCTGGAGGGGCGGCCACCGTCTCCCGGGAGCCCTCCTCGCCGGAGGACCCACCGGCTGTCTCTCTCCTTCCGCCCTGAAGCTCTACGTGTCAACGGACCTGGGGAAGAAGTGGGCACTTCTGCAGGAGCGCGTGACCAAGGACCACGTGTTCTGGTGAGCCCGGCTCTGCCCGCCGCAGGCCTGCCCCGCTGCCTCGCCCGGCCGCCCCCCAGCACGGGACAGGGTCCCCTCGGGCACTGATTCTGCAGGAGGAAGTGGGGGCGTCGGGGGCCGCCCCCAGCCTCAGGCGCCGCGACCCTGAGTGGCTCGGGTCTGACGGTGGCCTCTCTGAGGCTCGTCCCCACGGGAAGAGCAGGGACGCAGGCTGGCCTGGCCGGCACTCAGGAGGCCGCTGGCCCTCCCTCCGCTCCTGCTGGGCTCCGGCCAGCTCAGCGCTCCCGGCAGGCCACCCTCCTGCCCATCCACCGCCCCTGCCCCCAGCCCCGCGGCGGCGGGTTTGGGACCAGAGGGAGGCTCGGACACGGCCCCAGATGACCCGCGCAGACACCAGGCTGGTGCGGCCGAGCCGTCCAGGGGAGGAGGCAAGGGGAAGTGGGGCTTGCCGCTGACCGCTGTCAGCCCCACACCCCGCCCGCACGGCTGGGGACTTGGCGGGGTATCCAGGCGGGGGCTGGCGGCCAGCTCTCCGTCTAGAGAATGACCACTCCAGCCCCCACAGATGCTCACAGGCCACTGGCGACGGTTCAGACTTGTCGTCACCGAGGCAGATCTGGTGACTTCTTCCCCCAGTGCCAGATCGCTCTGTGGCTGACCGTGGGCCGGGGCCACCAGCTGGTCTCTGCCCGACTGCAGGCCGGCCACGCCGGGCCTGCCCGAGCTCCAGCTGCTGCAGCCAGAGGAGGCCTGTCCAGCCAGCCTGTGACCGGGGGGGAGGGGCTGCTGAGCCAGGGACACTGCCACGGCCCCTCCCCTCGAGTCTCAGCTGCCCCCAGGAGACCTGCACCGCCCAGGGTGAACAGTGACCACTGACCCACTGACCGGCCTCCTGGGCAGCCTGGCCTGTGCTTCCAGGCACTTCTGCTTCTGCCTCTCCATGGTCAGCTGGCTGGGGCCGGGCAGCCCTCTCATGGCCAGCGCAGGCTCAAGGGGCGGGAGGAGGCGGACCGAGAGGGGCCCTCCGCAGGCGGCTCTGGCCTGCCACTGCCCGCTGTCCGACACCTGCCGGCCCTGGCTCCCCCATGATGCCCAGCCAGCCCCAGCCCTCCCGGCCAGGCTTGGGGGCCTCAGCAGGCAGAACACGAGTGGGCGCTGTCCCGGGGGGAGCCAGGCTGCTGTCTCCTCCGGCCGCTGGGCGGGGTCTTCCGGTCTCCAGAGCCTGCACCTAGCGTCCAGCCAGACTGGTGTCTGTGCTGGGCGGCTGCAGCTCTGCGAGTGGCCGGCCGGGGCCAGGGAGGGGAGCACGTGGGCAGACAACAAGGCAGGTGGGCCGGACGCAGCGCAGCGGACAGAGGTCTGGCCACTGCGCGGGTGATGCGGTCAGACAAGGCTGGGCGGGCTGGGGGCCGGCCAGGACTCCTGTGACCGGAGCCACTGAACAGAGGGACATGCCCGCGGAGACGGGGCTCCCAGCCTGCTCCCAGCCGGCAGCTCAGGGGCGCAGGCTCTGGGG
>NW_004567113.1:56295499-56297072 GCF_000260355.1 Condylura cristata
CCCAGCCCGAGAGCCGGCCCGCGCCTCCTTGGCTCCTGGGGTGTCTGCGGCTTTGGGGGACGGTGTCCTGCTCCCTGGCTCTCCTCTGGAGCTGGGCCGCCCTGCCTGAGGCAGAGGCCGCGGGCACCAGCTCTGCAGAGGCACTGGGCTGGCCACTGTGGGGCTGAGCGTCGTTGGAGGGTCCGGCCTCCGGGGTGGGGCCTGGTGCCTCCCCCGGAGGCTGGACCCTCCGGCCCTGGCCGGGCTGGCCACCCCCAGGCGTCTGCCCAGCCGACCACCCACCATCCAGCACGGTGGGGGCGCTGTGGGCACACTGGGGTGCTGTGCCGGGGCGGGGGCTCCTCCAGCCAGCTCCTGGCGCCAGGAGGGGCCAGTCCTCGGAGGTGGTGGGAGCGGGCCCCCAGGAGTGGCCACGATGTGGGGCTGGGGCCAGTGAGGGCCTGACCGGAGGCGCCCCTCGGCGGCTCTCAGCCCTGTGCCCTTGACCGAGCCTTTCCTCTTTTTTTTTTTTTTTTTTTTTTGGGAAACCTTGAAACAATTTATTGAGTTGCCTTACACAAGATGAAGCCTTCCTGAGCTCAGGGCACCCCAGCACCCCAGCACCCCTGCCTCCTGGCCATTGGATGATCAAAAAAATCACAGAGCACAGGAGCAGGCCAGATGCCAGGCCCGTCCGCAGCCCTGGGCTTGGGGGGACGTGCCCTCCAGCTCCAGGACGAGCGACCTGGAGCGGTCCGAGGGCGTGGGTGACCGGCACCCCGAGGCAGGCCGACTCCTCTCCCGACGCCAGCCTCCACCCCTTCTCTTTCAGGGCTGTTTCTGGGGTCGACGCTGACCCCAACTTGGTCCACATGGAAGCCCAGGACCTGGGAGGAGGTAAGTGCCGGGGGCCGGTGCCCGGGTCAGTCGCATACAGCCCGGCTCGTCCAGCGCTCCCGATGCGCCAACCTGGGTCCTTCAGTGCTGGCTTCCAAGGGGCGGGGCGGAGCCGAGGAGCCCTGCTCCGGGAAACGGCCAAGAGGCCACCCCGGGGCCCCACCCGTGCTGGCTGAGGGCTGAGCCTGGTGGGGAGCCCCTCAGGGGCCAGGAGTCTGTCCACCCCAGTCCAGCCCAGGGGCCTCACATGCAACAAGGAAAGGCCACTGGCTGCAAAATCATGGAATGTTCTAGGTCGGTGCCAGGGGCCCATGGAGTGCACCTTCCTTCAACAAACACTGGCCGGGTCCCCGTGGTCAGGTCCGGTGCCCGCCCTGTGGGGTGCAGAGGGGAGGGCATTGTAGTCGGGGCTCCAGTGCCTCCCAGATCTGGGCGTGGCTTAGGAGGGGTCTGGGCATTTGCAATTGTGAGCCCCGTGAGCCTCCCCGGCTGCACCTCCAGAGCTCTTCGGGGGCTCCCCTTCCATCCTGCAGGGAGGAGCTGAGGCTGAGCCTGTCCGGCCTGGCCGCAGTCAGGCGTAGGCAGGGCCCCACAAAGGTACTGACGCCCTTGCTGGTCCTGTGTGAAGTCCACTGGCCCTCAGGTGCTGCCCAGACCCCTCAGCGCCACCACGGTGTGACCCACAAACAGCCCGAAG
>NW_004567113.1:56297977-56300275 GCF_000260355.1 Condylura cristata
GGCAGCCCCGCACGAGAAGCCACACCAGTGCCCCCCGGGAGCTCGGGGGCTGGAACTGGCAGGGCCTTCACGCCAGGGTAGGCCGGCCCAGGGTCAGCTGGTCCCCGCTGTCCTCTGCAGACGCCCTGCCCGGGCTTCGGGCACGTCTGTGCTCCACAGTGCTCCCCGGCCCTCCTGTGGGCCTGCCCACGCGGGCAGCTGTCCATCATGGCTGGGGTCTCCCTGGGGGGTGTTCTCCCCACCCAGTGGCTCCCCACGCACTGTCCCGACGGAGGGGCTGCAGGGCAGTGCGGAGAGGGCATGGGGACGGATGCTGGTGGAGGTGCAGGAAGACTTCCCACGGGGGCGGCTTGCAGCCTGGGCCTCTGCAGGGTGGATAGGAGTCTGCGCCGTTCGGGCAGAGCAGAGGGAGCCAAGGGAAAGGGCCCTCCCACGGGCGGCGTTTGACGCCAGCGTGTCGCTCGCGAGGCTCTGGCGGGGGAGGAGAGCCGAGCCCTGAAGGCCAGTCTCCTCCCTCCCGCCAGTCCACCTCAATGAACCGCACCAAATACTACGTCTCCTACCGTCGCAGCGAGTTTGTGCTGATGAAGCTGCCCAAGTACGCGCTGCCCAAGGTAAGCGTGCTGTCCCGGGCCAGCCGGGCGGGCTGCGGGGCTCCGCTCGGGGCTCCCTGGACCCAGGTCAGGGGACACAGCGTGCACGGTGCCGCCTCCTGCTGCCCTCCACGGCCCTCGAGGTGCCCAGCTTGCTCTGGCCGAGCCCTGCCCACCCACGGGCCCTGTGGTCACCCCGCCCCCCACCCCCTGCCCAGGCGGCCACAGCTTCTCCCCGTCTCCGCTCCACGGGCCTCCTCAGGGCCTCCTGGCTGCTCCCTCCACAGTCTCCTCCCTGCTCAGCCCCGCACCCCCCATCCACATTCCCTGGGGCTCCCTGTCACAGAACCACTTCACATAAGCCAACGCCCAGGCCCCGCCCCGGTGGGGTCTTCAGAAAAGGAGCGGGCAGGACACCCGGAAGACCAATGTGTGCCGTGCGGGAGGGCGGCGGGGCCCGAGGGAGCCGGGCCGAGGCCTGCGTGTGCCCGCAGTGGCTCGGGCAGAGGCAGCGTCTGTGCAAAGGTCCTGGGGCAGGAGCGCGCCCCCGCGGGTGGGGAGGACTGAGGACGGGGCCCCAAGCAGGGCCCAGCCGCTGCCAGGAGCTCCGGCTGCCGCCCCGGGGCCCAGCTGTGCCTCGGAACCAGGCAGGAAGGGACAGGCGGCCTTAAAAAGGAAAAAGGGACAAGGTGACAAGGTGGGCGGGGCCGGGCGAGGGAAGGCCTGGGTCCCGGACACTGTGCTGGGCTTCACGGGTGGCCCTGGGACCTGGGGAGGCGGCCGCAGCGAGGCCCCTGCCGGACCGGGGCTGTGGGGCGCACGGCTGGAAGCACCCCCGTGTGCCCGGCCCCTCGGATGGGACCTGGTGCTGGCCAGCACCAGGCTGTGGTGGAGGCTGTTGTCTTGGGGGCCCAGAGCCACACGAGAGGTGCCCGTGACTCTGCGCTGGCTGTACCCCTGCACCCCCAGGCTGCACCACAGAGTCACGTGGGTCTGCAGGGAACCCCGCAGCCAGTAACTGGCTCTCGCCCTCACGGGCATCCCAGTCGGGCCCGGCGTCCCGCTGCTGAGGAGCGCAGGGTCACCGAAGAGAATCATGGGGTCCGGGCGGAAGGGCCCATGTGGGGAACGGGGGGCCCCCGCCCCCCGTGTGGTCCCCAGCAGGGTCAGCTGCTGTGCACGAGGGCTGGGCCCTGGGGGCAGCACAGGCCACAGTGTCCTGCGAGGCCCACGGCCCACACCTCGTCCTCCCAGACCCCCCCCCCAGCCAGGCTCCCCACTGCCAGCACCCCCACAGCCCCAGAGAGCACCACAGCGCCCAGCCTGGAGCAGGGCCTGGCCTGTAGGCGGCGCCCCGTAACTCACAGACACCTGTCACAATCTGGGGTGCGCTGACAGCCTGGGGTGCGTGGAGGAACAGCGCCCCCAGGTGCAGCTCGGGGTGGACAGGACAGTCAGGCCCTGAGCACGCGCTGGGGCCTGGAGCCTCCGGCAGCCCCGCTTGGGGGCAGACAGCCCCCCACTCTGCAGGCTGAGGCCTGGAGAGCCCTCGGGCAGCAGAGCCCAGGCCCGGGCAGCCCGCCCCGCCGCCACCCACCGCGCTGTCCCCAGGACCTGCAGGTCATCAGCACGGACGAGAGCCAGGTGTTCGTGGCGGTGCAGGAGTGGGACCAGACCGACACCTACAACCTGTACCAGTCGGACC
>NW_004567113.1:56301205-56302827 GCF_000260355.1 Condylura cristata
TCGGCCCCGCACCTGCAGAGGGCACGCAGGCAGCCTCCCGGCCGCCGGGGGTGAGGCGTGGGGCAGAGCCCTCGGGGGTCCCCGCTACCTGCGGGGGCTCCAGCGGGCTCTCGCCAGCCCCCCGTGTCTCGTCCCAGGTCCGAGGGGTGAAAGGCGTCTTCCTGGCGAATCAGAAAGTTGACGGGAAGGTGGTGACCCTCATCACCTACAACAAGGGCCGCGACTGGGCACATCTGCGCCCCCCCAGCACGGACATGAACGGGAAGCCCACCCACTGCCAGCCCGTGAGTGCTCTGCCTGCCCGCGGGGGCCGGGGGGCTGGTGCGGGCCCTCCCCCCGGGTCGCCCGCAGCCTCGTGGCACTGCCGTGCCCTGACGCGCGCGGGCAGGTGGCTGGAAAAGGGCGAGAAAGTACAGGCCTGGCAGGCACCGTGCGGGCGGGCAGCAGCCTCGGTCCCAGCATCTCCTTTCTGGGCGGGGCCTCGTTTCTCTCTGGAGTTGTTCTCGTTTTATTTATATATATTTATGTTATTTATAAAGGGTAATATATATTTGTTATTTCTAGGGTGACCTAGGTAGATTTGAAGCAGGCACTTGTATCAGGAAAAGGCCCGGAGCTGGACTTGGCCTCTCCGTTCTAGGTCCCCTGAATGTGGGGTCCTGCAGGGGGACCCCCACTAAGCACTAGTTTCCAAACAATGACGATCTGATGAGCCTTCCCTCTGGCTTCTGGGGGGGGGGGGGTTGGACACCCAGCAACAGCCAGGGGGCGAGCAGGGAGAATCCCTTCCTTCCTTTGGAACTGACACGTCCTTAGTCCAGCACGCCCTTCCTCTCATTCTTCTAGCAAACTCCTATTGACACCTGAAAACCCTTCCCAAATGTCCCCCCGCCCCTGGGAGCCTTCACCGGGCACACCTGCTTCTCAGTTGTTTCCCACCAGCCTCGACTTGAGGCTCCTCACAGGCGGGACCCAGGCTCCGGGGTGCCTGAGCCCACCCACCGCGGTGCCCAAGCTCAGCCTCCGCCAGCACCCCACCCATGCCCCACAAGGGGCTAAGGACCCCAGCTCTGCAGAATTAACCACCCCTGCCAGGAAAGCCCTCCGAGAGCAGCATTGCCGCGAAAGGGCTGATTTTTGTATCACTGTCGGCCAAGTTAAGCTCTATTCATCTGTCAAAGCAAGTTCTTGCTCAGGAAAGAGTCCTGTCTGCATTTATGCTGCTCAGTGGGGGTGAGCTGGCCGTGCACCTGCCAGCCTGCAAGGGAAGGGAGCCGCGGGCAGGTGGGCAGAGCACCAAGGGCAGAGGGGGCAGGCGCGGTGGGCGGGGCTGCCTGGGCGAGGGGCGCTGGGGGAGGGGTGGGGCCAGCGAGGCGTCACCTGTGGCCCTGCCCAGTGAACCGGGCAGAGGGCACTCGAGGCTGAGTTCCTGCCATAAATGCGGCCCTGCGTACCACAAAACAGAGAAATGTGTGGAAGCGTCATGAGCGGGATGGCCAGGGCCTGGAGACCGTGGCCGGTGCTGCCCTCCGCTGTCCTGGTGCTTGCGGGTGGGCAGAACCGCCCTGGTGCACTACAAGTGCACTGACTGCCTGCGGCCTTGCCTAGCCCAGCCCCGCCCC
>NW_004567113.1:56303567-56304104 GCF_000260355.1 Condylura cristata
GGCGGGCGGAGAGGCCAGTCCGGGTGTCCTGTCCTTCACCCCAGCGTCCTCTCCCTGGGGCTGGGGCGGCCTCTCCCCCAGGACCCCGCCTCTCCGTGTGGCTCTCCCTGGCTGCCCCGGGGCTCTCCCCCAGCCCCTCAGGCTGAGCCTCAGCAGCGACCAGCCCTCCTGGCCAGCTCTGCCCCTGTTGTTCTGAGAGCTGACCGGGCCTCGCGCCAGCTCACCTCGGGGTGCAACTGTGGGGTGGGCTCGGGACTTCCGGGGCTGCAGACCCTGCCGCCACCCCCAAAGAAGCCGTGTGCCCACGGCCACCCCGCCCCCCCACCTGCCCACCGTCTCTGTAGGACCCCTCCTCTGGCCATTCACAGGTTAGGGCCCCGGCTGAGGGGCGCCGCAGGAGGGGGCCCAACAGGCAGTGTGAAGGGGGCCTCAGGGGCCCGGCAGCAGGGGGGTCCCACCGTCCAGCGCCCAGGGAGGGGCAGGACGCAGGCCGACACGCCGGCTGGCCTGCAGGGCACCGTGGCCCCGGCCCAAGCC
>NW_004567113.1:56305451-56306556 GCF_000260355.1 Condylura cristata
CCCGCCCCGGACAGGCCCGGCGCTGACCGCCGCCTCCCGCAGCCCGACTGCCACCTGCATCTGCACCTGCGCTGGGCGGACAACCCCTACGTGTCCGGCACCGTGCACACCAAGGAAACCGCCCCCGGCCTCATCATGGGCGCAGGTGCGTGGGCCCTGCCGGCCGCGTCCCCGCCTCGGGCGTGCCCGTCCCAGGGAGGCCAGGGTGTGGGTGCCCGCCGGGCCTGGCGCAGCTCCTGGGGAGCTCGGCTCGCCGCGACCCTGTCGCAGGAACGCAAGGCCCAGCGTGGACAGCTGGCGCGGAGGCCGCTGGGCGGAGGTGGGTGGGGTGACCGGACCCCACTCCGGGCAGCCCTGTGCTGACTCATCGGCTTCGGGACACTCGGCCTCCTTCGGAACTTTCCAGGGACGGTGGGGCCTGACTGCAGAGACACTAGAACCTTGTGCGCACAGATCAGACTCCTGTATACGTGCTCACGGGCCCCTGTGGGGCCTCTGAGTGCCCCCCGCGGCCAGCCCTGCACCTGGGCGGGCGCCTCCCGAGCCCGTCTCTGGGCTCCGTCCATCCTGCAGCGACCGGGCCGTCTGTCCTTCCCGGGGGTGGGGTGGCAGGGGCAGACAGGCACGGCAGCCGGCCTGGCAGGGGTGGCAGGCCCAGGCGTGGCCTGGGGAGGGGAAGCTGGCCCCCTAAAAGCGCACCACCCCTTCCCCCTGGACCAGGGAACCTGGGCGCACAGCTGGTGGAGTATAAAGAAGAGATGTACATCACGTCGGACTGCGGGCACACCTGGCGGCAGGTAAGGGCACTGCGCGGCCTCCGGGCTGCAAAGGGAGAGCGCGCCTGGCCGGCTGCCTCCCGGAACTCTGTGGAGATGCCCAAGGAGACGTCCGGCCCCTGTGTGCCCCGCCCACCGTGTGGGAGGGCGGGGGCTGCCTCTGCCCGCTACAGCCCAGGGCGCGTGCAGACGGAAACCTGACCCACGGGTGGTGGACCACCTTGGCCAGCGCCTCCCGTGGCCAGGGCCTCCCCGTGGCCAGGGCCTCCCCGTGGTCAGCGCCTCCCCGTGGCCAGGGCCTCCCCGTGGCCAGGGCCTCCCCGTGGCCA
>NW_004567113.1:56306656-56307592 GCF_000260355.1 Condylura cristata
TCCCCGTGGCCAGCGCCTCCCCGTGGCCAGGGCCTCCGTGTTTTCTGACTCGTGCAAGGCCAGGGGTTTGAAAAGGGCGAAAGAGCTGATTGGGTTACAATGTTCCGACGGCGCCTGGGCGCGCTGGACACGGCTGCCTGTCCGTGGTGAGAGCCGCCCAAGGGCCCAGGGGGAAGCCGAGGCCTGGGTTGTGCACCCTCCCAAGGCCTCAAGCCCTCCCGCCAGGGCTGCCCCTCCCACCGCCAGGCCTGCAGGGCAGGGGGAGCAGGGGGCAGAGGGCAGCGGCTGGGGCCAGCACGCTGGGCTGGCCGTGCCGGGGTAATGGGAGGGACGGGAGGCGGCCTCACCGGACGGACGGGGCCTCTCCAAGGCAGGCGCTGCCTGGGAGATCAGGAGCACTGGGGAGCGGGTGCGGGGAGCTGGGGGCGAGGCGACGGCGCGGAGCACCAGAGCCGGGGTCCGGAAGCGGGGCCCCTCTGCTGGAGTCTGGAAATGAGAGCGGGCACTGTGGGGTCCTTGGGCTGGCGGGGTATCACCGTCTCCCCAGGGGCGCACCAGGCAAAAGCCCCCCGCAGTCCTTGAGGGCGGCGGTGACGGATGAGCCGTCAGTGCTGGGCAGGCCGCCAGGGAGGGCTGCCTGGAGGAGGCAGCACGGCTCACCGCCGGGCGGCCCGGCCCGCCTGCGCGCCTCCCTGCCTGCCGGGGCGCGTCTCCTGGACGTGGGGGCGGGGAGCCCTCGCGGGCCCTTCCGGGGCTGCCCCTGCTGGCGCCACTCAGCGGCGGTTGACCGCTGCCCGGAGTGGCCTGAGCTGCGGCCCGGCCCAGGTGTTCGAGGAGGAGCATCACATCCTGTACCTGGACCACGGCGGCGTGATCGTGGCCATCAAGGACACCTCCATCCCCTTGAAGATCCTCAAGTAACGCGGGGCCTGCGTG
>NW_004567113.1:56309117-56310120 GCF_000260355.1 Condylura cristata
CGGCCCAGCAGCACAGCGTCCACGCCCCGCAGGGTGACCGCTGCATCATGGGCCAGCGGCGGAGCTTCCGGAGACGCCGGCCGGCGGCCTGGTGCGTGCAGGGGCGGGGCTTCACGTCGGCGCTCAGCTCCCGCGTGTGCGCCTGCCGGGACTCGGACTTCCTCTGGTGAGCACCCGCCGCCGGCCTCGGCCCGCGGAGGGCCCTGAGAGGGCCTCTCCTGGCCGCCCTGCCCGCTCGGGGTCGGCCACTGGGACTTCCCCGGCGGGAGGACATGCAGGAGCAGCGGCGGGACCGGGGCTGTGCCCGCCAGCCCCTCTCCCGCCCGGGCTCTGCTCAGAGTCCCTGCTGCTGCCCTGCCCTGCACCCCGTGGCCCGGGGCTGCCCACTGCCCAGCTCCCCAGCCGCTCCCCCATCCTCTGGCCCCGCCGCCCCAGCCCCAAAGGGCCAGGCCCACCTGCGGGGCCTCCCCTGGTCCTGCTCTGCCCTTGCGGCGCAGGCCGCCTCCTCCAGGCGGCCCTCCAGGCCCCGGGTGGGCTCGGTCCTGTCCCCCGTCACCGGAGCCCGACGGTCAGCTCACACCGTCTTCCCGGTGGGGCACGGGACTCGCCTCGTGACCCAGCAGTGTGTGGGCGGCCCACCGAGAGGGCGGCCCCGCTCCCCCAGGCCAGCCTGTCCTCTCCCCTCAGTGACTACGGCTTCGAGCGAGCCCCCTCCTCGGAGTCCGACGCCAGCAAGTGCTTCGCCCACTTCTGGTTTAACCCGCTGGCCCCGCCGGAGGACTGCGTCCTGGGCCAGACCTACAGCAGCAGCCTCGGGTGAGTGCGGCCGCCGCCGGCTGGTCCGGGCTCAGCCTATGACCGCCCCGCTCGCCCGTCCGGAGCTGGAGCCGGAGAAGTGAGCGCCCTGGCCGGACCCCGCAGTCCCGTCCAGCCTGAGCCCCATGGGCCAGCGCCGGGAGGCGTTCTCGGGGGCTCTGAGCAGGGGTGGCGGGCGTAGCGGGCC
>NW_004567113.1:56310497-56310955 GCF_000260355.1 Condylura cristata
CTGGGGCCGTGGCCGCGGCCAGGCCTGGCTCACCACGCCTGTGCTGGGGTAGCTGCTCCGAGCTGCTCCCCTCAGACTCGCCCGTGCCCACGTGCTGAACTCCTGAAAGTTCGCTCAGCGTCTGGGCCACGAGGTCAGGACGGGCTCGGGCCTGGGCCTTGCGTGGCCAGGCTAGCCCGAGGCCACGGCACGGGTGGTCCCGGAGGCCGTGGCCCAGCCCACCCGCAGGCCTGACCTGCGGCCCGTGGCGCAGGTACCGGAAGGTGGTCTCCAACGTGTGCGAGGGCGGCGTGGACCTGCAGCGGAGCGCGGCCCAGCTCCAGTGCCCCCTCACGCCGCCCCGGGGCCTGCGGGTCAGCATCCGCGGCCAGGCTGTGGCCGTGCAGCCCGGAGACGACGTCCTGTTCGAGGTGCGGCAGGAGCAGGTGAGCAGGCCCTGCCCCCCGCCTGCCCCCTCC
>NW_004567113.1:56311539-56313046 GCF_000260355.1 Condylura cristata
CCGGGAGGCGCCACGAAGCGGAGACAGATGTGTGTGGACACACGGACACACAGGCGCGTGGACACGTGGACACGTGGTCAAGCAGACACGTGGACACGCAGACGCACGGGCACACAGACACACGGACGCGTGGACACCGTCGCACGCCCGTCGCACAGACCCACAGACACACGGGCTCTCGCACGGCCTCCCAGACGCGCCTGCCTGACCGAGACAGGACTCGGTTTCTTCTGGGTTTTAAAGAACGTGCGCCCACACGGAGCGTTTGAAAACGCCCAGCAAACACCTAAGTGTCAGCTGGACGCCTGTCCCCCAGGTCGCTGTCACATCCTCGCCGCCTTCTAGCGGTTTGAATTACTCGGTCCAGGGTCAGTTTCTGGTCATGGCCGTGCAAAGCTTCATCACAGCATATTCAAGAGCAGAAGCGAGGGCCTGGCCGGGCTTGGGCGCACTGGCGAGGACCTGCCCCGGTCACTCAGGCCGGTGTCCCTGTGTCCGCGCGACAGGGCCTGGCTGAGGTTCCCTGTGGGCCTTGGGCGCAGCCAGGCCAGGGGGCGGCGGCCCTGACGGACAGGGGTGCAGGGCCGTGGCCTCTGCTGCCCCCTAGCGCCGGGATCCTGGGCTGCTCCTGCTCTGGAGTCCTGCGGGGCCCGGCAGGGAGGCTGCGCTCCAGGCTCTCCCTGGGAGAGGCCGCGCCCTCCGGGGCCCGGGGCGGGCGCGTGGCGGGCACCCCACTGGGCACACCCACGTGAGCTCACGCTCACATACTCGGGCACACACGGCCACGCCAGGCGTGGGGCAGTGGGTGTAGTGACCGCACCAGCTGCTGCTGAGGATGGGGGGGTCCCGCAGACCCCTGGTCGGCACAGCGTCCAGCGGGCCCCTAAATGCAGCCCTGGGCAGGTCCCCGAGGAGGATGCAGGCGCCACGAGCCCCGGCCCTCGAGTCGGGCCGTCCTGGGGTGCCCCTGCAGTCCGGGACACCGCGGGTGGGGGGGCCTGTGGCCGGCCTGGCTGGAAGCAGAGAGCAGGCCGGCTCTGGGGCTGCCTCGCCGGCCCCACTTAGGGAGACCCCCAACGGCAGCGCGGGACCGGGGCCGGGCCACCCGTGGCAGGAGGGCGTGGGGGTCACGCTCGCACCCCTGCGCCAACGTCCAGCCCCCTGGACGTGATGGCTCTGGGCTGTGCGCACCGGGGACCCTGGCTGGGAGCGCTCAGGTGCACCCCCTGCAGTTCCCGTGAGGTGACGGCCCCCCAGAACCCAGCCCCACCACCCTGCCCACCTCGAATCTCCACCGCCAGGGCTGACTTTCTGGGTGCTCTGGGGTGGGGCAGCGAGGGACAGGGAGGGCCAGGAGGCTGGGTCTGTCGCGCCGTCAGTTGAAAGGGCCCTGCGGGGGAGCGGCCATGGCTCGTTCCTGGGGGGACGCCGGCCCGCCCCGGCTTCCTGCCGGCGGGAGGGAGTGTTTTGCCCCGGGCGGTCGCGGGGCTCCGGGATGCCCCTGCCC
>NW_004567113.1:56314184-56315289 GCF_000260355.1 Condylura cristata
CGTCTGGCTGGCGGCCGTGGGGCCTTGTTCTCGGATAACCGGCCGCGGGGCCCGGGCCCGGGACCATGCTGGGCCTTGGGAGTGGCCGCCTCCGGGCGGGAGGGGCCGAGCCGGGCACCGGCCAGCCCTGTCTCTGCCTCCGCAGATCAATTCCAGCTCGTGCCTCTGCAGTTTTCCAAGGAGCTGGACACACACAACCCAAACACGCCCGAGTGGAGAGAGGACATCGGCCTTGTGGTCACCCGGCTACTGGCCAAGGTAGCCCCGCCCGCCAAAGCTGCCAGGGGCCCGGGGGCAGCCCCCAGCTGTCAGGGTACTCTGATCTTGGGGCCACTCGGGGTCCTGCCACTGACAGTCGTGTGGAGGTGGGGCTGTGTCTGCACACCGTGAGCTCTGGCTGTTCACAGGCAGTCGCTGTCCCCGCTGTCCCTGGTGTCCCCGGCTGTCCCCCCGCTGTCCCCGGCTGTCCCTGGTGTCCACCGCTGTCCCCGGCTGGCCCTGGCCGTCCCCTGGCTGTGCTCAGCTGTGCCCGGCTGTCCCCCGGCTGTCCCCGGCTGTCCCTGGTGTCCCCCGCTGTCCCCGGCTGGCCCTGGCTGGCCCCTGGCTGTGCTCAGCTGTGCCCGGCTGTCCCCGGCTGTTCCTGGCTGGCCCTGGCTGGCCCCTGGTGTCCCCCTCTGTCCCTGGCCGTCCCAGTGTTTGTGCCTCACTGAGTGTGCCCCCTGGGTCAGACACTGGCGCAGGAGACGAGCATCAGGGTGGGCGCTGCCCTCGGGGCCCTCCAGCGAGGACAGAGGCGGTGCTCACGGCGGGCACCGGCCACGCGCCCTGGACCCCCGGAGAGGACTAGCCGGGGGCGTCCTGGGCCGCCACAGGCCTGGCCCCTGCCTGGGCGCTGAGGGATGAGTACGAGTTTTCGGTGGCGGGGTGCGGAGGGCGCCCCGGCAGGCAGTGAGCCACGCTGCGCCCGGGTGGGTTCGGCTTGATCCTGGGCTGTGGGCGCGTTGCCCGGGAAGGGCCTGCTGGCGTGGCCACGGCGTGGACGGTGCCTGGAAGGGCAGGCCTGGCCGAGGGGAGGCAGAGGTGGGGCGGAGGGCTTCCGGCCGGG
>NW_004567113.1:56317254-56318792 GCF_000260355.1 Condylura cristata
TGTGGGGGTCGGGGGCGCTTGGGGCCTCTTCCCCCCTGAACCTGGCCTTCACCCGCCAGAGAGATAGGTGACCCCCGGCCCTGGGGTCCCGGAGAACTCACCTGGGGCTGGCGAGTGGGGACTTGGGCCAGCAAAGTGACCTAGCGACCTCATTTCCTGCAAAATGCAGCTTCTGGCTCTGGCCCAGTGGCTTCTCCCCTGTGGCCTCAGGGTCCCCCTGGCTAGGGTCCCCCTTGGAGAAATGCAGGGATACAGCACCCTTCCTTTACGCCCTCCCCAGGTCCCCAATCTCCTGCCCCTGGCAGCTGGCTCTAGGGGCCCGTGGTTTTAAGAAGCAGTTACGTGCGTGCTTCTCCTGTGTGGGAGGCCGGCCCAGCTGCTGGCACGGCGGTTCCGGTGCCCTGGGCCCATTCTCAGTGAAGGGGAAGCTGGAGACACCCAAAAGTGTGTAATAGGACCTGAGCTGGTCTGGGCAATCTGCAAGGACTTCCCTGAGGAGGTGGGGGCCCAACGAACGCCTCTCGGGTCTGGGGGGTGTGTCTGGAATGCAGCCCACACACCAGTCAGGATCTGATGAGGACACGGAGGAATGAAGTCCCTTCTCTGAACAAAAGATATTAAAATTTATGTGGAAGCACACGTGTTCTGAATAGCTCAAGCGATCTTGAGGAAAAAAGAAGAAAAATGGAGACAGCACATGACTTGACTTCAAACTATATTGCAAAATGACAGTAATTAAAACAGTACAGTGCTGAAATAAAAAAGGAAATTTATGGAATGGAATCAAAAGCCCAGAATCAACCTTCACATACGTCAACACTTAATCTACAACAAAGACGCCAAGATCACACGACGGAAAAAGGAAAATGCCTTCCCACAGGGAGCTTAGAAACCAGGAGGGTCACGTGTCAGAGAATGAAACTGGCTCACTCCTTAACCCTACACAGAGTAAATCCAACATGGGTTAAAGACTTAGATGCAAGATTGAAATCTTAAAATACACAGTGGAGACATCAGCTTCAGAGATGTCCTTGGGCGCAGGCTCAGGGAAACAGACACAAGAAGACACTAGCGAGAAGCGGACCGCATCACAAAGGAAAGCTGCTGCCCACTGACGGGCAGGTCCAGCTGGCTGAAAAGAGCCCGCGAGGCAGGTGAGCGTATTTGCACACCTCAGAGAAGGGGTCAACATCCAGCTGACCTAAAGCCCTCAGACAGAGCACTAATGACAAACGCACCCCACTGAAGGGTGGATACACGACCAGAAGAGGCGCGTCCCGGGGGCGAACATCCGGCCGAAGCACATCCCCGATGACCGGGGCAACAGGAATCAGGCGGCGGGAGCCGTCCTTCACACCGTGAGCATCATGGTCGCCCTCAAACGACGCCCCCCGCCGCGGCAGGTGTGGGGACGGGAGCGGGAACGGCTCAAGCACCTTGGCAGACGGCGTGGCGTGTCCTCGGGGTGCTCCAGCTGGGGCCACCCCTCCCGGGCCTGGGGGTGAAGCCACACCGGCCAGGGCACCCGCAGGCCGAGC
>NW_004567113.1:56321287-56322470 GCF_000260355.1 Condylura cristata
GCCCGTCGGCCAGAGGAACGGCCACCGCCCTCGCGGCCGCCCGGCCGCAGATATGACCCGTCCGGTATGTACAGACATAAATTAAAATCTATCTTTATGGGACATATACAAATAAATAACTTATTTTGAAGCAAATGCTTTAAAGAGACTTCTGATCAAATGTGAAGACAGGGGGTGGGCGCACGGGCTGCCCGCCCTCCTGCAAAGGCTTCTGGTCGTGAAAGCGGATTGAAACCTGGGTTTTGAGCACGGGACGTGCTCCGGGGTCTGAGGCCCCAGCACCAAGCGGCTGCGTCGGGCATGACTGGGGCCCTCGGGGGCAGAGAGGTCTTTTCCTCTGCGCAAACGGCCCCCCGAAGACCCCGGCCACTGCCCAGCACGCAGAACGAGGACGCCCTTCTGGCCTCCTGGGAGGCCACGCACTGACCAAGCCAAGGCCAGCCTCTCCGCTGTGGCCAGTGTGGAGGTGCCAGCCACCAGCTCAGTGGCCACACCTGGCCACTGCCCAGGGCAGCAGTCCGGTTCTGCAGAATGGCCGCGGGCGTGGAGACCCCCTGTCCTGTGTCAGGTCGAGCCCAGCGGGTGTGGGGGCCCAAGATCCATGCACCCTGCCCGGAGGCCGTGGCCAACGGTGGGGGCCGGCAGCTCTGACTGCGGGGGGTTGGGGGGGTCTCATCTGGATCTGCCGCCCACTGCTGCAGAGTCGCCCCCATTCGGGTAGAAGGGCTGGCCCCTGGTGTGCTGAGGCCGGGTCTGGGGTGGCTGGCACACCCCCGGCCCCGAGGGTCCCCTGCAGGCACAGCCGACTGCCCCTGACCCCGAAAGGTGCGCAGCCGCGCTCACCTGCACCTGGGTCCCCGCCGAGGCTTGGCACCCAGAGACAGACGGGGGGGGGGGGCAGCTTCTGCAAACTGGAGGTGGGAGGGGGGAGGGAGCCCGGGGCGCGGCCGGGCGGCACCTGCCCCCGTCGGGGCTGCACAATGTCTGCAGCAGCTGCCCGGCCGGAAGGGGGGGGGCAGGTGCTGGCTGGGGGGGGCAGGTGCTGGCTGGGGAGGGCCGTGGCGAGGGTGGGCTAAGCTGGGGGCTTCTGAGAGTTTAGGAGGACCGCGGCTTCGCACACCCTCGAGGCACAGGCCTCCGTCCAGGAGAGAGAATACCAAGCAAGTGAAAATGCTTCACAGCA
>NW_004567113.1:56341791-56343126 GCF_000260355.1 Condylura cristata
TGAACTGCGCCCTCCTCCCTGCAAAGGCTTTTGCTCAAAAACAAGGCTGTCTTCTCTCTTTGTAAGCGGGTGTGGGACCACAAAGCCGGCCGGGGCCTCCTGCAGGCAGGCGGGGTGGACCGGGCGGCAGCCGCTGGGCTCGGGGAGACGCGGGGAGACGCCGCCCACAGGCCCGTCCCTCCCAGTGGGGCTCTGCCCCGCGGGGGCTCCCCAGGCCGGCACCGCAGCCACCTTAAAGTGAGGAAGGAAGAGTGAGTGGGACTTGGAATTTTCTAGGAAGAGAAAGGAGTGAAGGGAGGAGAAGCCGCAGGCCCCCCGGCCCCCCCAAACACCCCCCACACCCCCCGGCTCTGGGCCTGGGAGCTGAGCCCGTCAGGTAAAGGGCGAACAGGCGCCGGCCCGGCCGCCCACCCCCTCACTGCCCTGCCCTGTCCAGGGCAGGCCCTGCCCCCCCGCGGAGGCCTGGAACTGCCACCCCTAGCCAGCAGGGCGCCCGGGCGCGCTGACTCTGGAAGCTTCCACGGGCCCCGCCCGCCCGTGCCCTGAGGCCCACCCCCTCCCGTGGGGACCCGCTCCCTGGGCCCAGGGGGCGCAGCGGGGACCTGGCCCTGCCCACGGGCCTCAGACCCTCTCCCCCGCAGCCGGTCAGCGCAGCTGGCTCTTCCTGGTCGTTTTCGTGAAACTCTTGTACTTTGATCTCTCGGTCACTGACACAGGGCCCTGCAGGGTTAACCCGCAGCTGAGGCGCCCGAGTCGCCACCGTGAGGCCGACAGGAACAGGCCGGCTCCCGAGGAGGTCGGCACGGCCGAGAGAACTCGGCGAAGGGCTCAGCCCCCTCAGAAAACAAACCGCCGCGTGTTCTGCGGGGCTTGTTTGCTTTTAACTGGAGCCCTCATCTGCAGAAGCACAATCTCTGCACATTTTTAAGGAAACCCGAGCCTTCCACTTCTGGGAATGGGCGCTTGTCTCCTGAGTGACCCTGCAAAGCACACGTGTTCACATCTGCAGCCGCCCTCACACACTCACGCGCCCTCACTCACACACCCTCACACTCACACACCCTCACACGCCCTCACTCACAACCCTCACGCTCACACACCCTCACTCACACATCCTCACGCGCCCTCATGCTCACGCGCCCTCACACCCTCACGCGCCCTCACACTCACACACCCTCACTCACACACCCTCACACTCACACACCCTCACTCACACACCCTCACACTCACACACCCTCACGCGCCCTCACTCACACACCCTCATGCTCACACACCCTCACGCGCCCTCACACTCACACACCCTCACACACCCTCACTCACACACCCTCACACTCA
>NW_004567113.1:56343226-56345185 GCF_000260355.1 Condylura cristata
CACTCACACACCCTCACGTGCCCTCACACACTCACATGCCCTCACTCACACACACCCTCACTCACACACCCTCACACTCACACACCCTCACGCTCACACACCCTACGCCCTCACTCACACACACCCTCACACTCACACACCCTCATGCTCACACACCCTCACTCACACACCCTCACACACACCCTCACACACTCATGCACCCTCACACGCACCCTCACACTCACATACACTCACTCACCTTCACACACCCTCACACACTGACACGCCCTCATGCACTCTTGCGCCCTCACACACTCACACACACGCCCTCACACACTCACTCACACGGCCTCACACACTCACTCACACGGCCTCACACACTCACGCGCCGCCAGCTTTCCTGGGGAGGGCAGCAGCAGACCGGCAGGGCACACCCGCCCTGTGCCACGGGCCCATGAGCGCTGCCCGGACACAGGCTCGTGCTTCTGTGGCCGAGCGTGGGCCGCCGGCCTGGGGCAGGGTGGGCAGGGGCCGTGCAGACGGGCGAAACCACCCACGTCAAAGAGCTGTTGGATTCTCCAGTGACGACGGCACCCAGGGCGGCACTGGCCAACCATCTGTGCCAGCTGCGGGGCTGCTCTGGGGCATCCATTCTGGCTGCCTGGCCCTGCCGACCCGGGCGACGCCGGCCACGCCGCGTGAGGGGTGGTAGGAGCCGTGTGGCCTTCGCCACTGGCCAGAGAGAAGGGCTGCTCCTCGCAGGGGGGTCGACCCGCCTAGGGGACGCGGCTCGTGCAGGGGACGGGAGGCCGTGGGCACGCCGGCTCCACGTAGGAAGTTGGGGACCACAGGCGTGGACAGAGGAGGACGCTCTCAAGACGAGAGCTGCGGTGTGGACAATGTGCGCTGACCGCAAGGTGGAGTGGCCATGTGGCGCAGTAGGTAGCATGGGGTGGCCGGTGCTGGGCCCCGGGATGCGGGCGGGGGACAGGCTGCTGGGGCGCCCGGAGCCCATGCCGGCCTCTTCCCAGCCCTGACACAGAGCGACGTGTCTGGTCGGAGGCCTGGGGGCCAGGGGGGCCGCGGGCAGCTCCCGGAGAAGACACAGGCACCTGGTGACCGGCAGGTGCTGGCGCGTGGGCGGGGCAAAGGGCAGGACGCGACGCGGGTGGAGACGCCGGGGGCCCGCTGACGGCGGGGACGCTCACCCCGGAGGCGCTCGAGTGCTTGAAGGGTCTCAGCCACGCGGGCACTTGAAGTGGGTGCGCCAGGGCGGGGTGCGGGCAGCACAGGCCTGAGGATGCCGGACACGGAGCGGCCACGAGCCCCGTCCCGCCCGGCGGCTCTGAAGAATGCTAGGCGTGGAAGGGACACCGGCGGCGGCCACCGGCCATCGCAGCCCCGCCCAGGAGGCTGAGCACGGGGGCCGCCGAGACCCCACAGGCCTCGATGGGACGCGCACCGGCCTCGTCACCTCCTCCCACCCACCTCTGTCTTCATCGTGAGGCGCGTGCAAGGCGCCTCGCTCCGCACCCGCCACAAGCCCACGTCGGCGACACGGGGGGTGGGGTGCGGTGTCAGGCGGACGCCAGCCGTGAGGAGAAGGCACGTGCAGACGGCTCACCACGCGGGCACACGCCAAATCCCAGCCCGAGAAATCTGACTGTAAACTGGGAGGGGGGGGTGCGCACAGCAAAGGGGTGCCCTAGGGGCTGCACGAGGACTGGGGTGTCTGGTCTGGTCTGGTGGGTGCAGCGGGGAACAGCCCTGTGCAGGGATCTGACCCTGCCCCCCAAGCACTCGCTGTCGCAAACCGACGCCAGCTCATTACAGACGAAGTGAAAGTACTTGTGGCAAATTTTTAAGCTCAAGACGCAGCAAACAGCGACGAGACCAGGGCAGAGAAAGGGATGCGCAGATGGCGTCACA
This sequence comes from Condylura cristata, assembly GCF_000260355.1. Taxonomy (NCBI): domain Eukaryota; kingdom Metazoa; phylum Chordata; class Mammalia; order Eulipotyphla; family Talpidae; genus Condylura; species Condylura cristata. The sequence goes on from NW_004567113.1 coordinate 56,345,135, forward strand.
GACAGTGCCACAGACGAGGCCACAGACAGCACCACAGACGGCGCCACAGAC
>NW_004567113.1:56347935-56348761 GCF_000260355.1 Condylura cristata
TTGAAGACCACTGTCCGGAGTTAAGAACTCAGTGAACACAAGCAAGCTTTCCGCGGGGTAGACGCCGCTGAAGAGAGACACGGCGAGCTGGAAAGCGAGGAGGGAAATGAGTCAGGCTCCCCACCACGCCCCAGGGAGAGCGCAGGAGGGAACGTGGCCAGGGCGTGGCCGCCCCCAGCTGAGGACAGGCACCTCAGGCTCTGGGAGAAACGGCCCGCGGTTTTTCCAAGACAAGATGAGTCATCGCAGACAGGCGGAGCTAAGGGAACGCCAGCGGACAGCCGCGTTTCACGGCCACACGCCGGGCACAGCACGGCGTCACCAGAAAGCCAAAGCCCGAGAGGACGTTCGGGCGGGAGGCGGGGGACGAGCCGCCTCTGAGGCGGGGTGAAAGTCCTAGCCTGCAAGTCCTCAGCTGCCCCACGCTCACGGCGGGCTGCTGGGGCCCCGTCTGCGCTGCGCGGGAGGGAAGCAGGCGCAGCCCAGCAGGCGCAGGAGAGGACGGGACGCAGCCGGCGCGCTCGTACCTTCAGCCACTGCTCGGCCTGCTCCTTGCTCTGCACGGCCAGGACCAGCGGGTCGGCTCCCTGCTGCGCGATCTTCAGCTCGTGCTTCTTCTTCCTGCCGTCCTTGGGGGTGTAGGTGACGCTGCAGGCCTGCAGGGCCAGCTCCGTCTGCGGCTGCTGGTCCTTGGAGCTTTTGTAGCACTGCGCGGGCAGACAAGGGGGGTCACGGGAGGCGCCAGGGCCCACCGAGCCCCGCCGGGCCCCGCCCACCCGCACCACAAGCCCCGTCTGCGGCTGCTGGTCCTTGGAGCTTTTGTAGC
>NW_004567113.1:56349328-56350263 GCF_000260355.1 Condylura cristata
CCCCCGAGCCTTCCCCAGCCCCCCCCTGGCGTGGGTGTCCGCTGCTGCAGTTGGAGTGAGAGGCGTCCACCCCTTCTCACTGAGGAGTCTACACTGCTTCGGCACTGGCCGCTTGTGGACTGTCCGTCTTCGGGGCTGAGCAGTGTTCCGGGTCGTGCAGACACCTGTCTCCGTGACCCAGTCCTCCCCGGGCACTTTCCACAGGTCTTTTTTTTTATAAGATTTATTTGTTGATGCAGACAGAACTGGGGTGCAGGCCAGAGGCGCGGGGGCCGTGAGAGGTTTCACCGAGACAGAGCGGGGAGCGGGACAGGCTGGTCGACGAAGTCCACTGCTGAGGGGGGCAGCGGCGGTCAGGAGGGGTCTGCCGCGCCCTGGGGCCACTCCCAGGCGGGGATGGAGCTCGTGCGGCAGCGGCTCTGGCTTCTCCGTGCTGCGCGTTCGCCACCTCGAGGCCCTCCCCAGGTCACTGTGACGAGATCTTCACGATGAGGGCGGCTGGCCCGCAGCATGCCTAGCTGGTGGCGCGCCCGAGGCTTCCCGCCCCTTTCTAAGTCAGTGCCCTGCTCTAGAGGGGTGCCGCCTGGCGCTCAGGCCGGACCGCTGCTGGGGAGGGGCGGGGCACGTGCCCCCGCTCCCCGGAACAGGCTGGGCCCCGCACGCTTCTCTCGCTTCCGTTCAGATGAAGGCCGAGTGTGGGCTTTGCTCACTCAGACAACACGGCCATTATGTCAGACGATGAATAAGGGCCACATTAATCGGGGTTTTTTCTCATTCTTTCCTCTAAAATTCCCCCATGGCATCATTTTTGGCATATTCTAAATTTGGGAGAAACTCGGGCCACGCATGTGGAAAAAATATGCACTCGCTAAAAAATCTTAACAAACCATTAATTAGAAAGTCTACAGTGACCTAAGAACCCGGTGAAGTCAGCC
>NW_004567113.1:56351223-56351776 GCF_000260355.1 Condylura cristata
GCTGGGCTGAGCGCCCTGGCGTCCACCCGGGGGCTCCCTGCGCAGGGCCTCCCCGGCCGGCCCACAGCCCGCTCACCAGCAGCTTGGTGTCCTTGACGACGCAGAGCAGCTTGGTCCACTGGCCGAAGCGCTTCTTCCGCAGCAGGAAGGCGCAGATCCTGGCGTCCCTCACCAGGTCCATGGAGGCCTCCTCGGAGGGCCACTGGTGCCCCGTCTTCTTGCCCTTCCCGTCCTCCTCCTCCTCGTCGTACGACTCGTACGAGCTGCTCATGGCGTCCGAGTCATAATCTGGAGGGAGGCGGGGGGCCAGCTGAGGGGGAGCCCTGGCCCAGACGGCCGCTGGCTCGGGCCGGCACAGGCGCAGGGACGCAGCGCCGACGGACGGAGGTGACAGGCTGGGGCGGGGGACGCTGAGCGGACTGCCTGGGGGGGCCCGGGGTGGAGACGGTGCTTCTAGACGGTGCGCTGCAGGCTGGCTCCCCACCCCGCGCCCCACCCCCCAGGTCTGTGCACCCCTCTGCGCGCGCCACCACACCCGCAAGCCCTCCGTGAA
>NW_004567113.1:56357815-56365115 GCF_000260355.1 Condylura cristata
GGGGTGTCCGTGGACACTGCGCCGGCCTCCTCCAGGCCGCCGGCCTCCAGGGGCCCCGCAGGCTTCAGCGCCACCCACTTTCCGTCTCACCCTCGGGCGCCGGCCCCCCGGCCCGGGGGCTGCCCTCACCGGGCGTGGGAACGTGGCCTCGCCCCTGTGTCCCTCCCCCACGCGGCAGCTGGCCCTGGCCCCCCGGGCCGGCTCCGGAGGCCCTGCCCAGCGTGTCTGCAAGGGGACTCTGCCAGGCGCACCGGGCTGTGAGGGAGGCCTGCCCAAAGGGTGGGCGTCACCCCTCCCTTCAGAGGAGGGTGAGCTGAGCACCCTCACCCTGCCTGTGCACAGCAGCGCCGGGCTCTCGGGGTTGGGGCCCAGAGCCTGAAACCATCCGCACCTGACCACCAGGCCTTCAGACCTGGACTGCACTAGCCGGCCCTCCTGCACCCCCAGGTCGTGAGGTGGGCCAGGGCTCGGCTTCCAGGATGCCATGGGGAGAGCCAACCCCCGTCCACGGCGAAACCCTATGGGTCTCCCCTGGACGGCCTGGTGTGAGCCTCTTCCCCACGGTCTAGTTTGTTTCACGCTGCGTGACCAGGCCCGACTGACAGACCCTGACGCGCTTCGCGCTGAGGCCGCAGGAGCAGGACGGTGCACGCAGCCGGGGTGGGGGCCGAGACGCCTGCCCACAGCTCCCTCAGACGCGGCCGGGCCCTCTCCCTCGTCACCTGGCTGAGCGACCGCCTCCGCCTGGGCGTGAGCACTGATGCCAAGACGCCAGGCCCTGGGAGCCTTTCAATGCCTCCCTGAAGTCTGGGGTGCTCTTGGGGCCCCACTGGGCCTGCTTTCTATTAGCTTCTCAAAGACAATCTCCCTATGTCCAGAAACTGACAGGCCTAGCAGCAGCACGAGTGTCCATGAAAACTTGACCTTAGACACATTCACAGAAAGGGGAACGGGGCCCTCAGTGGCGCAGCGGGTCACAGCGCAGCACTGAGAAGCTAAAGCCGCTTCCATGTGAGTTCGATCCCCGCCTGCCCCGGAGGTGACCCCAGGGCGCGGCAGACCTCTCCTGACCCGCCCGCTGTCCCCCTCAGCAGTGGACTTCGTCAGTCAGCCTGTCCTGCTCCCCGCTCTGTCTCTGGGAAGCCTCTCACCCTCCGCACCTCTGGCCCGTACCCCAGTTCTGCATGAATAAATAAATAAAATCTTTAAAACAAACAAAAAAAGGGGGTGCGTTTCAGGAAGACAGTGGAATCGAGGGGGGCGGGCGTGGGCGGCAGACGCACCTCTGGAGGACTGCACCCGCAGCAGGATGTCCGTGATCACGGCCTTCTTCTCTCTGACGGTGGACGTGAGGTATTCGTGGTCCAGGAGCTCGAGAAAGAGCCGCAGCTCCACTATTAACTCCTCCATGGCTGAAGGAAGGGAGAGAGCGGGCGCGTCAGCCCCGCGGCCGCCAAGTCGGGCCCGAGGCCCGTCCCACCCAGGCAGCCCCGGGCCTGCCCTCGCGGGCCTCCAGCCCAGGTCTGCCAGGACACAGCGTGCCCCCCGGTCACGGGCACCTCACCCCAGGGCCTCGGGCGGAGGCTCCTCGGCCGCCCGCTGGCGTGCGGGCTGGCGCTCGGGTGTCGGGGCGCTGGGGTGACGGCAGGAGGTCAGGCCTCAGGGCTGGGGTGGGGGGTGTAAACCCACTAAGGGGGCTTCAGGCAGTCACTGGGGCCGGCCCCCCTGGGAGGCCGGGAGCCCCCCGACAGCCACCAGGATGTGGGGTACCGAGGGACCGGCCTTTCCTTCCGGGCTGTGGCCAACTTGACCCCCAGAGTCACACGAAGGGGCGACAGGGCTGATGTCGGCAAGCGTTAAGCCAAACGTGAGCCTCTGAGGATGGCGAAACCCCCTGCCGGGACCCCCTGGGGCCAGGCATTGCGGCCTGGTCCGCAAACCCACCCCTCGTGGGCTCTCAACTCTCCTCCGTATTCTCAACTCCAGGCATCTCTGAGGGAGCAGCAAAAACAGCCGCTTTGACTAACTCAACTTGAGGCCCCTCCTGCCGCCCTGTGGCACACAAGGGCAGCCTTGTCCTGCCGCCTGAGCGGGCGCGCCCAGAGGAAGCGCAAGTATGTCCCGAGCTGCAGGTGACACCAGCCACCTTCTCATGAGGCAGCAGAGAGGTGACAGGCAGAGTGTCCGGATTGAATATTTGACCGGTATTTTCTCAAAAGCTTGCAAAATGAGCCAACTGCCTCAAAGTAAACAATGATAGTGTTTGCTGTCAAAGATGAAACTGGAGCTTCCAAGTGAAAACACGAATTTGAAACACTCGAGTCCACCTCACAGCTGGACAGCTTTCCAGCAGACTCTTCCGTGAGCTCGGGCGTGGCAGGGCTGGAACTGACACTCGCTGGCCCTGTGAGGAGGCTGAGGCCGGGAGAGTGCTCCCGGTGGGCACAACCAGCCAACGACAGGCCCCAACACGCCACCTCCCGCCCAGGGGGACGCAAGAGCAGGGGCCGGTGGGCTTCCGGGGCCGAGCGCAGGAGCTCACAGGGGCCCAGGGAACAGCATCTGGGCCTCACTAGGAACCTCACCGCTCAGGTGGCCTTTTGCTGTTGTTTCCAGGTAAGCCCATTTGTGGTGAAATAGGTGACTGTTTTGCTCAAAGCTAAGATACCGTCCTGGGACGTCAACACAACTCAGTAAACCAAGATGTTGCAAAAGACGGGTCCCCTGTGCAACCACAGAAATCTCCTCAGGTAGCAGAGTGAAACAGCTTCCGATGCAGCGTGCACAAGGCCAGGAACCAGGAAGAGGCCCCATCTACACGGGAACCTGCCGTGGTTGCTGCGCCGCCGTCTGCTATGTCAAACCTTCGTTCTGTGCATCTGGGGCTAACGGCCAGGGGAGCCAACCACTCTTCCAGAAATCTGGAAACTTCCAAAAAGAAGAACAGGAGCTACCACTGGCCGAGTCTGCTGGACAGGCCCCGGCACACTTCCCTCTCGCCTCCTCACGCAGCCGTGTGAAGCCAGGTGTCCTTGGCCCCTTCCACCAAAGCAGTCTCAACTGCCTGAATGCAGACGTGAGGAGCCAGCTCTCCTGCCCTGGCCAGGTAACACGGTTACCTGCAGGGACACAGGACGCCGCGCTCCCCAGTGCCTGGGTTTGAGAGGATAAGCACTTCACATAACTCATTTTTAAGATGAATCACATGCCCAAACCTGGCACTCCTAAGCGAGGACATGATAGTGTCTACAGATACATGCACGTGATCACGTCTCTTGGGGTTTTCTACGCATATATTGTGAGAGCAACAAGTCCTAGTCAAAAAAGATTGAGAACCACCACCCCCGGGATTCTTTCCAAACCTGCTGTTCGACATCCCCTACATGATACGCTTCTCACACAGACCACCGCTGTGTAACTGCCACAGCTGCCTTCTGGGGTCGAGAAGTGGTAAACGCGCTCCAGTAGGCAGGTGTGCCCTGGGCTGTTCACTTTTCCTACATGGACACGTTTCCCTTTGTAAAGATGAAGAGACTAAATGAAGTAAACCTTGAAAGTCTTTTTCTGCAGACACACGCTACAGTCTTCTCACACATCAAGACTACCATCCTCCCACACACCATCTCCTCACTCACACCAGTATCCTTATACTCACACCAGTCACCTCACATGCATCAGTCTTCTCACACACACTCCAGTCTCCTCACACACATCCCAGTCTCTTCACACACACTCCAGTCACCTCATACACACCACTCCACTGTCTCCTCACAACACACCAGTCTCCGCATACACACCAGTCTCCTCACACAAATACCAGTTTCCTTACACCCACACCAGTCTCCTCACACACATCAGTCTTCTCACACACACCACTGTCTCCTCGCAATATACCAGTCTCCTCACACACACCAGTCTCCTCACACCACCATTTCCTCACAACACACCAGACTCCTCACACACACATCAGTCTCCTACGAAACATACACCAATCTCCTCAAACACACACCAGTATACTCACACACACTGGTCTCCTAATACACACCACTGTCTCTTCACACACACCACAGTCTCCTCACACACACCAGTCTCCTCACACTCACACACACACGTTTCCTCCAACACACCAGACTCCTCACACACACACACACACCAGTCTCCTACCATATACACCGGTCTCCTCAAACACACACCAGTCTTCTCACACACACATTAGTCTCCTAATATACATCACTGTCTCATCACACACACCAGTCTCCTCACACTCACACCAGTCTCTTCAACACACCAGTCTCCTCACACACACACAACTGTTTCCTCACACACACACACCAGTCTCCTCATACACATCCCACTCTTTGGAAACAACTGCAATCCCAGCCTGCCTACATATGTTCTTTGTGCCAACTCTCCTAAGGTGGCTCAACAGTCGGCCTCTATCCAACATGGCCAGGTCACCAGAGACTCTGAATGTCCCACCTGCCTTCACCTTGTTCACCTTGGGTCACTGAGCTAAATTTGAGAGTCTAACTTACACACAGTTCTGGAACCACTGTTGAGCCCAGGCCTAAGCTGCCTTTCAGAACCTTCTTTGCCCCTTCATGCCTCTCTCCGGTGAATTTACTGGCCTGGAGTGACTGACAACGACACTAGCCCCTGTCGCTCCTCCACTGGCCCCTGCCTCGCTGAAGGCTGGGGGACCCGCTCACCTCAGCCGGCTGGGGCATAGCCTGGAGGCCGTCACCCCTGCTCTGCCGTCACTCGCACCACTGCAGCCTCTCTGCCTGCTCCTGCCAGTCAGGCCTCGGGACCCACTCAGGGATCAACACCCAGGCCGGGGCCTCTGCCCTGACACCGTGTGACGGGTCAGCATGTATCTCCCGCTGAAGGCCTGGTCTGCCCACTGCCTGGCGGCCGGCACCAGGCCCAACGGGGCACCTCGCACACGACAGTTTTGGGGAATGCATGCAATTGTGTGTTTCTAGAGAGCCACAGAAGGCAAGCCTGAGATTTCTTTTGAAAAGAACACTGAGGAGAAAATGCCACGCGGGGCCGTCCCTGTGTCGAAAGTAATGCGTCTTCCGTAATGTTCGTAGAGCCCATGCACGAAAGCAGAGAAAGGACGCCCGGACTTAGGCTCCCCCCAACAGGCGCTGGGCCCTGTTCAGGGCCTCCCTGCCCTGGCGGCTGCAGACTTCAGGGCCGGCCTAGTACTGCCTCAGGCTCAGCCAGGCCTGCGCATACTTTCCCTTATAGGGTCACAGGCCAGGGTCTTCCCGCAGACTCACCCCGATGTCTCCACAGGCTCTGTGCAGGTCTAACAGGGCTGCCTGGCCTGAGCTGAGCCTCTCACAGTGGGCGGCGCAGCTCTCGGAGCGGGCTGCTGGGGACGTTTTCCTCAGCGACAGGTAAACCCGTGAAGGCGCCAGAAACCAGCATCTGAGTGACTGGGCACAAGTGGAGGCCACATGGCCCGTGGATGCCCAGCACCCAGCCAGGACGAACCCGCAGGCTCTGGCTCCGGGAAGACGGCGGGAAACAGGAGCCGCGGCTTCAGCACCTCGAGAGTTAAATTCCAGCCTGAACCGAGAAAACAGGCGGCCTCCGGCCTCCGCACTCCCGGGTCTGACAGGCCCACACGTCATGGTTCAGTTTCAGCCCCTGCCAGAGCAGGCCCATCGCACCCCTCAGAAGCGCGCAGGCCAAGAGGTGGGGCACACCGCCTCTCCGAGCCCCTCTGACCCTCTGTGGCCCGGGGCCCCAGGCAATGGCGAGCGGGCCGCCCCTCCGCGGGGAAGCCATGGTGACTCCTGCACAGAGACAGGGAGGCTGTAGCCTGCTCTGACTGCGGAGAAGGCAAAAGGCAAAACCCAGCTCCGGACGGCTCTTTACCGTCTGTGGTGTTCGCTGGGTTTTTCACTTGCTACTATGTGTAAACAGGCACCACCCCCAAATCGAGCTCCCCGACTCCTGAGGCTGAGTAGGAGACCCCCGAGGAAAACCGGGCTGGTTGCTGAGAGAAGGGTTACTTCATCCGTCTGCCGGTTCTGCGCCCCCTCTGTCTCTGGTGAACCCTCTCGCCGCCCCTGTGCCTCTGGCCTGTCCCCCAGTTCTGTTAGAATAAATTAGTAAATCTTTAAAGAAAATAAAAAATAAAAACAAGAGACGGGTTAAATGCCACAGTGAGAAATAGCACCTCACGCCAGTACAGCCAGTCATCAGGAATAATCTAGAGACGCCCACCACCTTCAAGACGGTGCACTCCGAACTGAAGGCCGACCTCCGACACCCAGGGCTCACCAGTCAGGGCAGCAGGTCACATTCAGACTCAGAAAAAATTGTTCCATGAAAGGAGCATGGGGGGGGGCAAAAAGTGGCACCGACAGGTCCATCCTTGAGCAGGTAACCCCAGCGGCAGCGTGAAGGAAGGGCTGGTGCCAGGAGAGGCTGGGCATAGTCGACGGAGAAGGAAGATGCAGCGCATGCCCTGCTTGCTTTAGGTCTTTACCAAAAAACCCTCAATGCTAAATATACTGAGGGGAGAGTCAACAGCCCTAGCTGCGGGCATACCATGGCAAACAGAACACACAGCCTCTCACGTTCAGGTCAGACAAACAATACCCAAGTAAATAAAAGCGGCCAGATTACAACGATGCTGTGGGGAAGCACCCCTGGCTGTCTAGCTCCGATTTCCCACCTCATCTCTGAGGCCCTCTACCTAGGAATGGCTCTGTACACCCGAGTCATAAGCGACCCAAGAATCCGCGGTGGAGGGAGAGAGGCGCCATAGCATTCTGGCACGTGGTGGAATACCATGCAGCCTTAGAAAGGAAGGGCTGTCGGACCCCTGCTACAAGGATGCCCCTGAGGGCATGATGCGAACAGCCACAGCCAGTCTCAAAAGGCCAAACCCTACGTGACGTCACAGCCTGGAGTATCGGGGCCCTCAAGCCTGGTGCCCAGAAAGCAGGATGTGGCTTGGAGCTGAGCGGTCTTGCATCACCATGCAACCTACTGAGTGCTGCGGAACCACGCGCTTCAAGGGGGCTAAATGGTAAGTGTGAAGTGATGTGTGCTCTACCGCATGCTTTATATTGTCCAAGATAAAATAAAATGCAATAGAGAAAGCAAGAACGCTGCTGGCTCAGTAGTAACACACACGGGCCCCCCGGCTTTTATGGTTTAACTTTTCCTTTTAAGATTTATTGATTGATGCACCCAAGAACTGGGGTGCAGACCAGAGATGCAGCAGTGAGAGGACTCCCCAGAGACAGAGTGGGGAGCAGGACAGGCGGATGCA
>NW_004567113.1:56369865-56370433 GCF_000260355.1 Condylura cristata
GGACACTGGCAGGTGGGCCCAGGAGAAGGTGCCTGCGAGCGGGGCCACCGCTCTGGCTAGGGGCAGGCTGGGCCTCCACGCCTGGCCGGCTGCGGGCAGGGAGCGTCCGTCCTGGGAGCCGGCTGCCGCTGCGGGGTGGCTTAGGACTGTGGGGCGGGGTGGGGGTCTCCCAGGGACCCCGGTCTGGCTGGCTCTCTGGCGGTAGGCTGGCTCACTGCTGAAACCACAGTGCCAACCGAGGCCGGTGCTGGGGTACGTTAGACGTCGGGGTGCCCAGAGGACGTCTCGGCCGGAAGCAGTCAGAGCGGCCTGAAAAGCTGGGCCCTCACCCCTTGACCTTGTCGCCCCGCCTCGCCCTCCTCGCCTGGTCTAGGAGCTGGACCCCAGCCCCGCCGGCAGTCCAGCCCCGCCTGCGTCCACCTCCTCAGGGCCTTCCTCAGTGGCCGCTACTTGTGACCTCCGTTGGTGCGACCGGGCCTGCAGGGGGACCCTGAAGCGGCTGTCAGGCAGTCGGGCACCCACAGGGCCTGTGGCCGGCCCTGCAGCGAAGGCCTGGGCAGCCGGCCCC
>NW_004567113.1:56374466-56375402 GCF_000260355.1 Condylura cristata
CCCCTCGGACCCCTCCGTCGCTCGCGAGAGCCCCGGGGGCCACGAAGTGCGGGGGGCCCGGGCTCCCCCCAGCCAGGACACGCTCAGAGGGACGCTGCCTTATCGGCAAGAGGCGCGCCAGGCATACCGCGGCATTGACTCAGTGTGGGGACAGAGGCGGAGACCCTGCCCGCCGCCAGCCTCGCCCGCGCCGCCCGCGCCCGGCCTCCACTGGGCCTCCTTCCCTGGGCGTGGATTGCTCTCCCCCTTCCAGCACACTTTCCAGCCCGCCAAATTCTTGGGAGCGTTTGCCCCGCTCTCCAGGCGCTGAGAGCTGCAAAGTTAGGTCTGGCTTTCCAGATTTTTTTCCTTTCGAAGCCGAACGGAAGAACTCAAGAAGCGCTGGCAGAGGGGCTGAGCTCGGCCAATCAGCGCGGGCTCCCGCGGGCCAGCGAGCAGGAAACGGCAGCGTGACAGCCCCGCGCCCCTGGGGGACCGAGAGGGCGGCGGTCGCTGCTCGGAAAGCCGGACGCGCATAAAGGCGGCTGCGGGAGATAACGGCCCGCGCTGCCGCTGCGCCCCGACGCACACCCCGCACGCACCCCAACCCCGCACGCGGGGCGCGGAGGGATCACCCCCACGGGCGGGAGCGGGCCTGGGCCGGGCCCCCAGCCCCCTGCCGGACAGCCCGTGCGGGGCCCACCCAGTCACCCCAAATCGCCCGCAGGGCACCCGCCAGAAACACGGTCCCCCACTCCCAGGAAGCCCGGGGCGCCCCACGAGCCAGGCCCGCGTGCAGCCGGCTTGACACGGCCGGCGCCAAGAGCAGCCACCCCCTGGGCGAGCTGGGGTCCGGGGCGCAGGTCGGCGCGCTCCACGCTGGGGACACCAGCTCGCGGTCAGGCGCCGGTCCCCAGGGCCTCGCGGTCACCCTCGGGCCACCGCAGGCCGGACAAT
>NW_004567113.1:56376207-56379113 GCF_000260355.1 Condylura cristata
CGCGCCCAGCCCACAGGTTCGGAGGGCCCACGTCACCAAAGAGGCCTGCTGCACAGAAAGGGAAACTGAGGCCTGGGCGCAAGATCACCTGCCGCCGGAGGCAGGCTGCACGCTGCGCCTCGGGTGGCGTATTCATCGGGCACACGCCTTGGGGCACCGACGAGGTGCCCAGGGCCGGCGGGAGCAAGCTGCACGGACCCGCCCCAAGGAGCTCATCACTGCGTCCTTCTCCCGGCCCAAGGCTTTTGTGGCTTTGCCATCCCCCACCTGTCACCGGCTCCACCCCACCCGCCTTGAAAGGCCATGCCACCAAAGGCCATGCCACCTGACCGCCCTCGCCCACCCCCAGCTGCTGCGCTGCTCCCTGCGGGGTCGCGGCACTTAAGGGTCTGGGCCCGGGCCAGGCGGCCCTTCTGTTCACCACTTGAGGAAAGCTCGGTCTGGGGGCTGGAAACTCCATCCACACCCCAGGGACAGCCAGTCTCTCCCAGCCACAGCCTCTCCGCTCCAGCTGGCTGCCCGGGGCATCTCGAGCTAATAGGGGCCAAACGCAGCCCTTTCCCCAAGCCCCCAACCTGCTCCTCCACATTCTTCAGTGAATGGCCTCAGCTCGCAGCTGCTCAGGTCCAAGTCTGAGGGCCCCCTGAGGGCTTCCGCCCCACCCCCGCAGCCCAGCACTCCTGCTGTCCTGTCCCTGAGTGCTCTTCACCCCCACTGCGTGGGCCCCACCGCCCAGGCAGGGTCCTCTATGATTCACTTCTGGCGCAGAGCAGGGCCTTGGCCCTCAGGCCCCGGGGTGGGAAGGAGGCGGGCGGTGTGTGTGGGGGGGGCAGCCTGCCTGTGGCACACAGCAGGCCCTCGGCCCCAGGGAGCCCGCTGCCCTCCCCGGGCTTGGCGCCTAAGCCCTGGGCCAACCCCTGGGCGCCCTTCAAGTCTCACCCTAAGCACCCCGGTTCCCAGGAAGGGGACTGAAGACGCGACAGGAGGCACCTCGAAGGGCCCCTCTTGGGTCCCCAAACTTGAGTCCCCCAGAGCAGTCAGGCCCCAGGGCACCTTCCAGCTGGCAGCCTGGCAGGGTGGGGTGGGCTGCAGTCATGTGACGTCACACAGGATCCCTTGAAACAGACAGGAGGATGGGCTTGGGGAGGCGGGGGAGGGTGCCGTCTCCGCCCCTCTGAGGGCACCGGCTGACCCCCCCCCCGGGTGCCCCTGGTGGCCCCACCCGTGCCCCCGCCCTCCGGTGCCCTCGGTGCCCTGCCCCCACCCGGCGCAGAAGGCCCACTTGTTCCTCTCCGTGCTCCCCAGACAGTCCCCTCTGGGACGTGGCCCAGCCCTGGAAAGAGGCTCGGGTGACCGGGGAACCGGGCACCCACCACCTGCTCCTCCACATTCCCAGTGAATGGCCTCGCCCTGTGCCTCGGTTTCCCCATCTGTGAAGTGGGACTTTGGGAGCATCTGCCTCACAGTTTTAGTGTGAGGCCCCCAAGTGGTGAGTGGAGTGAGGGCTGATGGGGGAGGGCCCCTGCACCCCCCGGGGGCTGGGCCTGCACAGCTGGGCTCTGGGCCCTGGGGGCCTGGCCCTGGCCCTGGGCTCCCTCAGCTGCGGCCGGTTGTGCTGGGCACCGGCAGTGGCAGCTCCCTTGGGTGCAGGGGTGGGGCCTGGGGGTGGGAGGGGCCAGCCGGCAGGTCTGCTGCCCGCACACTAAGCTCGGTGTGCTCGAGGGGGCGATGCTGGGGCCGGCAGGGTCCGGCCTGGCTCCTCATGGCTCTCGGCCCGAGCTCCCACGGCGGTGGCGGGCACAGCCACTCAGGCACGCCGCGCCTTGCCCACGGCCGCCCCCAGCACCCCCGCTCCCGACCACCCTCTCAGTGTCTGGAGTCAGCTCCCGAGAAACAAGCATGCCCCGTGCCAAGGTGAGAACAGAGTGAAGGGCCCCCGAGAGGCCGGGCCTGCGGGAGGGGCCTCGTGACTGTGGTGGCCCTGCCTGCTGGACTGCCACAGGGCGGACAGGCTGGGACGCGGGACAGTCAGCCCAGGGCCGAGGATGGGGGCGCGGCCTGTCCCCGCGTGTGTGGCGTGAGCCCACAGGGCGCCATGGTGTTGCCAGGGCGCTGGCCCATGGCAGGCGACCTGTCTGCTCTGCCCGCAGGGGCCAAGGCTCTGGTGACGGTGCCCGGGAGCACCATTCCACAGCAGTGTGCCCACACGGAGCTCTACAGGCTGCCCGGTGCTGGAGCCCGGCTCCAGGGTGGCGCCTTCACAGGCGGTGGGCGGTGCCGCGGGGCAGGCGCCCCAGGAAAGCCCGGCGGTGCTCAGTTGCTCCCACCCTGGAGGAGATGGGGATTGTGAGGAGCTGGGTGGTGCCCCCTGAGGCCACACAGTGACGGCCTAGCGGTGTGACGGTGCCAGGAGGTGGGCCCGGGGTGGTGTGAGCCCCAGACCTGGGAGGTGACAGCTGGCCCCAGCTGCAGACTCAGTCTGGGCAGCACCTTCTCAGGAAGGGCCCTGCCCCGGGCTCCGCGGGGCTCCTCCCCTCCACCCCACCAGGGCTCGGGGGCCCCTCCCCCCACCCTGCCCGGGCTCCGGGGGCCCCTCCCCTCCGGCACAGCCTCAGCCTGGGGTGGTGTCTCCCCACCAGCCGTGGGCAGACTGGCTGTCTCAGGTGCTCCCGGGCTTCAGAGGACCGGCTCCCCCCCCTCGGCCTCGCAGACTGACGGGGCGTCCATGCGGCCCTTCACCCACCCGGGCAGCCTGGCCGAGGCGCCCCCCGCGTCCAGGGCTGCGTGTGGCCACCGTCCCCGGGGGCCTGCCCAGAGGAGCGACGCATGTTTGCAGGAAGGGGCCGCCCGCTGGCACGAGTTCTCATCATCGTCCTTTATTCTCAGGCTCCCTGACCGGCGAGCCG
>NW_004567113.1:56380198-56381525 GCF_000260355.1 Condylura cristata
CAGCCGGTGTGTAGGACGGGAGCATGGTTGCCGCCTGGGGTCCCCGTCTCTGCTGCGGGTGCCGGTCAGGAGCCCCTCAAAACAACAGGGCCTTCTTCTTGAGGTCGTTCCTCTTCCAGAGGGCCAGGCGGTCGAACTCCTCCACGCTCATCCCGAACACTTCCTGGAACTCCTCTGGGGACAGGTGTCGCTTCAGGGAGAAGCAGGAAGCGGAGGGCGACGGTCAGCGAGGTGCCGCGCGGGCAGGAAGGCACGAGGCCGCGGCCGCGGGTCCCCGCTGCAGCCAACCCCGTGGCCCGCACCCCCTGGGACCCCGCGCCCACCCCCAAGACCCCCGCACGCTGAGCGCCCCTATACCCTTCATCCCGGCCCCCAGGCCTCTTCGCGGTCCCTGACACCACGGACGTCGTTGCCATCCCGTCACCGTCAAAGTGGAATGATGGTTCACAGTGACATCATCGTGGGCACGATGACATCATTGCGAACACCACCCTCACAATGACATCATCGGCACACGGAGAGGGCCACGCCGCAGCACCCCTGGGCCAGGCAGTGCCCGGTGCCCTGTCTGTGGATGGGGCTGCCGGAGGGAGGGCCGAAGTGGAGAGGCCTCGTCTGGGGGCCGCGGGCGCTGCGTCGCCACGGCCTGGCCCGGGCCCCGCGGCCACTCTGCGTGCCACGGACACCTCGGGTTCTGCACCACGCCGGGCTCTCCGCTCCCTCTCCCCAAGGGGCCCCTCCCCATCCGACAGGTCCCAGCGCAACGCACCCTCCTCCAGGGAGCCCTCCGGATTGCCCCGCCAAGCAGGTCCCTCATCGCCTAGGGGGGCTCTTGGCTCCGGAAGGGCAGGCAGGGCTGACTGTTCACCGCCCCCCTCCCAGAAACTAAGTCTGCGCCTCACCTTGGCTGCCTCCTGCCTCCCAAGCCCCCTCCTCCCTGCTCAGGCCGCCCGGGCCTGGCCTCCAGACTCAGCCCCACCCCGGTGCGGGAACCACGCCACCACCCCGTCCGGGCTCCTGCCACGCAGCCCCACGCGCCCGGCAGGCTCTCAGCAGACCACTGGGTGAGTCCGGCTCCCTCCAAGAGCCAGGCTGAGGGCTCCCCTGAGCAGGAGCAGGCGACTGCCCCGCAGGGTTCCAGCGCCAGGCTCGGGCACGCGAGTGGAAGCCAGGGACGCGGGACCCAGGCTCCCGGGACCCAGCCTGGCCGCGGGGGGCCGCGGGCTGCCAAGCCCAGCACAGAGGAGCTGTCCAGGCACCTGGCAGGCGCCCCGCTGCGGCCGTTCGAGCTCACCCTCAGCAAGGGGCAGGGGGCGCCTTCCACCAC
>NW_004567113.1:56385371-56392456 GCF_000260355.1 Condylura cristata
GCCCCGCCGGTGGGCAGGGGAGGGCGCGAGGAGGCCCAGGGAGCCCCAAGGCAGCTCCCCGGGCTGAGACAACCGGGGCCCGTAGAGGCCCAGACAGAAGAAACCGCCATGGGTGCCGTGGCTGTCCGGCCCCGCGTCGGTGCCGCCTGGAGGCAGGCACCGGTGCCCCCACCCTCCGGACTGGCACAGAGAAGCGACTGGGCCAGCCCGTCCCGGACCGGACACGCCCACGCGGGCGGCGACTTCGCGAGTCCTCCGGGTCCTCTTGCTGCAGCTCGCTCTGGACGGGAGAGCTGACCCTGCCGGGGGCTGACCCTGGAACAGGCCCGACGAGGGGGGGGCGGAGGGCGGCCGAGGGACGTGCCCAGCCCGCCCGGGGGCACGACGGGTCTGTGCTTCCTTCTCAAACCACCTTCCTCGGTGTGGCTTTCTCCCGTGGCTGCCCCTCCTTGTGATTTGGTGTTGGTGGGTTTGGGGCTCACGGTCTGTGCTTTCACTCCCACCAGAAACCCCCTGCAAGTGGAGAAAACCGGGAAACGGCCGGTGCCCGCCCCCGGGGAGAGTGCGCCCCCCCCCCCAGCAGGCGTCAGACGCTGAGCTTTGGGGAAGGGAGAAACTGGAACCAGGGCCCTGCCAAGGCTCGCCCCTCGCCACGTGGCACCTGAAGGCCGAGACCCTCCCGCCCCGCCTCCAAGGCAGGTCCGGCAGGGGGGACAGCCGCACCCCCACGGCTACCCCAGGCCTGTGGCCAGGGCTCCGAGGCCTCCATCTCCCGGGCAGCGGGAGGCCATTACGAAGTCAAAGGGGGTCCCTGGAGGACGCCGCCCAGGGCGCCCGGAAGCGGTCTGCAGACCAGGGCACCAGGACACCTAGTGGGTGGCGCCTGACAGGCTGGGGACTGTCCAGCCTGCTGGACAATGGCTCATCCCGACGAGCAGAGGACACCCCAGACAGCTCCCCCAAAGGCTGAGTTGAGCTTAAGGATTTACATTACAGAGCTGGGGCCGGGCTTCCTCAGCCTCCCCCACTTTGCCCAGGGAGGATGAAGATGGGGAGACCCTCAGAAGCCCAGAGAAGCAGGGCACACACGGGTCCCCCACTCAGCAAACCGGGATCCAAAAGTGGGTAGTGGTGCAGGAGGGGCCCCCCAACAGGCCAGAGGCCCTGGGCCCAGGACAGTGGGGGAAGCCGACGCCGCAGCTTCTGGAGACGGTGCCTGTGGCTGTGCCTGCCTTGCAGGGTCGCCGGGGGGGACCCACAGGCCAAGCGCCCTCGGGCCTGGCAGGCGCTGCCCTGGCAAGGGCGGGTCCAGGGCGGGGACGACACAGCTGCCCTCCTGGCAGGGTCAGGGCAACTGCTGGGGTCGCACTGACAAAACGCAGCTGGGCTCTCCCGCCTGCTGGCTGAGGGCCAGAGCCGGCTCGGCGCTCCAGGGCCAGTTGCAGCAGGGACCGCAAGCGGTGCTAAGCGGGGCTGGCGCGAGGTCAAAGGTGCAGGTGGGGGACAACTGACCGTGGGCCAGCGGGCTCAGGGCAGGTGTCCCTGGCTCACAAGGCGCCAACCATTGGCCACAAAGAGCCTTCAAGGGGTAAGGACTCTGGGGCCCAGCAGAGCCTGGTCAGGAGGGGCCAAAGGCCCTGGGGGCAGCGCTCAGAGCAGACCGGGCCCCGCCAGGCAGAGGCGCGGTGGGGCCGAGCAGCGGGAACAGGGCCCGGCCCGGCGCGTTAGCACGGCGCGTGCAGGGAGGTACCTACCCGGTGGTCCAAGCCATTCTTTCCAAGTCCGGGGAGAGGGTCAGATTTGGAATAGGGGGGTCCTGAAACAGACACAGCACACTGTCACGCTCGCTCGCACGCAGGCCCCGGGGGGGTCACTCGGGGCCCCTGAACGTGACCTCTGTCCGCAGGGAAGAGGCGAGGAGGATGACGTCCCAGCCCACCCAGGACACAGGGCCCACGGAGCCCCCTTGGCCCTGTGCTGAAACCCTCAGATGGCATCGCCTGCCCCCGGGCCGAGGCGCCTGCCGGGGGCCTGGGCCGACCTGGGAAGGGACCCTGGGGCTGCGTGGTCTGTGGCCAAGGCCTGCGGGCAGACACGCCCCCAGAAAGGAAGCTGCAGCCACTTTATTATGAGCAAGAATCTTGAGGTATGTACAGCAGGGAGCTGAATCTCCTAAAAAGGGTCCTGGATTCCCTGTGGGGCCCCACCCCTGCTCAGGCCGACCTGGGGGGTGGGGGTGGCCCGAGACCTCCTGCTTGACCCACGGTGTGGAAAGAGCAGAGAGGAGGTTCTGTCAGGCCTCCTGACACAGAGGTGAATATGAGGTATGTCCCGGAAGGAGGCCATGGGGCCCCCTGAAGGGTAGGGGCCCCGGCCTGGTGGGAAGCACCTTTCAGTAGGGTCCAGCTGCCTGAACAATCTTTCTATTGCCTCTGGACCCCTAAAAAGCAGGGGTTGCATCTGCCTCATCTGGGGGTCCCCAACCCAAGTTCTGGGCCAGCATCCAGTGCTCGAGTACCTGACACCAAGGCCAGATTCCAGCCTCACTCCTGGGGACCACTGGGCTGCCCAGAGGGCCCAGGGGTGGTGGGCCACATCCCTGGGTGTCCCCATTTCGGATTCAGGACTAGCCCCCAAGGTGAGGTGGGCACCCCACCCACCCGTCCCAGGGACGCGGGCCCAGCGCCTTTTGTCTAGGGCATCCTCAGAGACTTCTTTGCCACCAGTTGACCTGTGGGAAGGTTCTAGATGGTGCTAGGAGGGGCTTTTTACAACATCAAGGTGAGGGTTCTCAAACTCCTTTTAGCAGGGACCCCTCTGTGTCGCACAGACCCTAGATGAGAGCAAACTGCAGAGCAGATGAAGTTGTGCTGAGAAGCAGACAGGACAGGCACTGGGGGGCCTGTGGGGCTAGCCCTCCTGCCCCAGGTTCCTCCAGGGAGGTGATCTGGACCACACCCAGTATCACTGAGGCCCAGAGGGCCCTGCCCAGTCACAGTCCTGGGGTGCCAGATAAGGTCTGGGGTCCCTCCAGGACGCAGCAGCTTCTGCATTAACACACAGAGCCAGTACCCGGGGAGGTGAGGAGCCAAGGGACTCTTTGCCAAGGTGCAGGAGTATCTGTTCTCAAAGCAGGTGCCCAGGGAGCTTGTAGGAATGCAAATTCTTAGCCCCAGGCCCTGCAGGACTGCTGTGTCAGCTTTCTGGGGCTGGGGTTCAGGATCTGCAGTTTTGTTTTGTCTTACCAGCCCTCCAGGGCAACTGACACTGACCTTGTATCCCAACTCGGTCTCTCCTTGAAAAGATTCTGAAAAACGCTGCTCTTTTAGGTGGGTTGTTCTGAAAAGGTGTAGTAAGCCCAGCTGGCCCAGTTTGCCACTGAAGGCTGCTGTTTCCTTATTTATCTTCTGCCTTGTTGATCTGCCCACAGCAGCAGTGGAGTACTGAAGTCCCCAACTACCGCGCTGCAGCAGTGGAGTACTGAAGTCCCCAACTACCGCGCTGCGGCAGTGGAGTACTAAAGCCCCCAACTACCGCGCTGCGGCAGTGGAGTACTGAAGCCCCCAACTACCGCGCTGCGGCAGTGGAGTACTGAAGTCCCCAACTATCGCGCTGCGGCAGTGCAGTGTTGCGTCTCCAGCTGTCCTGCTGCAGCAGTGCAGTGTTGAAGTCCCCAACTGTCGTGCTGCTGTGTCTGTCAACGTGGTCACACTGCTTCATCCACCTCAGTGTTCTCTCACTTGGTGCATACATAGTTATAGGTGCTATTTCTTCTCGCGGGAGTAAGCCCTCAATCACTGCAGAAGGTCCATGTCTACCTCTCCTTCCCCATGTTAGCTAAGGCAAATTTGTCGCCCTCTGTCAGTCTCTCCAGGGCATTCTGATGCCCACTAGGCTCTGAGCCACCATCCTGGAGGTGTTCTCCCTTCTCTCTTCTTCACCATTCTGAAGCCACACGCCCTGCACTGTGAGCACAGCCCCTGGGCTGCTTTATGGCCCCCGTCAGTGTCTTACCAAGTCACATGAAGTGCAGAAGCCTCACCTCCTTGCAGGCCACTTTGCCCAACTGACGCGGGACATAATTGTCTTGGGGTTTGTTCCTTCTATGGGCTGTGCTTCAACCATCAAACATGATTTAAGAAATGGCTGAGAGAAATGATACTCTGTGACATTCACCTGTATGTTTGCCGACCTGAAAATCCTTTACTTTGAGCTTTCTCACCTCATTTCTGTTTGGACAACTTTCTCTAGGCAAGTATTCTGCCATTGAAAAATTCTTCAAGTTTTCCTTTGTTTGAGAATGTCTTCATTTTCTGTTCATTCCCAAGGGGTATTTTCATCGAACATACTACAGAACTCGCATCCACCATGACTGTCTTGCAGGGAAGAAATGTTCCTCTGACTCTCTTTCTGGCTGCGTGGTTTCTGCTGGGAAGTCAGCCGCCATCCATGCTGCTGTTCACCTGTCCTGAACCTGCCTTTCTCTAGGATCATGTACCAGGGTCCACCCCTACCCCACCTTCAGCTTTAGAAGTCTAATTTTAGTGTGACTGGGGATGAAATACTTTGGATCGTTCTGATCTGCAGTTTGGGGTTCACCAGTTTCTTGACCCTGTGGGTGTATGTCTTGCCAAATCTGGGAATTTTCAGTCATTATTGGCTTGAGTACTTTTCCCTTCCCACCTCTTCTTTTGGGGGACCAGCGCTACAGATACTCCCCCGGGTCTCTGCGGATCTGTCTTTTGTCTCCTGCTATTTTTTCTGTGCTGTTCAGATCGTCTACTTTCTGCTCCTGTGAGCTCATGAATTCTCTCATCTCACGTATGTTCAGAATATAACTGTATTCTGGGTTATTGAATTTTCTTTCTGCTGATGTTATCTCTTGGTTCTATAATTTCCATTTGTTTTACGTTTGTAACGTTTTGCTTTTCGTAATTTCTTCAGTGAGATTTTCTGTGTTTCTTTTTCAGTGGTTTCAACAGTATTTGCAATTGTTTGTTCAAGCACATAAAGCCCTTGCCAGGGAGCCCAGACCTTGGATTCTTCCCAGCGTCAGTGCTGTTGTTTCTTTCTCCTTCGAGTTGCTGCTTTCCTGGTTCTCAGGGGAAGAAGAATCTCCGGCACTCTGGACGCCACATGGGCGGTGGCCTGCTAGCCGACCTTTGCAGGCTAGTCTCCTTCTTGGCTGAGCGTGAGGACCTGGCTTCCTTTTGTGGGTTGGGCCCACCTGGGTGCCACCCATGTTCCGGTGACTTCCCTGGTGGGGTGGAGAGTGTCCCCTGGGCCTGCCAGTGCCAGTGGCCTCGTGCTTCGTACATGCTGGTGTGCGGAAGGAACCATCACCTGGTCCCGTGGGCCACTGCACAGGCTTCTGACACATGGGGTCCCGGTGTATCTTCATGTCCTGCGGTGCTGAGCCAACCCGCCGCCCTGCCTACCCTTCACAGTTCCGTGACGGTCTGCTCTGTTATTTCTGGGTTTTCCCTCATGCAGGGAGCAGCGGGTGAGGACAGACACTGACTCAACCACTAGCTTGCGAGCTAGTCCCACGGAAGCTGGCCTCTCGGGTGGCCCCATCGGTCCCAGGCACAGCTGAGCCTGAGAGCCACTGGCTCCAAAGGCCCACACAGCCAGAGGCTCTACCTGGCCCTCAAAAGCTGAGGCACTGCTATGTGCCCGTTCACAGGTGGGGGCTGAGGTGATGAGCGTAAGCACCCTACACGGTCAAGTGGTCATTCTTGAACAGGCGAGGCAGAAGCCGGGGCCCGCTGCACCGGGGCCAGTCACCCACCTGCTCTGGCAGGGGCCTTCTAGGGGCCCGCGAGCCAGAGAGGGTGTGCGCCATGTGTGCTGGGAGAGGGGGGTGTGCTGAGAGTCAGGTACCCGGGGCCGGGCAGGGCCCGGCAGACCCCTGAGCCCTTGAGGCTCTGTAGCCCTGGCCACCGGCCCACCCCATGTCTAAGCCCAGCCTGTCCAGGTTTCCTTGCACCAGCGTCCAGAGGCCCCATCGTGTGGCCGTGCGCAAGGCCTTCTGTCAAGTACTCTTGGCCCTGAACCTGGCCCTTGGGCCTGCCTGCGGGCTGGACATGAGCAGGGCGCTCTGACCACCTGGCTGGAGACCGAGTCCTTGCAGAAGACTCGCCACTCCCTCCCCACAGAACGGGACCGAGGGGCCCTGAGGACACCCCGCGGTGACAGACCCCTGCCTCGCCCAGGCCCCAGCATGTCGCACAGACACGAGACTCCCGGGGACACAGAAGGGACAGCGGGGCCACCCTGGAGGGCTGGGCACAGCACCTACACTGCAAGTCCCACGTCTGCACCCCTGGGGTACAAGCCAGAGCATTTCCCCGCCACCCCGGCCCCACCCCTCCCATGTCCACTTGAGGAAAGGAACTTTAATCCCTTAGGAGGAGCTGGGCAATCCCTCTGGAGGAGCTCAGCTCTCCGGGGAGGGCAGGTCCCCCCGGGCCATGGGCCGGCCTTGCACTCACACGATCAGACTACCCAGAGAGGGACGTGGGTCTCAGAGCGAGCGGAGGATTGGGGGCGCAGGGCAACAGCGGGCCAGGGGAGGCAGCCACGTCACCTAGTTTTCTGGGGGCAGTGACGTCTTCCGGGAAGGCTCAAGGCCCTCTCCTGTGACCAGCAGCAGGCTGCCGGGGGCCACGGCCCCACGCGAGCGGCCAGGGGGCGGCTGTGCACCGAGGCCCCTGGTGGCGGAGGGTGGGGCGGCCGGCAGGGAGTGGGGGTGCTCAGGGCTCTGCCAGGCCGCAGCCCCTCTCCCGCAGGGGCGGGACCCGGCTGGCACAGGCCACCTCGCCCGACCAGCACATAGGCGCCCGCCAGAGCTCAGCGGAGGCGTGGCCGACCACGGGGCGAATCGGCAGGGAGTGCGGAGGCGTGGCCAGGGGATGGGGGTACAGGTCCGGCAGGGCCCCGCCCGCCTGCAGCTTGGCGTCCTCCGTCGCCCCTCCGCGCTCCCGACAGCGTCTGGCACAGAGCAGGAGCTCAATAAATACCCGTTGAATTTACCGCATCTCAATTCAACAAACGTTTACTGAGCGCCCGCTGTGTTGAGTGTC
>NW_004567113.1:56397421-56399435 GCF_000260355.1 Condylura cristata
GTCCCGGCTCTCGGTGTGGCCCCGTGTCTCCCGCGTATGGGGTGCAGCAAAGACCCCGGCAGACCGCGCTGCCTTTCCAAAGCTCGCAGACCAGAAAGGGGCAGACGGTGGGTCAGCACTTCTCCGCGGAAAAGCGGGTGCTGGGCTGGACGGGGCGGGGACGGGCCGCGGGGGCCCTTGAGGCTCCCCTAACCCTCCCCAGGGCCGTCTCTGGCAACGCAGAGGGTGACCGGATGCGCGCACGGTCCTGCCCGAAGCCGGGGTGCAGCTTCCAGGGGACCACGAACCCCAGCCCACCACGGCCCCACCCTCCCCGTGACGATTTCCCGCACGTGGGCCCACTGTTGCGGGGCCTCGAGCCGCTTGCCAGTGGCCAGAGTCCTGGCTCCCACGGCCCGGGAGCGCCAGCGGGGAGAGCCCGGCTGTGCTGTCCCAGGGCCTGGGCCGACCCCTGCACCTGCAGTTGAGACCCCCAGGGCCAGAGATGCAGGCTGGGCAGCGGGCCAGCGAGGGGCCCCCTCAGGGCCTGCCCTCCACTCTGGGGCGCGGCGGGGGCCTTGCCATCCTTGGGAACCTTCTCCTGTTTCGGGGAGGCCCCTAACGACAGAGTCTTCCACGCCCCCAAAGTGAGATGTCGAGAGCCTCACCCCGGCGATGTGTGAGGGGACTCTGGATGGAGGCCCACGGTGGGGTCAGCGCCCCTAGAAAGAGGACTCAAGCCCGCCCCTCCGCAGGCGACAGTGAGGTTACGGCCTACCCAGGGTCCGCGGGGACCCGCGGGGCATCTGGCCTCCCACCGGCCTCCCAGCAGCCGAGGGTGGGGCACGCCTGTGGTGTGGGGGGCTCCGTGCAGCGCCCGCCGGGACAGACGGCGGCTTGGCCACGGCACTGGACCACGTTCACAGCTGGCGTGCGGGCGGGGGCGCACAGGGTGAGTGGCACAGGGTGAGAGGCGGCTCGCCTCGCCCTGCGTCCCCCCCAGCGGGCCTGGCCGCTCACCCTGGGGGCTCATCCCCCAAGACAGGGGTGACTCCAGCGTCTCTTCAACGGCAGCGCCCGGTGCCGGAGAACGCAAGGGCTGGTCCACTGACAGGCGCCGCTGTACAGGTGGTGGGGCTGGGAGGTGTTGTCTTTCTGACGGAGCGGCCCAGTAGCCCTGGGGCATCGCCCGAGGCGTTTGGGGGTGGGGCGGCCGTGCAGGTCCTTCCAGAGGGACGCGGGCATGTTTCCACGCGCACCTTGCACGTCCCCACCTGGCCGGGTCTTGTCAAAGCCCCCGCCCCGTGAGCAGCCGACCCCCACTGCCTTCGAGGCTGTGCGCAGAGCGGGAGAAGCCACCGGCCCGGCCCTGGCCAGATGCCCGCAGAGCGGGCTGCCCACAAAGCTCAGTCCCTGACAGGGTGACCGGCTGAGCTCTGAAAGAGCCACTGCTCAGGTTTAGCCAAACCGGAGCTTCAGGATGGGGGAGGCCTTGGGACATGCAGCTGACCCGGGCCCAGACGGGAGCTGGGTGGAGGCTGCTGCGCTGGCCGCCCGCCCTCGAGGCCCTCGACCCCGCGCGCCGCGGGGACCTCCGACACTTGCTGGAGGCTGAGGGCCGGCCGGGCGGCCCAGGCAGATGGACGGACTGCCGGCCGTGAACTCGGACTCCGTGACAGGCAGACAGCACCGAACGCCGGTCCTGCCGTCAGCGGGGCTCCCCAGTCGTGCCTCGAGGGAGCCGGCTGGATAATGGCCGAGGGCCTCGCGCCACCGGCCCCGCCCTCCCCGGCGGAGGCCACGCGCAGAGCTGCGGCCTCGCGCCCAGGTCCGGCTTTTCCTTCTCGGAAGGCGGAGGTGCTAAGAACAGGGCGGGCTGTGGTCAGGAAAGCCGCAGGCCCGCGTCCGTGTGACTGGACGCCTGGTGGTGAGCAGCGCCTGTCCTGGGCTCCCGGCTCTCCCGCCCGAGGCCCCCGGGGCTGCTCGCTGGACTGGGCAGTGCGGTCCGGACCTCCCGCGGGGCCCAGAGAGCAGG
>NW_004567113.1:56400316-56401898 GCF_000260355.1 Condylura cristata
GGAGCCAGCGGCGCCCGCCCAGCCTGCCCCAGCACACACAGGCACGCGGGCCCGGCGGGACTGTACCATGCTGCTTATAGATGGGGGGCTTCCTATAGATGTTATCTCTGACGCCAGCGTCTGGGGGAGAAGAGACAGGAGAGGGGACAGCAGAGTGAGCAGGCAGCCGCCCGTCCCGCGGACCCAGACTCCCGGAGCCCCGGCGCACGGAAGCAGCCACGGAAGCAGCCACCACCCAGCCCCCCTCA
This sequence comes from Condylura cristata, assembly GCF_000260355.1. NCBI lineage: Eukaryota > Metazoa > Chordata > Mammalia > Eulipotyphla > Talpidae > Condylura > Condylura cristata. The sequence continues at coordinate 56,400,565 of NW_004567113.1, forward strand.
GGCCACGCTGCGCCCGCCGAGGCCATGCCAAGTGGGAAGGGGCAGGAGGGTGAGTGGGAGGGGCCGCCGCCCTCGCCATCCGGTGGCCTTGCAGGAGGGCGCCCGTGGCCCTGCCACGGCTCTGGGAGAAACACACGGGCCAGTCTGGGGCTGCGCAAACCCATCTGCTGACTCTGGAAGCCTTGGAAGGGGGCGCGGCCGGGGGGGGCAGGCGCGGGCCTCTGGGCGCCCCGCCCGGCGGGCCTACCTGGGACGTGGAAGTGGCGCGGCGCCTGCTGGTAGGTGGAGGGGGCGGGCCTGCTGTCGGGGACCACCGAGAGGCTGGGGGTGCTCCGGCCGCTTTCGCTGCCTCCAGGTGGAAGAGACCGAGGGGAGAGCAGAGCGTTTCAAGCAGGAAACCTTGTGGGGGGTCCGGCCTGGCATTTCCGGGCGGGCTCAGCTGCTAACCCAACCTGGAGCGGCCGGCGCTGGCGAGCAGAGGGTGGCGTGCACAGGCAGCAGCAGGCGCCTCCCGGGGCAGCGTCCACGCCAGCCAGCAGCAGCAGCGCTCAAGACCCCAATGCATAAACCTTTCCTTACAAGCGCTCGCCTCCCCTTCACCAGAGCGGGGGCCGCTCCCCACCCCCTCGCCCGTTTGCAGACCAGGTTGGGTTAGCAGTGGCCACCGTGGATGCCTCGGCGCCTGGGCGGCCACCCGCACACACTCAGGAGCCACGCGAGGGACACAGGCAGGCGTGGACACGTGGACGACGAGGGACCCGCCGCTTGGGGGCGCGTGACACGGTGAGGAGGCGCTGGGCTCCCGCCCCGCCCCAGCCCTGCTGAGCCCCACTGCGGGGCAGGGCGAGCCGCGGAGGGCACCGAGGAGGACGGCGCTGGGGGCCGGGAGGACCCGGGGCAGGGCATGGGCGCTGGGCGCGAGCCGCCCTCGCACGCACGCCACGGTCCACGCAGCCCAGAGGCTTCTGCAGCCTCGGGCCAGGCTCCCCTGGGAGCAGAGGCTTGGGCAGACTTCCAGCCTGGGGACACCACACCCTCAGCGCTCAGGGACCTCTCCGCCCACTCACTGCATCCTGACCCAGGCCCGGGCGCGAAACAAGCAGGACAGGGAGGCCCTCGCTGGGCAGTGAGCAGCGAGCAGGCCGCAGACCCCGCCCTTCCAGCCTCCCCACCTGGCTGAACTCCTCGGGGCTCAAGACCCCGTGCGTGGCCTTCCCCTCCTCAACCCGGCTCGGCCCGGCCGCCGGGGCTGCGTCATAGCACATGTGCCCAGCAAGGGCCCGCGCTCTGCCTGGCCTGGCCCTGGGGTGCCACACAGCCCTGCTGCTGAGGTG
>NW_004567113.1:56402644-56403108 GCF_000260355.1 Condylura cristata
TCCACAGCTCCGGGGCAGCCCTCGGGCGACACGGTGGCCGAGCCGCTGCCCTCAGGACAGGCGCCCCCACTGCAGCCTCGGCAGTGCGAGGAGCAGCAGCTGGCGTGTCTTGGGGCTCCCTCCTGCGGTCAGACGTGGCCGTGGCCCCCGTGTCCGGCCTGTAGGGCCTCGCCCACGCGCCACAGCCTCAGCGTACACGCTCGGGTCTGGAGACCGGGCGCTGCGCCAGGCCTGCTGGGCCTCACGAGCGCCGTCTCCCTGCGGCAGGGTCCTCGCCCAGAGCCAGGCCACCGGGCCTCCTGGTCAGGGCCCCCTAGGCGTCTCTAACAGCCCTCTGTCCAGACACGGGCCACTGGGGTGAGGTCTGCGACCCAGGAACCCTGGGCCCGGCAGCCCGCAGATGGGGCCGGCGGTCAGCGGTCCCCCGGCAATCTGTGAGGGTCCGCGCAGGGGCGGGCCGGCAG
>NW_004567113.1:56406632-56407744 GCF_000260355.1 Condylura cristata
CACTCTGCCTCTCGGGCCGGCCCTTCAGCGGGCCACCCTGGCGCGGTCCGAGAGCCCTGCCCTCTGCGGCGCTCAGGCCGCCCGCCGGAGCAGCTCTCAGGTGCCACTGGCTGGCCCCACCCCAGCATGGGAAGTGGACGCCTCCGTCCAGTCTCCTTCCCGGGCACTCCCTGCACGGCCTCCGGGCCTTCTCTGCTGGCCTGTCCATGGGTGGGGTGGACACTCATGGCAGCTGGCCACTCACAAGTTTGCTTGTCCCATAAGCAGAGCCAAGGGTCTGATGCCGACAGACTGGCTGGCCAGGCGGGCGCTCCCCAACAGAAGGACAACGTCAGGGTCAAAGGCCGCCACCCGGCCCCACTGACGCTGAGGGCCATGACTGAGGACGCTGGAGAAGCCAGGGAGGGGCAGCAGGAGGGCAGGCCGGCAGCACTGGGGGACAGGGACTCCCCCGAGAGGTGCACTGGGACGCGTGGGCAGAGCAAGCGGGCAGGGCCGGGCGGCACCCCGGGACGGGGCCCCAGGTTGGCAACTGGGGGAGCCGGCCCCAGGCCGTGGCAACAACAGCTCCTCGCCCAGGGCCCGCGGACGCCCACCTGCCCGACGCCACGTGGCGCCGGCCCGGGCTGCTTCGGAAACATGGACAGTGGGGGCACAGGACGGCCCAGAGGGACATCACAGACGGCGCGGGCAGGAGAGCGGGGGCGGGGCGGGGCGGCCCCCGGGCCGCCGTGGTGAGGAGAGGCGGCGCGGTTTCCTGGCAATAAAGAGCGGGCCGCGGACCGGCCACCGAGAAACGGCCACGCTCTGGGCCTGTTGGGGCGCCAGGGGCCCGGCCACCCCTGGGCACTGCCGACAGGGCCCGGGGGCTTCCCCGAACGGTCACGGCCACGGCCACAGGGGTGGCCACAGGTGAGGGGGAGGAGGTGGTGCCGGGGAACGGGGAGCCCGCGCCTGGCGCCTGACCAGCCCCCCGGGGCCAGTGTGGCCTGAAGGGCCCTGCAGAGCCCGGGACAGGGACAGTGCTGGCCCGCCCAGCTGGCCCCATCTGTCCCCACAGCCCTGTCTGGGCCAGTCCCCGAGCCCAGAGTGGCCCCTGGTCCTGGGAAGCC
>NW_004567113.1:56415937-56416713 GCF_000260355.1 Condylura cristata
CCCCTGAATAAACCCCAACTGAGACTGGCAGCTTCGCTGGTCGGGGGACCCCCTGTGGGTTTCTGGGGCCCTGGGCCAGCCGCGTCAGCAGCGGTGGCCTGGGGCTGCTTCCTCCCAGCTGTCTCGGGCTTCACGGCACCAGTGTTTGACGCGTGACCAAGGGGCCAGGAGGTCATGCAGGGTCCCCACCGCTCCTCACTGATACCGCGACCCTAGGACCTGGTGGCCCTACCTCAGCCCAAGGGGCTGCCCAGGGAGACCGCCTGCTGGTCAGTGGTCACCAGGCTTTATCAGGAGGCGGACACACACCGGCAAGGAGGTGACCCCACGCCCGGCGGGACGGCGACCCCACGCACCTTGCTCTTGTCCTCAGTCCTAGCCGCTTGCCGACATGCCGGGTGCCAGATGGAGGACCCTGCGGACAGACCCGCGACAGTCAGTGTCCACCCTGGCGGGGGGTCTGCAGGCAGGGGGAGCGGTGGCCGCGGACTCCCACTCGCCTGAGGGCCCCGGCACCTCCCCAGGCCCCAGGCCCCTCCTCAAGCCCACTGTGCGCCAGCCGCCTGCCTTGGCAGGGTGCCGGACGCCCACGTGGGGGTGGGCAGGCCTGTCCGACTCCACGAACACGTCGGGCGTCAATCAGTCTCTGAGAAGCTGCCGGAGACTGAACAGGGAGAGACCCCAGGCCACCAGGCAGATGGGGGCCTGACCCCCGAAGAGGTCCCGGCCACGGAGCCCAGCCCGCGTGGATGGGCACGGCGGGAGAGCCGGGCCCC
>NW_004567113.1:56417805-56418552 GCF_000260355.1 Condylura cristata
GGCCACTCTCCCCGCCCTCCGGGGCGGCCCCCCAGGGGTCCCTCCCTCTCTGGGGGGGCAGCCGGGGAGGGAGGGGTGGCACCCTGGGCGGGCGGGCCGGAAATGGTGGAGACGCTGCGAGGGCGTCTGTGTGCATCAGCTCTCAGGTGTCACTTGCTATCCGGTTCTTGGGCTCTTTCTCTCAGCCCAGCACCGGGGAAACCGGACTCGTCCCACTGACCCGTGACTTGCTTCCACACGACGCCAAACGCTGCTCCCCTCACTGCAGGGCTGTCCCAGGCGGGGCGGCGGGCGCCAGCCCCAGGCTGCGTGCCCCCCAGAAGGGAGAAGCTGGGGAGCCTGAGCCTCAGTCAGTAATCGCTGCAGCCCCGTGAGTCAGCGCCTCCCTCCGCCCTGCTCCGCAGCCTCGCTGACCCGCAGCGGGCACGCTCCTCCCCTGCACGGGCCGAGTGGCTGGGCCGCACGACCCGCGTCCCCGGGCAGGGGACTCGCCCAGAAGCAGCAGCTGAACCCCAGTGTCCCGTCAGCCCCCAGCCTTTGCAGGAGCCCCGCCTTGGGCCCAGAGTGCCAGACCCCCGTCCCCCCCGCCACTCCCCCCACACACTCCGCAGCTCAAAGGCCGCCCCTCCTGGAGGGGCGATTATTTGGGGTCACTCCTCCCCACACAGGGGCGCTGGAAGGCCCCCATTTTCCCCATGAAGCACTTCATCCCATCACGCTTGGCTCCAGGCCCCGCCCACAGTCCCT
>NW_004567113.1:56420312-56421230 GCF_000260355.1 Condylura cristata
CAGCCCAGCCCTGGGGAGCCGCTTCCTGCCCGCCCACGCGCTGTCACCCCTGACGAGAGAACGCAGCCTCCTCCCCAGTGCTCCCCCCGGGGGTGCTGCAGGGGCCCAGACCGGGGCGCAGGGGAGCAGCGCACGGGGACCCCCTCCCCTCCGTGTGGGTGATGCCCGCCCCGCCCCCGGCTGCTCACGGCCCTCTGGTGGCCTGACTTGAGGCCTCGGTTTCCTCTTGGAGTCACCAGGATTGAAGCCGGATCTCAGCATGCGGGTGACATGACGGGACCCAGCGCTCAGGGACCCCGCGCAGAATCCCGGGACCCCTTCCCGGACCCCGGCCGGGCTGACTCCTCTCCCGGGGCTGGACACCACAGCCCCTCCCCCAGGGGCCCCACCTCATCCTGCCCCGCCCCCAAAACTGACCCTGCCAGCCACCAGCCTCGCCCGGCCTGGGACGCACCCTCTGTCCACTCCCTGCCCCCCCGCCTGGGACACACCAGTCTTCGCAGGCGACGGCAACGCCGGCTGGCTCACTGCCCCTCCCCTCCCCATCTCAGCCCGCTGCCGACTCGGGGTGGCTGTGCCCCACGTCTGCGGCGCCCCAGGCCCAGAGCCCTGCAGTCAGCAGGCACAGGGGACGCCAGGTGCTGCCCCTGCCAGTCTGGACACGGACGTTCAGCCTCAGGGCCTGGGCCAGGCGCCAGGCTCTGGGACCCCCCCCCCAGAGACCCTGCATGTGCCAGCCTGCACCCCAAGCCCAGCCAGCCGGGAACCCGAGTGTAAGCAGAGGGACGTGGCTCCTGGCGGGGCCAAGGTGGTGCGGGCCTGGGGTGCTGTGTCCTGCGCGTCTGTGGGTGTGTGCGTGGGCTGTATGGGCGTGTCCGTGTCTGCGGGGTGTATGGACGTTTCCGTGGGCTGTGTGGG
>NW_004567113.1:56438439-56439389 GCF_000260355.1 Condylura cristata
AGCGCCGAGCGGCCTTAGCCCCGGCTCAGGCTCTGCGGCCTCCGCTGCCCAGGCCCTCAGGGAAACGGGCGCAGAGGCCGCCCTCCGGGGCTGTCCACGCCCTAATCCCGGGCCCCCGGGGCTTCCCAGTGGGGGCTTCGCAGTGACCCCGGAGGTGCAGCGGCCTGGCAGAGCCGCGGGTCCGAGGGAGGGGGACGCTCGCCGGAGACCAGAGACGGGAGCGGGAGCAGCGGGGGGCCCGAGGCGGGGCACCAGGGTGCGGGGACGCCTCCTGCCAGCCGCCCTCCCCCACAGCCCGCCTCGGGGCATCGCCTCAGGAGGCTTCTCACTGCCGCCTCGAGGAGCCCACCGAGCCCACCCGCCTGCCCAGGCGCTCTGGGGCCCGCGGGCGGAGGACGGGCTGCAGGGAGAGGCCAGGCCACGCCGAGGCCAAGCGGCTTCCGGGCCACTGCAGAGGTGGCCGCAGCACTGACACTTCGCCAGCTGCGACTGAGCCCTGCGCCCGCCCGCCTGGGCCCGCGCCCGCCCGTCCTGCCCTCACCACGCTGCGACCATCTGCTCTGCCCTCCCTGCGCCCCCTCGCCCCAGCAGCCCTCACCTGCGCTCCCCTCACCTCAGCCCACTGGGCGGGGCTGCCCTTTGCTGCCAGCCAACGTCCCCTCTGCCCAGCCGCCGCCTCTCCCACAGGACCCGACTTGCAGGTGCTGATCTGACCTTGGAAGCCGAAGCGGGTCTGTTTTCGTAAGGAAAGGAACTGTTTTCTGTCCAGCCCTCTCCTCCCCTCCCGCGGCCCCTGTGGTCAGATGGTCGGTGGCCCGTCCCCCGGGTCTGCCCCTGCCCGGGGCGGGGGCAGCGCCAGGCTGGGGCGCGTGTGCGGGAGACTCGCAGGGAGCCCCGGAGCGGAGCGGGGACGCAGGCCTCAGCTGGGGGCGCCTCTGCAGACGGCCGCC
>NW_004567113.1:56440039-56442113 GCF_000260355.1 Condylura cristata
CCAGCCCAGCCGGGCAGCCTGGGGCGGAGGAAGCCCCGCGCCTGTGCACAGGAGGCCTGGGCAGCTCGGGCCCGGGTGTCCAGCCAGCAGCCCAGTGTCCCGGCAGCAGCGGGCATCAGTAACGTGGCCGCCCTGGCCCTGGGGACAGGCAGGCGCCCTTCAAAGGGACAATGGCAGCCGGACCCCTCGGGCCGCCTGTCCTCCCCTCTCTGCCCCGGACGGTCCGTTCCCTCTCCCAGCCGGACCTGTGGCAGGACGGGGTGACGGCCAGGGGCAGCGGGCTGGACAGGCTCCCAGAGTCAGGGCCACACCCCCTCTCCCAGGGCAGAGGCCAGACTGCCTGGGAGTTCATCAAGGTCCAGACTCGATCCCCCAAGTCTGTGACGCCCCAAACGACCTGGTGGTTCTGGCCTGCACCCCAGTTCTTGTGCATAAATAGACAAATCTTAAAAAATAAAATGCCACGGCCCAGAGTGGGCACAGGGCGTGAACGTGGTCAGCGGGACTACAGAGGTCCTGGCCGGCCCCACCGCACCCCGCGCCTGCTCTGGCTGTCAGTCACCCCCGTGACACCCCAGTGTCGCCCGCCTCAGGTGAAGACTTGCGTCCCCGCCCAGACCTAGGCCTGTCCCAGCCAGAGCTGCCCGGAGCCTGGACTCGATCGCCGGCCTCTCCGAGGGCGACTCCGAGGCCATGGTGACCAGACAGAGGAGGGCGCACCTGCAGCCTGGCGGCTAACGCAAGGGGCACTCTGCCCAGCAGCTGGCACAGGCGCCTCGGGCCCCGACCATACGGTCATCTGAGCAGCTGGACGCAAGACCAAGCGGTGCCCACGCTCTGCTGGTGCCAGCTCTGGAAGGACATCGGCCTTCCGGGGGAGGGGCCTACCCGGTCAGGGACCAGCCCCTAAGCGGCCACGCTGCACAGTGGCCCGCACAAGGGCCACGCTGGGGTGCCCCGCGTGCAGGCTGTGGGCGGGGGCAGGGCCACAGGTAGACGGGCGCGCGGTGGCGCCGGTCCTGAGCACGTGGATCAGCGCAGAGCGTGGGTGTGGACCTGTGTGGGCAGCGGCCATCCCAGGCGCTCGGCACTGCCGTGTGCGGCTCCGGTCTGCGCCTCTGCACACGGGCACAGATGCACACGGGGAAGACGCCACGGGCCCCAGGACCACCACGGGACGCCGGCCCTGCCGGCCGTGACCCGGCCGGAGCCCACCCCCGCTCCCAAGACGGCACGCACCGACGGGCCGAGCCCTGCCGCTCTGGTTACAGGCCGGAGGTGTCAATTATAGCCACAGAAAGCATAAAATTACCCGTGGGGTGCGCCCTGCCACTCGCCGCGGCCTGAGGTAGGTGTCGGGAGGTTCTGCAAGTCTGGGGTGCTCTGCTCCCCAGCCACCTCCACACACCAGGTTGGCCATTTCAGAAATCCTCTTCTAGAGAATTCTACCTCCCACCACCTGCCGTTTGCTCTCAGCCCTCCCAGACGCCCACAGCCAGTGTGTCCCTCCCCGCTCTGGGCGGGGAGGGGGAGGCAGTCTCCGGGAAGGTGGGGTCCCCGAACACAGCCCCCAGCACAGAGCCAGTAGGTGCCCACTAATGCACGCTCCTCCCTCTGCTCAGCCCCCCACGCGCAGGTCCCCGGGGCCCAGGGCCTCACTGCAGGCTGTGGCAAAGGAGCCGAGGACAGAGCCCAGCAGGCGGCGGGGGTTCGCATCCCGCCCCTCTGTGTGAGCTCAGCAAGTGACTCAATGCCTGAGCACCCTGAAAACGGAGCGAGGGCCCCTCCCCCGCCAGGGGACAGAAGGGCAAGCCCTCGGCGGCCCGGCCCAGGCGCCCAAGCCGGGCTCCTCTGGTCGTCCCTGGTCGTCCCGTCTCCGCCCGGCTGGGCCCAGGCCTCAGTTTCCCCACGCGCTGGGCGCGGCCGGCTGCTGGCGGTGTGGGATTTTCCAGCCGCACAGGGGCAGTCGGACCCGGGGGTGCGGCGGTGCGAGCAGCCTTGGGATGCGCAGGGGCGAGGGGCGGAGAGACGCGCGGGAGATCGCGGCCCGTCTCACACCTGCGGGCTGCGCGCC
>NW_004567113.1:56442213-56446023 GCF_000260355.1 Condylura cristata
TGGGTGTGCCCTGCCGCTGCGGGCAGCCCTGGCAGCTCGCAGCTCCGCGTCAGCCGCTCCTGTCCCGCCAGACGCAGGCCTCTCACCCTGCTGCCCAAGAGCAGCCCTCCTCGCGAGAGCACACTGCCCGGCAGCCCCTCAGCCTTCCAGGAGGCTCCCCTCCGACTCTCACCTGGCTCTCAGGTGAGTCAGGACGAGAGCTGCTATGTGCTGCTTAGTGCAGGCGCTCACCCAGGCCCAGCAAACCATGGCCAGGGGACGTGAGCCCTCAGTCCGGGGCGCACAGGTGTTCCTGGGGGGGCCGGGGGCACGCACCCCGTGTTCCTGGGGGGCACACTGTGTTGCCAGACCCGAGCAGGGCTGGAGCTCTTCAGATGCAGTTGCTGTCAGGTCTGTGCCACCAAGATGGAGTGGGAAGACAGCCCATTGTGGGTGGGGGTGCTCTGGGCGGGAGAGCTTCCAGGACCTGTCCTCTGTCCTCGGGGCCTTGAGCCCTGCCCTCAGGCGGGCCCCTGCCCAACAAAGACACAACTAGGCAGTGTGTACACAAACATGCTTAAGGGAATGCAGGTCACCAGACTTACCTGGGGTGGGGAGTCCAGAGAACATTTAATGGAGACATGGGACCCAGAAGAGCGGGTGTTGGGGGTCTGAACAGTGGCACAGCAGCCAGGGCCTCAGAAATCAGGGCGACTCACCTGCCTGATGGAACTACCGGTAATCACCCCACCACCCCACCACCGTATGGAGGGGCAGCCCCGCGCCCCAGCAGAGTCCCGACCTGGAGAGTAAACAGGCAGGTGTCACAGGGCCCGCGCTGAATTAGAAACAAAGGCACAAGGCGGACTTCAGAGGGGCCACCCCACACCCCGCCCCGAGTGGGTCCCTCTTAGCAGGTCTGGAGCAGGCAGCAGGCCACTCCTGTGTCCTTCCAGAAGCGGGCAGAAGGAGTGCCCGCTGCTGACAGGATGGGGTCAGGGGACACATTCTGGGGTGCTGGAGCTGCGCTCGACCCCGTCGGGGTGGGGTCGCCTGGGCAGCAGGCAGGAGGGCGGGCGCCCATTAAGCTGCCCGCGCAGGTTCGTGCGCCTTACATGCGGACGCCTCCGTGAAGGTCAGCGCTAGTGGCCAGGTCGGGCAAGCAGCGACTGGGCGCGGTGCCCGCCCGCCCCGCCCCACCCGCCCAGCGACCCGCTACCCTCTGTGACATCAGGCCTGGCGGGAGCCTGCGGGTGGGTCCTCAGCGTGCGCACTGACCCCTGGCCGCAGGGCGCGAGGCTGCGCTGGCAGCGGGGTCCGGGACCGCTGGCGTGGGCCAGGCGCCCTGCAGATGTTGGCAACAAGGGCAGGAGGCCTCTGGGCCACGGACAAGCTCTCCCGGCCCTCAGCCGTGCCCGTCTGCCCTGAAGGGGGGCCAGGAGGGAAGCAGAGGACAGGGGCGCCCAAGGAGAGCCAAAGTCCTGGATAACGAGCTATGGACGCGGCCAGTGCTCTGGCCCACACCCCAGAAACCCAGCGGGGGGGTCTAATTCCTGCCCGCAGGCACCTCCAGCACCAGCCTCAGCCGTCCCTTCCCCCCCGCACCTGAGCGCCCCCCCCCCCAGTGGCTCTGTGGGTGTCAAGTCACTCCGCACAGGGTGTGGGCCCGCTGGCCTGGCCAGTGCACCCTGCGGGGTCTGAGGGCTCCAGGGCCGCCCGCCCGCTGGGTCGCGCTGGGTTGGCGCGTGGACGTTGGCATGCTGCTGCGAGTCCCCGTCCTGGCCCAGGCCGGGCTCACTGCCCCAGACACCTGTTGGTAAAGGGGGAGAGGTGGGGGGAGGCGCCGGGCGGAAGCGCCTGCCCGCCCAGCCTCGGTAGAAGCCCTGAGGCCCCCACAGGCCTGTTTCCTGCCTGGAGGAAGGGTGGGCAGCCCTGTGTCTCCGAAGGCCCTGAGCCCCCATCCCCACCCCCCGGGCACATGACCACTTCCCTGGGGCCCGGTGAGGCCGCCGGACATCACCCTCTCAGCCAAGGGACAGCCAGGTAACTGTCACGTCCTCGTGAGTCAGGTGGACACGGCTGCCCGGTGCATGGCTCCCAGAACTCAGCCTGCAGCGTGACCGCCCCAGACCTCAGGCCTCCTGCCTCGTGTCCCCGAGGCTGGGACTGGGGCTGCCCGAGCCAGGCCGGGGGCTGACAGGCCTGGTGCAGGAGCAGGTGTGGCCTCCAGCAGCTCGCTGCCTCTGCCTCAGTTTCCCTCAAGCCACATGAATGCGTGAGACACTTCAAAGTGCCTGCAAAAAGCCACGGCTGGATAAATGATAGTTATTATTATAATCGTTACTGTTGAAACAGACCTGGGGTGTCATCACCTGTCTCTAAACACTGCCTGTTCTCACGTGTACCCCCCGGCCACGCACTGCCTGCCACCCCGCCGCCCCGACCCCCCACACACCATCTGCTGCCCACCGCCCACCCTCGCGTCATCAGCCCCCATGGGCTGACCTGGTACTGGGCACTGTTCTTGTGAAGAAAACAAACAAGAATCTGTTCCACAATCCCGTGATTCATTGTAGCAAACGCAGCCACCTGCTCTGGAGGGGCCAGGGGGAGGGGTGTCAAGGCCTGGGGGGGCTCATTCGCACACAGGGAGGCTCCAGAAGGGCCCCGTGACACCCTACAGCAGGCTGGGCCCACGGGGGCAGACGGGAGGGGCCCCCGCAGCAGAGCGCCCTGGCTCGGCCCCGGCCCTGCTGGGAGCCCGGACCCCGGGGCTGCTCCCCTGCCTAGGGGGCGTTCGTGCACCCCCAGGCCTCCGCCAGCCTGGGGCTCCCAGGGCTGGGCGCAGCCCAAGCGCCATGCCGGGGTGTCCCCTGCGCCGGGCACCCGGGGACTGCTCAGAGCGAGCCCAGCGCAGATGACGTCCCTGCCTCCTGCACCCGAAGCCATGGCAAGCGAGGGGCTTGTCCGCTCTGCACCCCGCAATCCACTCCCCGCGGGGTTGTTGGGCCTGAAAATGCGGCCACCTTCGGGGAGCAGGGAACCCCGGGGACGTAAATGAGGACGGGGCCGCAGGCCGGCGCCCACTGGCCGCTCCAGGCAGGCTGCTCGAGGCGGGTCAGGGCCAGGAGGAAGGGCCAGCGGCTGCGCAGGTGGGCAGCAGGGCCGTGGCAGAGCCTGGGCTGAGGACGCGGCCGGGAGGCCAGTGGGGCCGAGCCCACACGGTCCTGGCCCCTGCCCTGGGCTGGCAGGGGCACCTCCCCGTGGCTCAGGCCCTCCGGGCCACGTCCCCGCCTGCGTGAGGCTGAGTCAGGGGTCACCTCGGCTCGCCGAGGCCGCGGGTCACCGGCACGGCACGCTGCTGGCCTCGCTGGGCTCCTGCCAGCTGCCAGCGTCCTGGTGGGGGTCTCTGCACAGAGGGCCGGCTCGTCCCCCGCCACTCGACACCCCCACTCGGCACGCCGGGAGGAAAGAGGTTACAGCCGCGCCCCTGACCCCACTGGGTCTGCTGGGGCTCTCCACAGCTGGCCCCACGGAGAGACCACGTGCGCTGGGCTCCCCTGGGGCCTGAGCCAGAATGGGGGCGCCCTGAAAACCCAGCCGTGCGGGACAGAAAGCCTGCAGCAAGAGGCGTGGCCGGCCTGGGCCTGGCGCCCGCGGCCGGAGCTGCGGGCCCTCTGCCGTCCTGCCCTCTGCGGACGGCCGGGGAACCGGCCCACTTCACAGCCAAGTGCAGAAACCAATGAAATGTGATTTCATTGTGGGATCTTTCCGAGCCTGAATAATTTAGAGCCGTGCCATGTGAGACCAGGAGGCTGGCAGCCGGCTCGC
>NW_004567113.1:56448067-56449062 GCF_000260355.1 Condylura cristata
GGCTCGGGGAAGCCTTGCTGGCCGGTGGGGGGTGGCGACCCGCAGTGCCCGTCCGGAGGTGGCCGGAGAAGTAAGAGCCGACGCAGCCCCGGACGGCTGCAAGATGGCAAAGGCCGGACAGCGTGGACTCGCGTCCCGGGCAGCGCTGGCCGGGGCGAGAAAGCGCTCGGGGCTGTCGGGCTCCCCCAGGCGCAGAGGCGACCCGAAGGGCTCTCCCTGGGGAAGGGCCAGTCCCACGCTGCGCCGGCCGGGGACCCCATGTCCACACGGCCGAGGGGGACCCGGGCCTGCACCCCGGGGGCGAGACCGGCTCGAGCGCCCGCCCTGGGGTGCAGAAGCGGGCGCCAGTGTTCCGTGTTCACCTGCAGCTGTGCGCCGGGACAGCACCCACCCACCCACCCTGCGGGGTGCTCAGGGCAGCCCGGCAGCGTGTCCCCCGGCCGCCACCACCGTCCACTTCCACGGCCAGCTGCCCAGTGGGGAAGCCGCGGCGGACCGGCGGACGACGGACCTTCCATGGCCATGTTGCTGGAGGTGGCTGCCCGGCACTGGACACTCAGGACCACACGATGCCCCTGGCCTGGCACAGTGGGGCACAGTAGGGGTCCCCCCGCCTGAGCCTCCCTCCTCCCGAGGAGCCGTCCTGCTCCTGCTCCCGTGTGGGTTAACCAGGACCCGCCCTGCTGGCCCTGCAGATGTCCGGCGCTGCGGGGGGCCCAGATGACCACTTCTGGGCAGCCGGACGCCTCTCGGCTGCGGAGGGGGTTCCGGAACACACCTCGGGCCACTGAGTGCCCCTCTCCGGCAGGGCCAGTGTCCCAGGGCTCGTGCCCAGCGGGAGGCCGGAGATGGGCCCAGACTGACCACGGGCTCCGGGCGGCTTGGGCCCGGGTGACCCCCGCCCCGTGCGCGGGCCCCTCCTGGTGGCCAGAGGGTGGGTACTTAGTGCTGAGGAAAATCACAGTAGCGACCAGCGTGGCGGGAGCCCCGGGCGG
>NW_004567113.1:56450502-56451931 GCF_000260355.1 Condylura cristata
AGCTGTGGCCGCCCCGCAGGGCCTCCTCTGCTCAGGGAGCCCTGGGCCCGGGGGGCGCCAGCCCGGGTCATGGCGGCAGCAGGACGTGCCCCACGCCTGCCTCAGTTTCCCCAGTGGTGGGCGCTGTGAGGCGCGCAGGCGCTCCGCGCCGACTGGTCAGGGCCGGCGGCCTCCGCGGAGGGCAGTGGGGCGCGGCCGGCACACACCCTCCAGGGGGCGGGAGCCGAGGTCCGACCTCGCGCCTCCGGGCCCGACGCCCCCACCCGCGCGGTCACCTCCGGGGCTTTTGTTCGAGGGACTCGGTGTCTAGAGCCGGCCAGGGCCACAGAGGGCCAGCTGCTGGCCGGGTGTCAGGCGGGGTCTCCGTGCCCCTCCGCGGACCCCCCGCATGGCGCTCCCTTCCGCGGGCACGAGCCGGTGCCCACCTGGAGCCAGGACTCGCGGAGGGCTCGAGGGAGGCGTCCAGGCGCCGGCACGGTCACAGGCCACCTGGGCAGCGCGGCCAGGAGGAAGCGGGGACGGGAGCCCGCAGGGGTGCTGCAGCCGAGTGTGGGGTGACTACCAGGCCGAGGTGACCCACGGGGCAGGGTGACCCTGCACCCAGGCGCTCATGCGCTACCCAGGAGCGGGCAGCTGACACCAGCGGTCACTGGTTTAACATTAAAAACAGAGTGGGCAGGCGGGGCCGCGGGGCATTCTCTGTAGGCGGGCGGCGGGAAGGGGCCCAGCCCCGGCTCTGGTCAGCGGACCGAGGAGGCCATTGGCCCGAGGAGCCCACAGGCCGGAACGCAGGACCGCGCGGTGCCTGCAGCCGCCGAAAGCCCACCCCCAGCTCGGCCGGTCACAGAGCGGCGGGAAGCCTGGACCGGCCCCAGACGAAGCCGTTGGCTTAAAGCCGCCTCACCGCGGCCACCCCCGCTGCGCCCTCCCCCGGCCGCTGGGCGGGCCAGCCCTGGACGCCGCCAGGACGCGGCCCGCGGTCTGCGCAGGGGAGAGCGGCCCGCCGAAGGCACCTGTCAGCGGGAGCCAGACCCGGAACGGGCCACCGACGGGCCCAGGAGGCCCTTCCAGCCTGCCCCGCCCAGCCCCTGCCCAGATCCGCCCACGCGGGCTGCAGGCTTCGGTCATCTCCACGTGGACACTGTTTACACTTTGGGTTTCAGAGAACCTACCACTTTTTTTTTAGTTCAAATGGGTCCAACTCTGGCCACTGAGAGCTCTCAGTTTCCGGGCCCACAACACTGGCCCTTCCTGGTGGGGCAGCTGTGCATCTGCCTGTCTGTCCATCCGACTGTCTGTCCATCCACCTGTTCATCCGCCTGTCTGTCCATCCATCTGCCTGTCCATCCGCCTGTCCATCCGTCTGCCTGTCCATCCATCTGCCCGTCCGTCTGCCTGTCTGTCCGTCCGCCTGTCCATCCGCCTGTCC
>NW_004567113.1:56452337-56453313 GCF_000260355.1 Condylura cristata
GTCCGTCCGCCTGTCCGTCCGTCTGTTTACCCCACTTCCCACTCTGTGGCACTGCCAGATGCTCCCTCCAGTGCAGTTCAGCTCCTGGCCCAGTTCGTAGCGCCTCCTCCAGGAAGCCCTCGTGGGTGTCCCCAGGTGGACCGGGCCATTTGCTTGGCCTCTGTCATTGCTGCCTGCTGGGATTTTCTCGGCATGTTGCCACAGAGCCCCCGAGTCCCCCACTCCCCATGCCCAGCACTGGGGGTGGTACCGGTTTGGGCTGGGTGTGCTGCCAGCCCGGGCCCGTCCCAATAAAGTGGTGACGGTGGCCTGTGCGGGGCCTCTGCAGCCGGCTGGGCCGGAGCGGACGAGGGCTGGAGCCCGAGCGCACTCAGCCTGCGCCCTCCGGGGTCAGCCTGGGTCAGCCGCAGCCCAGACCGCAGGAGGGCGATGCCAGGCAGCGCGGCGGCGCCATCCGGAGTGGCTGGGGCGGACCTGGGCACCAGAGCAGCAGGTGCTGGCCGCGCCCGGTCGGGCTGGGACACGGTGAGCAGGAGGCTGGCCTGTGTGTGGGCAGCGGGGTGGCGGCCGCCGGGCCTGCTGCCCCGTGTCCCGGGCCCCAACGAGGCTGGGAGTCTGACCGTCCCTCCAGGGCACGGACACGAGGCCGGCAGGTGTGACCGGACCAGGCCGGAGGCCCGGGCCCATCCGGAGGCCGTGAGTCCGTGCGCCCCGGAGAGCTGGACGGAGCGGGCCCCAGGCAGCGTCCAGGGTCGCTTCTGTGGGTCTGGGAGCGGCCAGCCCTGCACGGCCGGGCTCCTGTCCAGGGTCCCGTGGGCTGGCGCGAGCCCCTCGGGCCCAGGGCACCCCCATTTGTTAGCCCTTCGCAAACACAGTGGGTCGCGCCTCTGAGGACCCAGAGCGGCCAGGCGGCAGCCGGATGGGCCCCGGACGACGGCAGCTCGGCGCAGGGGGGCTGAGGACGGCCGTCCGCGCG
>NW_004567113.1:56455073-56456111 GCF_000260355.1 Condylura cristata
AGAAGTGACCACGGGCCAGCAGCGCCCCGCTCTCCGGCGCCCCGGGCCCTGGTTTGCGGATCCGGGGTCATCGGCACACAGCCAGCCCCTCCCGGACGCCGGACTCCGGCTTTCCCTGCAGTGGCGGGCGGCGCTCAGAGCGCCGGCGGCCACCAGGCCGACCTGCCCGGTCCCGCCTCTCCAGGAGGCGCCGGCCTCGCTCCGGAATGTCCCGCGCGGCTCCAGCCCCTGACCGGGAGCAGCGAGGCTGGGCCAGGCGTGTGCCCCAGGGCCGGGGCCTCCACATTCCTGAGAGTCTCTGCTCCGGGCCAGGGTGGCCGCCTGCCCTGGCCGCTATCTGCGGTGACCTGGAAACGGCCGTGCAGGCGGGGTGCCTGGTAGTGCTGGCCCACGGGGGCGGCGGGTCTTCTGAGGGCCCGTGCCAGGGGGCCCTCACACCGCCCTCGGCCCGGTTTCTGTCCCCCCAAGACAGGAGCCTCCGCCTCCGGGAAGCCCCCCTGGACGTCACCCTCGTCCGACCCCGGGGCTCCGAGCTGCCCCCACCTGTCCCTGAGACTGCGTGAGCTGGGCGGTGCTGGGGACGAAGGCAGCCGGGGGCGGGAGTGGCTGAGCCCGAGGACAGAGCCGCCTCGAGGCGGAGCGTGGGCCCAGCGGGGGCCCCCGCCGGTGTTGGCCGGACGTGTCCGCGGTGGTTGGACACGCTGCCGGTTAGCTGGTCCTAGTGAGGGCCCGCGGGGCCGGACGGTGCTGACCGCTCACCGCCTCGCAAGGGGGGGACCTGTCGTGGGTCCTCCCAGAGGGCCTCGGCCGGAGAGCCCCAGTCTGAAAGGCTGCTGGGGGCCCCCAGAGAGTCGGGGGGCCTGTGCCGTCAGGCGCAGCCTGTGGTGGGGGTTCTATGCGCGGAGCAGGGGCGAGCCGTGAAGCGGGGTCCAGCTCCGGGAGCACTGGGAGCCCCTGGCCGGGGCCGCGCGCAGCGACAAACAGGAAGCGGGGCTCGGCCGGGGACACCGGCCAGCGCAGGAAGCGTGTCGCGGGCCG
>NW_004567113.1:56477723-56478566 GCF_000260355.1 Condylura cristata
GGCAGCTCCCTCCTGGCCGCCCTGCAGGCCGGACCCGGGTAACTCATGTCTCTCTCTCTTCTCTTCCAGTCTGCAGCCGTGTCCGACGGGGGTAAGTCCACGCTCGCTCCTTCCTGGGGTCCGTCGGGACGCCGGGCCGCCGGGCAGGCTGCACCTCCCGGGGGCGGGCGCCGGCCAGGTTACCGGGCAGCCCCTCGGGCAGCCGCGGGGGTCCTGACCCGGAGTCCGGGGCTTGACCCAAGGCGCAGCGAAATGGAGACGGTCTGCGGACGGGGAGGGGGCGACCCCACCAGGTGCCCGAAGTCCGGGGCAGGTCTACACTGGCCCTGGCCGGGGAGAGGCCGGGACCCGCGGCCTGCGGTGGGGCTCTGGAAGCCGGTGGCCAGGCCACTCAGCCCCAGGGGCCACAGGTGAACCCCAGGAGCTTTGGGGGAAGGGCCAGGGCCTCTGGGGGCCGTGTAAGGTGAGGGACACCGCAGGAGGACAGCGGGAGTGGCGTCCAGGGCCCCCAGGGCGGTGCTGGGGCCGGGGCCTCCCAGAAGTGTCCGCTCCCGTCGGGGGAGGCGGCCGGGGCCCAGCAGCCGGAAGTTGGGGGGCCGTGCACAGCCTCTGGGGGTGACGCTGCACCCCCGCAGGACCCCTTCGACGCGGCCGGCTACTACCAGCTGGCTCTGGCGGCGGCCGTGGACCTGGGCAACAAGAAGGTCCAGATGAAGATCTACTCCCGCCTGGCCACCATCTACCACAAGTTCCTGCTGGACCGCGAGCAGTCCCTCTTCTTCTACCAGAAGGCCAGGGCCTTCGCCACCGAGCTCAGTGCCCGCCGCCGCCGGCCGGCCCCCG
>NW_004567113.1:56478937-56479872 GCF_000260355.1 Condylura cristata
CCCCACCCCGCGGGTCTGAGCACCTCGCTCCCCCTTTCGTCGTTGAAGTTCGCAGCGTATAAAACGGGCCATTTTAACGCGTTTTTGTGTTTACTGTGTGAGCACCCGCCACCTCTGCCCAGCTCCTCAGCACCGGCATCGCCCGAGGGAGCCTGCCCCCCGCCCTGCTCCCTCAGCAGAGGGCCCAGCCCGCAGCAGGACTCAGGCCTCGGGGGGCAGGAGCTGGCCCGGCGGCTGGGCTGCTCCTCCAGGAGGCTGGAGGCCCCGCTGGGTCTTGGGGTACGGCCACCCGCAGCCCCCCACCCCGCCTGGCCGCTCCCACCAGGGGGCAGCAGAGAGCTCCCTGGAGCCGGGCCTGCAGGCCAGCAGGTCCAGCAGGGTCTTCCAGCTGCCCTGCGTGGGGCGGGCGGGCCTGGAGGCAGGAGGCTGCTGCCTAATTGAAAACACGGCGGGCGGGCGGGCGGGAGCGGCTGCCCGGCGGTAACCCCAGGACGCCGGCTCGAGGCTCTTGACCCGCGGCAGCGCCCCAGGCCTGGGCCTGCGGCCGTGGCCGGGAGGGATCAGCCCAGAGCCCCCGCCTGGTCCGCCCCACCCCCACCCCCTGCCCAGTCCCCACCCCGGGGCATTCCTGCGCCCAGGGCCGGGGCCTCAGAGCCGGCCGGGAGGTGCGGGGCCTCCTGTCCCAGCCCCACCTGCAGGCGTGGGCTCGGGGAGCGCTCAGGCCTGAGGCCCCGGCCGGCCACCGCGTGTGGATGCAAGGGCTCGGCGCACCCCCGCCCTGGCCACTGGGCCCTTCCCAGAAACACCCCGGGGCCCGCCGCAGAGCCCGCCCCACCGCCCCTCCCAGCCCGGGCCTCCTCCCGGCCACTGGCGGCTGTGACCGGAGCCTCGCCCAGCGCCAGTGTGGAAGTAGGGTGACGCCGGGCAGAGCCCGC
>NW_004567113.1:56480007-56481031 GCF_000260355.1 Condylura cristata
CCTGGACACGGCTCCGTCCGCCGGGGCCCTGGAGGCCAGGCCTGGACACGGCTCCGTCCGCCGGGGCCCCCGGAGGCCAGGCCTGGACACGGCTCTGTCCGCCGGGGCCCTGGAGGCCAGGCCTGGACACAGCTCCTTTCAGCGCAGGGGCGCGAACGGGCTCGTGCCCAGCCGTGGCAGGCATGCGTGAGCACCGCCGCAGGGGAAGGCGAGGCCTCTGCGGGCTCTCGCGCCTCCTGCTCGCCTACCACACAGCGCCCGCCCCTGGGCATGCAGCCGGCGCAGGCCGGCCCCGTGGGCGTCCCAAGGCGCTCCTGGGCTGGGCGAACTCACCGGCCCGCGGCCGCGAGGCCCGGCCCACCCCAGCTGCAGGCGCCCCCCGCCCGCCTCCTGGGCCCTTCCTCCGCGCGGGCTCCCACAGGCCGGTGAGCACCCCAAGCTGCACAGCGCGAGGCCTTCGCAGCGCCCACTGCACGGAGGCGAGGTCCTGGCTGTCACTGGGCCCCCAGCCCCAGGGCACCAGCCCTGACCCCCGAGGCGCTTTCCCAGGGCTCGGGAGCTGCTCGCTGGGCAGCCGAGGGCTCGGGTGCCAGCCGGGGAGGCCTGCGGTCAGGCGTGGGCCAGTCAGGCGTGGGCCGGTCAGGCGTGGGCCGGTCAGGCGTGGGCCGGCGCCGTCCGCGGCAGTTCAGACGGGAATGCCCAGTGGACACCGAGCCGCAGGTCCCCATGAGCTGTGAGCACCCCAACCTCCCCGCCGGAGTGGTCACCTCGAGCGGCCCCTGACACCGGGGAGGAGGCTGCTGCCCGCCGGCGCCCGGCTCGCGTGGCCCCGGGGCTGCCGGCCAGCCCAGGTAGGGCGGGGCAGGGAGAGCGGTGGCCAGCGGCTCAGAACAGGGAACCTGAGCCCCCCACGACCTAGGGGACCCTGAAATCGCAGCTCCTGGCCCCTCGCCCCCAGCATGCCGAGACCGGGGGGCCGCTGGCCCCACCCCGGACACCGTGAGCCTGTCCGCCAGGCGCACCC
>NW_004567113.1:56482414-56482922 GCF_000260355.1 Condylura cristata
CACACAACACACACAGCACACACAGCACACAGCACACACAGCACACACAACACACACCGCACACACCGCACACACAGCACACGGCACACACACAGAGCACCCCACACACAGCCTTCGAGCAGAGGGGCGCTGTGTCTGCACCCCAGAGCCTGAGGCCGTGTGGCTGGGGCCACGCTGGGCCGGTCCCCGGTGCCCCCAGGCGGGGCACAGCCCCCCCAGTCAGGCGCCCGGGGGCAGTCAGCGCACCCCCATCAGCCCCCACTCGAGCGCCCAGAGGGCCCCCACTCCCACCCCTCCCGGGACGGGGCCATCAGGCGGCGCCGCCACCTGCCCTGGAGGGCCTGCGCACCCCGGGCGGGCCACGGGCGCTGTGCCAGGCCGCCACGCTGTGGGGCGCTCGCAGGGCCGTGGCTCCTCTCTGGG
This sequence comes from Condylura cristata, assembly GCF_000260355.1. Lineage (NCBI taxonomy): Eukaryota > Metazoa > Chordata > Mammalia > Eulipotyphla > Talpidae > Condylura > Condylura cristata. The sequence continues at coordinate 56,482,838 of NW_004567113.1, forward strand.
CTGGGCCGGGACCACGGGGCTCCAGGGCCGCTGGCGGGGAGATGGGCTGTGCAGGCCTGGACACGGCTCCGTCCGCCGGGGCCCC
>NW_004567113.1:56483608-56485027 GCF_000260355.1 Condylura cristata
GGCTGCGGGTCCCGGCTCCTGTGCGCCCTCCATGGGGGCCGATGAGGACCGGCCACCGGCTCCTCGCGGGCCCCACGGGAGGTGTCATCGCCTCGTCCTGCCCGGGCGCTCAGGGGCCATCTCTGGCCAGTCCCCGCCCGGGGGGGCCACACAGCCTCGAGAGGCCGGCCCAGCGCCCCCGGCCCAGCGCCCCCCACAGTCACCTGACATTTGAACTCTGACTTCAGGAAGGGCCTGGTCCTTCCCCGGGGCTCCCTGACCAGGCCAGGCCCAGGCCCGCTCGTGCCCACGGCGTGGCCATGCCAGGTGTCCCCACCGGGGTGGGGGGTGCCGCCGCTCCTCTGTCCTCGGACCCCAACAGGCAGCCTCATTCTCACGGTCCAAGAAGGAAAAGGGAGGCCCGAGGTCACCGGGGAACAGCGCGGTGTTGGGGGCCTGGACCCGGGGACCGGCCCCCCACGTGACCGTCTGGGAGGGCCATGCCCCCCGCCACCCCACGCTGCTGGGCTCCTTCACTGCCCTTCGCTGCTCTGGCTTGCAAGGAGCCGCGGGAAGCCGGTGCTTAGAAAGAGCCGATGGTGAGTTGGTACAGACAGAGCAGGTCGGAGAAGGCCGCGGGACAGGAGCCTGCCCCGGGCAGCCATCGGGCACAGACGGCCGCACCCAGCCCCGGCTCCGCTCCTCACGCACAGCTCGGGCACCGCAGCACATCTCGGTTGGCACGGCGGAGGCAGGAGGGGCGGAGGCCCCTGTGCCCAGCTCTGGCCCCGCTCCACGCCCCCTCCCTGGCATCTCCCGCACCCGGACACCCAGGCGGGCAGTGCCCGGCTCCCCCTCCCCGGCAGAGGGCAGCGCCCCTGCAGAATCGGTGGGTCCTGTGGCCTGCTGGCCCTCCGGGCTCTGACGCGGGTGCATGGACGCCTGGGAGTCTGCCCCTTGGGCCGGGGAGCCTGGCGAGGTGAGACTCATCCTCACCTCTGGGGGGCTGATGGCATCAGGGTGCGGCTGAGGCCCGGGAGGGTGGGGCTGGGGGGTGGTTCTGGGGGGGCGGGGAGGGCTTCGGCTCTCTGGACCCCACAGGCGGTCTGGCTCTGCGGGCTGGGCCCTGGCGCGCGTCCACTCCGCCCCTGCTGGCAGGCTCCTCGCGGGCCGCCCCGCCCCGCCCCCTCCCCAGCCCTTCCGAAGCCGGAGCCGGGTTTCCCAGCCAGCCAGGCCCACTCCCGCGCGCCCTCCGGGTGGGTCGGGACCAGGAAGGCCCGCGGGGCCCTGGCGGGCCGCCCCCTTTCTGGGAGGGCGAGCGGCGGCCGCGCCTTTAAAAGCAGGGCGCCTGCCCGCAGCCGTCACCGAGGAGCCGGCCCTCTGCTCAGAGCCCGGGCATGCCCCCGTGCCCCGCCGTCCCTGCGCGCGCCCCTGAGCCGT
>NW_004567113.1:56485367-56486801 GCF_000260355.1 Condylura cristata
AGGGCGAGCCCTGCGGCCGGCCCCTGGACGCGCCGTGCGGGGACAGCCTGGAGTGCACGCGCGGCGTGTGCCGCTGCCGCTTGGCGCAGGCTGTGTGCGGTACGGACGGGCACACCTATGCCAACGTGTGCGCGCTGCTGGACGCCAGCCGCCGCGCGCTGCAGCTCTCGGGGTCGCCGGTGCGCCAGCTGCAGAAGGGCGCCTGCCCGTCGGGTAAGCGGGCCGGCCCGGGGGCTGGGGGGGCGGAAAGCCTCCTGGGGAAACTGAGGCTGGGAGCGCCGGCCTGGACCTCACCCTGAGCGCGACTGGCGCCCTGGCAGACCATCTCACCACCCCCGGGCTTCTAGGTGAAAAATACTGAGGCCCCACGTTGAGGGGTAGAATGTGGCCCCCAGGTCCCCGGGATAGTCTAAAGGGAAAGGGGGTGTCCGCGCCCCAGCGCCGCGCCCTGTGCCTCTCTTCCGCAGCTTACCTCCATCCCTTGGTCTGCTTCCCTGCTCTTCCCCTGGGCGCGCGGAGGGGAGCACGCGCCGAGGGGGGCGCGCGCCTACGGGGGCGCGCGCCGAGGCGGGGCGCGCCGAGGGCGGATCTCAGCGGGAGACCCCCGCGTTCTCTTCCTCCTCCACTGCACCGACACAGGCCTCCGTGGGCCGTCTGGGACTGCAGCGGCCTGTGGGTCCCAGGCTGGGGTGCAGTGGTGGTGGGGATCCCCGTTCCTTCAGGCCCCGGATGTGGGGTGGGCTCTTGGCTGCTGCTTGCCACGGGGTTGACCTTGTACCTGGAAAAAAGTGCCAGAAGCCCTGCTGTCTCAGTGCCCACATGGGCCCCACATTCACGGGGGTCGGGCCCCTGTCCCTCAGCCTCCAGGGAGACTGACCCCGGGAGCACCGTCCCTGACCCCAAGCAGCCTTGGGGCGAGGGCCTGGACCAGGCACAGTCTTCTGGCAGCCGGGACTCTGGGGGGCCCAGGGAGCACCCGGCGCAGGGGTGGTGCGGGCGTGTGTGCGAGACCCCGCGCTGAGCGGGGATCCCGGGAGGGGACGTGAGTAGCCCGTGTTGGCCGTGGCTCAGACTTCGTCCTGCCAGGCTCCCGATGCCGTCTGGGCTTCCGAGGAAGAGGGGTTCTGTGGGTCCTCACGAGGAGCCCACAGGGCGAGGAAGCCGGGTTCCCCGGGGTGCATCAGCAGAGCGCGTCTCCCGCTGAATGGGGGGCCCGGTCCCTGGGACCCAGCTTGGGCAGCCCCGCCGGCCACTGATGGCCTCAAGTAACATAGGGGCTGTGAGCACACGGGCTGCAGGTGTGCCAGGAGGCGGGGTGACAGCGGCCTGCCTCCGGGGCCCCCGCCTCGCCCCGAGGCCGCTGAGCCTGGGGCGGCCATCTGGCCTGCGGCTTGTGCTGGCCGCTGCGGGGCGGCTGCGGGCGGCCAGAGGCGG
>NW_004567113.1:56486901-56489367 GCF_000260355.1 Condylura cristata
CCCCGTCCCACTCATCCCCTCACCACCCGGTGCCACCAGCCGGCGCCTCACCCGTGAAGAAGATGTGGTCGAACTTGTGCTGCAGCAGCTGCCCCGTCTCCTCGGGCCCGCCCAGCACCACGGCGAAGCAGCTCTGCGGGCGGCAGGGCGGCTTCCGCTGGGACCCAGCCCGGAGCCCAGGGGCTGCCCGCTGCGGGGCGGCTGCGGGCGGCCAGAGGCGGAGGGCGGGTGAGGGGCGTGCTGGACACTAGAATGCAGCGGCTGGGCGCGGGCGGGGCCGTTTGGGCACATCTCTGGGGGCCGTCTCTCTGGGTCCGGCGCAGCGGTGAGGCCTGTCCATGCCTGCAGGAGACCTCGGGTCACCTGCGCGGGGCAGAGGGCACATCGGAGGGCCGGACGGGCCGGCGGGACAGTGGGTGCCGGGCGCTCCGGGGAGCACCGCTCTGGGGTTCACCAGCCTGGGCTGCCCCTGTGGCTGAGGCCCCGTCCACTGGCTGAGGCTCACGGGCGCAGGAGCCCAGGGAGGGTGGGAGCCCGGGGCGTGGGAAGGCTGAGGTCGCGGTGGCTGAGTGGCCATGACCTCGACTGGGGGCCCAGGACCATGTCCCGAGGCCCCTCGTGTAGAGTCCAGTCCCTGTAGACCGTCACCCCGTGTCCGCGAGCCCAGCCCTCTGTGCACCAGAGGAGCCGGTGCCGGGAAGGCCAGCGGGCAGTGGGGTCACGCGGCCAGGAAGTGGCCGAGCCAGGCCCGCCCAGTCTGGCCGCTCTCCTGCTCCCCTGCTGCCCCGCCCTGCTCTCTGCTGCCCCCGAGGGGGGCAACAGGCCAGAGGTCTGGAGCAGGGTCAGGCCGGGGCCAGTGTCCTGAGTGCAGTGGCCACCTGCCCCTCCCCCTGGGCCTGGCCAGCGTCCCCGGTGCGCGGCCTGCGTGCAGGGGTCCCGCCGGCATTTCTGCTCAGGGGTGGCACCCTCGCTGGGCCACCGTGCACCCCAGGGGGAGGTCCCGGGTGGAGCCCCCAAGCCTCACGGCCTCCGGCTGCCCTGCCGGGAGCCCGCCTTGGCCCTGTCTCACGCCCCCGGGGCTGCCATTTCCTGCCTGCTCGCCAGGGCCGCTGACCCACTCGGCTGGAGTCCGGTGCCGGCTGGCCGCGGTCCCCGGCCCCAAGGCCCACCCTCGGGGAGCGCCCCCACCCCCGCAGCCCCGCGCTCTTCCTGCGCCTCAGGCCACAGGCAGACATCCCCACCCAGCCTTGCTCTGGCTTGCCCCCCAGACCCTGGCCTCCAGCTGACCTCCGCACAGTGGCCAGAGTGACTGAGAATGCATCCTGCCTGTCCCCGGGGCCCCTGGGCAGCTCCCCTGACCACTGCACGGTGCCGTCGAGCGCTCCCACCCCAGCTGTGGCCCAGCCAAGAGGCTCTCCTCCCTGCCCCAGGGCCCTGGCGCGTGCGGGGTGGGACCCTTCCTCACCCGCGGCTGGCCCCTCCGCCCTGGCCCGCGCCCCTGTCCGAGTGGACACTTCTCCTTGGCTGCCCGGGCCCAGAGGGGCCGCCCCTACCCGGTGGTCCCCCTCCCCACCAGGCTCCAGGCAACCCGGGGCTGCCGCTGGCCAGCGTCCTCCCGGGACCCCATCACACAGGGGCACATGGTGGGTGCCGTGGGGGGCTGGGTAAGCAGGGGACGCCTGGCCCTTGGCTCACTGCCCTCCTGCTGGCCCCCAGGCGCCCACCCCAGTCAGGCAGCGCTCGGCGTGGGCAGCTGTCAGCTGGAGGGGCCGGTGCTCAGGAAGGCAGGACACTCGGCTGCACTGCTGGACAACAGGGTCGCAGCGGGTCAGCGCTGAGTGGCTGCGAGGTGGCGTCCAGCAGTCAGCTCCCGGCGCAGAGGGCTCTGGCGGTGCCTCCGGTCTCGGTCCTTTCGGCACTCCCTGGCTGCACGTCTTGGCACTGGCTCGGGCATCACTCGGCAAGGTGACACTTCCCCGCCGCAGGCTCGGGGACCCCAGGCCGGCTGCCCCGCCGGTGGCTCCTGGGGACGGCGGCAGCCTCTGAGCCCAGCCTGGGCCTTAGGCTCCACCGGGGAGGAGGGCACCCTGCTGTCCCTTCCTCCGGAGCGCGCCCCCAGCGCGGCCGCCTCCCAGGACCTGGGGCGCGCTCTCGCCAGTTCCCGGGCTGGGCGAGCCCGGCTTCCGCCCATCCGGCCTCCCCACGGCGGCCAGAGGCGGCGCCTGCAAGCTCAGCCGGGCCCTTTAAAGCCCAGTGGCTCCCGCTGTCTTGAGGACAGAGCTCCCCTGTCCCCTGCGAGGCCTCGGGCTCTGCCTCAGCCTGCCTGGGAGGGGCGGTGGTGGGGCAGAGACGAAGGAGAAGCCGCCCCCGGCCCCGGGAGGGGTCAGTCAGGGAGGACTCCCCGGAGGAGGTTGCATGTAAGCAGCCACGCAAGCAGCCACGGGGCGGGCCCACAGACAGCCTATG
>NW_004567113.1:56510139-56511689 GCF_000260355.1 Condylura cristata
GACCGCGGCGAGGGCGGTGTCCCGGACAGCGCGCCCAGGCGGGAGGCCTGCACACGAGGGCCCCGCTGACCGCCCCCAGCTGGCCTCTGGCACTGTCCCGGCTCCCAGCAAGCGGCCGGGTCACCTGCTGTTCACGGACCCGCTGGACAGCCCGGGCCTCTGACACCACCGCACCGCTGACCCTCACGGCCGCACCGCTGCCCCGACCCCCCCCGGCCCCCGGCCCACTCACCCTCCCGCCTCGTGCTCCAGAGGAAGCACTGACGACAGCCGCCCCGCCCCCGCCGAGAAGCGGCCAGATTCCACACCGAGCCACGTGACCGTCGGTGCGTTCAGTGGCACGTTCTCTGCCCACGGAAGTCCCGTATCCCATTTTACTAGGAGTTTTCACTGTGCATGAACATTAAAGTTTAATGACCACTTTTTCTGCCGCTGCTAAAGTGACTACTCTGCCCCCGGCGCCCGCAACGTGGTGGGAGACACGGACGCTGAGGTGGCTCGAGCCTCCCGTCACGGCGCGGCCCACTGCACTGCCACGTATCACCCGTCTGAAGTATCTAGAAGCACCCCGCCTGGCCGGGCAGTCAGGGCGCGCTTCCTGGAGGAGGCGACCTTTGGGGCCACCAGCGAGAAACGGTGTCATGGAGAAATTAAGCCTGAGCCTTTGGGGCTCTTTCTCAAGTGTAAACCCCAGACCCACGCGGGCAAAGTCCCCTGCACCTCTCAGCATGCATGGGCTGGACGCACCCCGTGGGGCACCGAGCAGCGGGGGTGCCCGCGGGCCAGGCTGTGTCGGATCCGTGCGTGGCGAGGCCTCCGCCTCCCGCAGCCCCGGCTCCCCGACTCGGCGGTGTGGCGCGGGGGCACTGCCGACTGTCGACCGCTCCCCGGGCCTGCCGGTCTCCTGGGGTCCCTGGCCCCCCGCCCCCGCACATTTTAATGCTGTATTTGGGCAGGAACCGTAGGTGCGTCTGGCCTCGGGGGCTGTGCTGGGCCCTGGCCTCGGCCCACGGGAGTCGCCGCCCCGGGGTCCGGAGCACCCCAAGCGCAGGTCGGCCCTGTCCTGGACGCCGTCCCGCCTGGCCGCTCTCTTGACAGCGAGTCTGTTCAGAGCGGGGCTGGGTCTGGGCCGGGCCTGGGGCGACGGCTGGTGCTGCCCGGGGCCGGGGCAGGGTGAGGGTCGGGACAAGGCCCCTGGGGAGGTGAGGCTGGTTCTGGGGCTCGCCCCGGCGGGTGTGAGCGGGCGCCGTCCTCTGGGGGGGCTGCTGCAGGAGCCCCAGGGGCCGTCCCCACAACAACCCCAGGGGCCTTGCTGGCGGGAGGGACCGGAGGCCGGGGCCGCTGCCTCTCCGCGGTGGGGCAGGTCGGGCCCGTCCCGTGAGCTCCGGGACAGCCGCGTCTGGTTCGCCCTGAATCTGCCCTGAGGGGTCTGCGGGGGGACCGCTGACCCCCATGTCCAGTGGCGTGAAGCCTCTCTCCACGCCGTCGGCTCCCAGCCGTCCCCAGCTTGGGGCTGCGCCTGGCTCAGGGCCGCCCGAGGCCGCCGCCGC
>NW_004567113.1:56513540-56514708 GCF_000260355.1 Condylura cristata
GCAGCCGGCCCTGCCAGCCGCCCCGACCCACCTGCCGTCCTCTCCCAGGGCCGGGCTGGTCCTAGGCCCAGGCGGTCTCTGCCCTGCGGTCTTGGGTCTGCCCCGCCAGCCGCTGCCCGAGACCCCGACATCCTCCTCCGCCTGGACAGCCAGGGCCACCGGCGGGTTGGCTGGACACACAGGCCAGGCTCGCGGGCTGGCTCCTGTCCACCTCCTTCCCGGAAGGCACCGGTCCCCCGGCCCGATCCTGCCCAGCTGGCTGGACTCAGGCGCGACAGTCCCCAGGGGGTGGGAGGAGGAACAGGGAGGGGCCGGTGGGCAGGTGGAGAGTCCTGTCCAGCCTGCCCAGGCCAGCCCTGGGGAGCAGTCAAAGGGTGTCCCGGGGGCCCCCAGGCCGCGTTAGGGGAGCCTGACAGCCGACAGCCCAGTAGAGCCAGTAAGTGCGCCTCGTTACTGCTCTGTCATCAGAGTGCCCCCACGGATGTGGGAACTGAGGCCGCGGGCCCTCCCGGGCTCCCGGCCTGGACATCCGCTCAGGCCCAGGTGGGGGAGCCCGGGGGTGTGCCCTGGAGGGCCGGGGGAGGGCGGCGGCCTGGGCCCGGCTCGGTCAGGCGGGCTAGAGGCCACCCTAAGCGTGGGGCCTGCCCAGGCCCCACCTGCCTGCCCCAGCCGGGCCCCTGCCAGAGATGGGGGGCGGGGGGGCTCCCCGCACTACGCACTCGGCAGCCTCCCCAGCTGGGCTCGTCCTGATTCCTGCACCAGATGCAGCCGACGGATGCCAACACCCGCCCCCAGGCCTCTGGCTCTGAGCAGCAGCCACCCCGACTCGCGGCGGGGAGGAGCCCGGGGCCTCTGCGGCGGCAAATCCGCGAGTCCACAGCCGGCCAGGCCCTGCTGGTCCTGGGGCCCCGGCGGCGGGGGGCGCGAGGCAAGCGTTCCCGGAAAAGAAGGGCCTGGCGACGTGGGGCTTCGGGCGGAGGGGGCCTGCGGGGAGCGGGCACCCCGCCGTTGCCTGCCGGAACCCGCTTCCTGCTTTGGTTTCCTTCGCGTTTTTCTTTCTCTGTAAAGTAAAACAGCTGCAAGCCGAGAGCGAACGTAGGTTTTGGAGGACCTTGGCCCACAGGCCGCTGACCGGCTCGGGCGGGCCGGGAGCCGCACCTGCAGCGTG
>NW_004567113.1:56515597-56516807 GCF_000260355.1 Condylura cristata
GGCAGGCGTCCAGGGCCCCTCGCAGGGACACCCCGACCCCCGGGGGGCCCCGGGGTGGGGCCCGACGCCACTGTGCAGAGGACTTTGAGGGTGACGGTGGGGTTCACTGCAGACGCAGGCAGCGGCCGGGCAGGAGCCGGCGGTGAAGGGCCAGGGCGGCCCTGGTGCTCCAGCCCCGCGGCCCCGGGGCAGCGCCCAGCCGTCCACTCCGCAGCCCTGCTCGAGCTGGCCTGCAGCCGGGGACGGGGCTGGGCTGCGAAAACAAGCCTGAGAGCGAAGTGTGCACCGGGCTGACTTCCACAGCCCCCGTGGCCATCCTGACCGCCGAGGTGTGAGGACCGGGGCAGGGTCCGGCCCCTGGACGGCGCAGGCGTGCACAGTCCCGGGGCCGCCAGGGGGGTGGGGGCCGCCTCTGGCCCCACCCTGCCGCGTGTCCTCTGCAGAGACCGTGCCCACACGGCCCGTCCCGAGGCTGCGACCAGGGCCTGGCGTGCCCGGCGCCGTGTCCGCCCGAGGCCGAGCGAGGCCGCTGGGCGCGGGGGCACGTGCCGCCTGGCGTGCCCAGGCCGTATTTACTCCTTCAGCTCAGGTTTCTGCTCTGACGCGGTGACTTCAGCTGGAAAATATACTCTCCGGCTCCTGCCAGGGTGGAAAGTTGTGAAATGCCAGGCGCTTCCCTCATCGGGGGCTGAGCCAGGCAGTGTCCGCACGACAGTGCTGGCCGGCGCGTGCCGGCTGGGGACAGGCGCGGAGCCCGGGAGGGCTGCGCCGGGGGGGCCAGAGGGAGGGCTCGGACAGCTGCATTTCAGAGAGGAAACTGAGGCAGGCGGGGGCGCTGGCTGGCCCGAGCAACCTCTGCTCCCAGGCCCCGGACCGGGGGAAAGGCCCGGGCAGTGGGGACCCGGTCCCTCGGCCCCCACAGCCACGCCCAGCCTGGTCCTGAGCGGCACCGCGGCGTGGAGGAAGCGCCCCACAGCTGGGTGCTCACCAGGACCCCAAGGCCACGGGGCCGGGGCAAGTGGCCGCACCGGGCCTCGCGGACCGGGGCTGCGCTGGGCTGGACGCTCGCGGCCCCTCCTCAGTGACCCCTCCACAGCCAGGGTGCCGGGGTGCCGCTCAGCCTCAGCCCAGGCCCCCGGCTGGCCCCCGGGCCCCAGCGGCCGAGCGGACCTCTGCCGGGAGGCCGGGAGCCCAGCCAGGGAGGGGGCGG
>NW_004567113.1:56517620-56518899 GCF_000260355.1 Condylura cristata
GCGGGATGTGGGGGTGCCGGACACCCGCCCCAGGGTTCCCGGAGCGTCGGCGAGGCAGTGCTGGGGAGGGGTGTCGGGGGGCTCAGAGAGCCGAAAGTGGGGTGACCAGGCGCACAGGAGGGCCAGCGGAACCCCAGGAACCCATCGTGGCCGGGCAGGTCACCGAGCACGCTGCCCGCCCCAGGACCAGGCCCTTGACCGAAGAGGGTCCTCGCAGAGGCCGGGCTGCGCGTGACCCCGAGCGGCCGAGCCACAGGCCACGCTGTCCACCACCCGGCACCTGGGCCAGGTAGAGGGGAGGGGGTCGCGGGGGACCCCGAGTGAGCCCCACCGATCTGGGGGCCCAGAGCCTTTGGCGCAGCGGCCCCAGGCCCCTGCGGCTCTGGGGCCAGAGGAAGAGCAATTTCCAGGGACCACGAGGCACACGTGGGCGGCGGGGCGGGGCACGGGGGGCGCACGGAGGAGGCGGGGCAGGGGGGCACCCCATGGCGACACTTTTGGGAGGCCTCGGGCCGGCTTCGCCTGCGGCCCCAGCAGCTGCACGGCGCTGGCCTCCTAATGGCACACACGGGCAGCCCCGCCCGCCTGACCCAGGGCGGGGGCGCGTCCACGGGGCTTGCTGCACCTTCCACCCTCACCCCAGCATGCCCCGAGGAACAAGGACGCCACGAGGCCCTCTGGGCCTCCTCTCTGGGCCTCCTCTGGGCGGCACTGGACAGTCGGGTGGAGCAGAACCCGGCTGAGGTCAGTCCTTGCGCTTGAGTGGAAGCAGCAGCGGAATGTTCTGGAAGCTGCCCGGAACACTGGGTTCTCAGGTCTGCAGACCTGACTGGGGCCACGCCCGAGCCCTCGCGAGCTGCAGGAGGTGGAGCAGGAGGGGGGCCAGGGAGGCAGAGGCCCTGTGCGCAGGGCAGCCCGGCCCGACCAGGCTGAGGACGCCCCCACGTCTGTGGGCCCGGGGTCAACCGTCCAGGCCCGGAGGCTGTCCCCCACCCAGCCCAGCAGTGTCCCGTGAAAGGAGAGACGTGTCTGTGCCCACAACCACGTCACGCCAAGGACGTGCCCATGGGCCGAGGGCTGGGCCGTTGCTGACCAGTGACTGGGCGCAGGAAGGAGCCAGGGTGACGGGCGTCTGCCCAGAGAGAAGCCTGTCTGGGGCGTGGGCCACCACAGCCTGCGGGGTGGACACTGCCCTGGAGCTGGACAGACGCCCACACAGCCGGCCGCCCGAGGGCAGTGACCAGGAGCAGCGGGGTGAGGCCGGCCCCGCCCAGGCCAC
>NW_004567113.1:56519153-56524260 GCF_000260355.1 Condylura cristata
GTGGGTGCCCCGTGGTGGGGGGAGCCCTGGGCGCGATGGGGCCGGCGAGGGGCCATCGATCGGCCTTGGACTCGCCCACCACAGCGACTCCTGGCCAACCCCGCGCAGCCAGGGCCACCTCCCCAGTGGCACGGCGACCTCCAGGCTGCCGACAGTGCATGTGGCTTGGCCATCGGAGGACAGGCAGAGAAGGTGCAAGCCAGGAGGTCAAGCTCGCGATTTATTCCAGTCGCTCAGATTTTCACTGTGGGTGTTGTCAGATGTCTTCTTCGGGGAAGGAGCCTTAATGCCATCCCCACTGGTCAGCCCTGGGGCCGCTGCGCCCACCGGCTCCTGTCAGAGGGTGCTGGTCAGGACAGACTTGGGGGACGGGGGGACCCAGCCAGACTGCTGCCACCCTAAGGGCGCTATTTTCCAAGAGCTCGAGCTCTGGCTTAAGCGCTGGCCTGGGCGACTCTGTACCCTGGAGCGGACTGGGGGTGTCAGACCCCAGGCCAGCCTCGATCCCAAGGCCACGACTATCCAGCACCCAGGGTAGAGCTGTGTGCAGAGCGCAGGGGCCCCAGCGTGGGAGCCCCAGGCCTCCCAGCAGACAGGCTGGGTCGTGGGTCGGGCTGCTGAGACGGGCGCAGCAGGTGCATCGGCAAGTCCGGGCAGCCACCGGGTCCATGGATGGCGCTGGGGTCAGCACGTGACGGGCGCTACAGCTTGGGCTTCAGACACCCCACGACTGGCTTGTTGGTGGCAAACTCCGCCCACCAGGCCGGCCGCTCCAGCACTTGGCTCTCCTGGAGGACCGCGGCCCACAGGTTTTTGTAGAGCTGCAAAAGGCCAGGTCCCGTGAGGGCGGGAGCGGGCAGGCCGAGCCAGGACGCCGGACATCTCCGCGGCGCATTGTGGAGAGACACTCAGATAGCCAACGCCTCACTTACAGAGCCCTCCACTCTCCAGGACAGACAGTCAGAAAATGCAAAGGACACAGAGTACAGCTTTGAGGCTAACATCCACTCATGCTTTGGGGGGACTTCTGCTGGGAGGTGGACATTCTATTCTCAGACCCGCGTGGCCCGGGCTGCTCCCCGCCAGGCCACGGCCCTCCTCGAGGGGGCCCAGCATGCACCCTCCACTGGCCCCGCACACCAGCCACTGCAGCCTTGCAGGGGTAGAGAGGCCGGCCTGGACCACTCCCGCACTCTCCCACCCTGCAGGGGGGCGGGCAGACAGCCACCTCCTGGGAGCAGGGAGCGGGCAAGGCATGTGTCCCTCACGGAGCAGGACCCACACGCTGACCACTGAGTGGCCCCCCCAGCGCCCCGCTTTCTTGACTCTCCGAGAAACGGGCCCTGGAGAGCAGCACACTCCACCTAGTGGAGTTCGCGCTGCTGCCCACGGCCACCCTGGGCAGCGGCAGACGCCCTGCAGCCCCTGGTGGCATCCACCTCCCAGCTGGCAGCCCCTTTGTCTCATGCTGCCAGGGCAGGCAGCTCCCCCAGCATCAGGGCTGCCCAAGCACAGCCTGGGACGGCAGCAGGACGTGGCAGCGAGTCCTCCCCGGTGGTCACAGGTGGGGACCGCAGGGGATCACCTTCCATTGTGAAACAGCTGTGGGACGCAGGGACAGCTGGGGTGGGGAGCGGGGCTGCACACGCTGGAAGTCACAGAGCAGCGGCCAGAGGGGCACAGCAGGGCAGCCAGCTGCTGGACCCAAGGGAAGGTGGAGGGGGACAGCAGTGCCGAGGCTGCACTGACCGGGGTGTCCTCGGCGCTGTGCTGACCGAAGCATCCATCCGAGGACCGCAGGCCAGGGCCCTCCTGAGCACCTCGAGGGCCAGAGGCGCCGGAGCACATGGCCGGGGGTGGGGTGGCCCCAGTGTGGAGCCCCAGCCACGGTGCCGCCCTTACCTCGCCGTCAGCCCTGGCGATGGGCGAGTTCAGGATGAAGTCAGGGGGCGCGATCACGTCTACCAGGGCCACCGCATCGTCCTTCAGCTGTCGGGACAGAGCCAGCGCTTTGCCAGGCACCCGTGGGCAACCACGGGGCGTGTCCCTCCCAGACGGAGGCGGCCAGCGCTGACAGCTGCAGCTGGCTGGCCGCCGTCTCTGCCCCTCACTCAGCGCCATGGCCCTTCCAAGTGGAAAACGCGCCAGGGAGGGCAAGCCATGGCTCTTCAGCGCGGGAGAGGCGCCAGCGGCGCTATGGCTCCTTGTTCAGAGATGCCAGGAGCTTCCTGACATGAAGGGTTTCCCACAGCCACATGCATGGTTTCCCACAGCCACGCGAGAGGCCGGGTTGCGCTGGAGAGAAGGTGGAGCTCGGCATTGGGGCAGCAGGAGGCCCTGGGCCTCGGGGCTGGGAGCCCACATGGGGGAGCACACTGCCAGGGAGCACACCACCTGCCTGGGGAGCACACTGCTGGGGGAGCACGCCTCCCTGCCTAGGGGAGCACGCTCACCTGCCTAGGGGAGCACACCTATCTGCCCTAGGCTCTGGTTCCAGATGCAGCCAGGCTGCAAGACTTGGGCTGACACATGGCCCAAGAGGAAGCCCTTTGGGCTGGCCAGACACCAAGTCTGTGTTCAGTGGGTCCTGCCTTCAAGCAGGCCAGTGACAGTGGGCTGGGCTGTCCATGCCCAGGGCACGGTGAGGCAGGCCCAGCACTCGGGGCCAGCTCCCGCCCTGGTGAGGCAGAGGCTGGGACATGCCAGGCGGTGGGTGTGGCGGTGGCTGGTGCACGTGGCCTCCCCGCTGAGCAGTGTGGAGCAGTGGAGCACAAGGTGAGGGAGCTCACCGCCAGCGCCCCTGGGACCCGCCATCACCGCTGTCACCGTCAGAGCACACGTGTCATCAGGCCTGGCCGTGCCAGGAGGACACCACCCTGGGCACCACGGCTGGCGAGAGAAGCTGCCCCCGCCAGGCACTGCTTGCTGCTGTCCATTCTGAAAGCATTGGGCAGCCGACATGGCAGGGCCCCTCCGCGGCCACAGGAGGCTGGCGGCGGCCCAGCTCTCCCTCCAAGCTGGAACAGGCACACTGCCTGGCACAGCAGCCATGGGCAACGCCACCCTGGCACCAGCTTAGCAGGGTGAGGAGGTCGCCTCACATAGGCCACAGGCGCCAGGCCATGCCGCAGCATGGGGCCTGTGACCTGAGCGGCAGGCGGCGGCTGCCAAGTGGGGCGGCCCAGACACCCCAGCAGTTGCGCCGCTGCCCAGCCCCCTCCGCGCCCACCACAGCCCCTTCTCTGCAGCCCTGTCTCCTCAAACACCATGCGCATGTGCGGTGTGGGGCAGCGGCGAGGGGCCTGCAGAGGCCACCCCCACGCACCTGAGCACACAGGTCCAAGACGGCGCTCTCGATGGCCTGACCCGCCTGCTCGCCAGAGAAGTAGCCGCCTGCAAGCACGGGGGGTTACCAGGCTGCACTCTGGATGCTGAGTCGCCTGCAAAGGGCAGCTCACCCAAACACTATCCCTCAGGCACCCTCTCCTGGGGAGCAACCCCCTAGGGAAGCAGGGTGCCCAGCCCCTGGGGAGAACCCCTAGGGAAGTAGGGCACCTGGTCCCGGGGAGACCTCCTCTGGAAGCAGGGTGCTCCTTCCCAGGGAAACCCCCTCTGGAAACAGGGCACCCCATTGCCAGGGAGACTCCCTAGGAAAGCAGGGCACCCCACTCCCAGGGAGCACCCCTAGGGAAGCAGGGCGCCCCATCCCCAGGGAGACCACCTCTAGGGAAGCAGGGCGCCTGGTCCCGGGAGCACCCCGGGAAGCAGGGCCACGGCTGCCCTCACCTCGGTAGAGCAGGGCGCTGTGCTGGCTCAGGGACCAGAAGCCGTAGAGGGCGCAGAGCCGCCCCAGCACGGCCCGCAGGGAGGGGGGCACGCCGGGGCCGTGCACGAGCTGGTGGAACCTGCGCAGCACCGTGAGCTCCAGGAAGGCCAGCGCCAGGGGACGGCAGCAGGACACCTGGGGGGGGCACGGGCTGAGGGGGGGCGCCGGGGGGGGCACGGGCTGAGGGGGGGCACGGGCTGAGGGCACCCGACAGCAATGTGCCGGGCCAGGGGCCAGGAGCAGCCTCTGGCCAGATCACCACTGACCCCGGGCTTGGTTGCTGCCCAGTGGACTGAAGCTTACTGACCTCGGCCACATGCTGAATTCAGGGTCCCAGCCACAGGCTGCACCCACGGAGCCACTGGATCTATCACCTTGAGGGTTTCCTCCCGCAGAGACCGCCTCCCAGCCCCTCCAGACATCGCACACCAGGGTGGACGCCCGACTTAGGGGGTGTCCCGGAGCTGGGGCGACCTCACCGGCAGTCCCCAGAAGGGCTGACCCAGTGGGGAAAGCAGGGCACCCCACTCCCACGACCTCCAGAAGACCCGTGACCCCAGGTGAGGAGCGCTGTGCAGGCTGACCACAGAGGACCAGACAGGCGGAGCTGGCGCCGGGCAGCCCCTCCCGCGGGGATCACGGGCCTCCCAAGGCCAGCCGAGTGAAGCCGCTGGCAAGGCCGCGGCCACGTTCCACTCGTGGCCACCTCGGCCGAGGGCAGCACCGTTGGGCATCTCTGGGACACTCACACTAGCCGGGTGCCGGGCAACGGGCTGGCCGGAGTGCGCCGCCGCGCCAAGCGTGGACCCAAGACACGGCAGCAGGCAGAGACGGGGGCAGACGGGAAGGGGGCGATGGGGGGCAGGAGCCGGGGAGGAGGAGGAGGAAGGGGAGGGAGGAGCTAGGAGGGGGGAGGGAGGAGGCGGGGCGGCGCGGGGCCTGGGGCGGGCAGCCCACCTGGCAGTTGTTCCTGGCCTCGAAGTCGCTGCCTCTCGCCCTCCTCTCCTGCCTCAGTTTCTGGTGGCTCTCGCGGAGCAGGTAACACACCAGCCACTCGTACGCTGCCAGGGGCACTGGGGACGCCAAGGGGCAGTGACAGGCCTCTCAGCCGGCGGCCTCCGGCCACAGCGGGACGCGCCGTCTGCCAGGTGCCGGCCTGCCGTGTCCCAGACACGTGCCTACGCCACGAGGCCAGGCCGGGCCGAGCACCGCAGCACCGCTGCCCTCCGACCGTCCGGCCATCCGGACACAACCCCGCCAGGCACTGCGCAGGGCCCTCAG
>NW_004567113.1:56524700-56525246 GCF_000260355.1 Condylura cristata
AGACCCCTCCTGTCTCCCCGCTGCCGCTCAGCAGTGGACTTCATCAGTCGGCCTGTGCTGTCCCCGCTCTGTCTCTGGGGAAGCCTCTCACCCCCACTCAGCTCTGCGCACGCCCCTCCCTCCTGCCTTGCACCGGGCAGGGCCTCCCGGGCGCAGGGCGGAGCCTCGGCGGGTGAAGCTGTGGGCAGCCACCACGCCTGAGTCCATCCGCGGCCAGCGAGTGGCCCCAGGGCGCAGGAGACCCCTCCTGTCTCCCCGCTGCCGCTCAGCAGTGGACTTCATCAGTCGGCTGCCTGTTCTGCTCCCCACTCTGTCGCCGCTCACCGGGACTCAGCTCTGCGCACGCCCCTCCCTCCTGCCTTGCACCGGGCAGGGCCTCCCGGGCGCAGGGCGGAGCTTCGGCGGGTGAAGCTGTGGGCAGCCACCACGCCTGAGTCCATCCGCGGCCAGCGAGTGGCCCCAGGGCGCAGCAGACCCCTCCTGTCTCCCCGCTGCCGCTCAGCAGTGGACTTCATCAGTCGGCCTGTGCTGTCCCCGCTCTGTCTC
>NW_004567113.1:56528761-56529604 GCF_000260355.1 Condylura cristata
GGCTCGACCTGCTGGGCGCCCCCTCAGTGACTGTCCTTTCACACCGACGTCCACTCAGCGCGTGCCGCGCCCTGTCTCTGCGGGGACGGCCCTTCCGCCGCCCCTGCCCGCCTCTTGGGCGTCCTGGCCAGGCCCGGGCGGCCCCGCTCGGGGCCCGTGTGCTGTGTGGGGCTGAGGTGTGTGTCCCGGACTCGGGGTGCCCAGCGACTGGGGCACCGCTGAGAATGGCCTCAGATGGCCAGTACCCACCACACAGTGAATTTTGGACACCACGGGAGCTGTCTGTCCCCCCATTGGTGGGCAGCCCGTGAGGTGTCACCGTCAACCGTCCCCCCGTCACTGCAGGGCAGTGGTCACCCTGGGCGGCTGTCGGGCTGCCCCACGGTCACTAGGGCCCGGGGTGAGGTTGGCCTGAGCCCTCCCTCGTGGGCGCTACAGCGAGACAGAGAGGCAGCCCTGCTGCCCGGCAGCGTGGGTCTCCATCCCGGGCGGGGCTCCCCACACACGCCGGAGAGGCCGGACCTTAAAGGGGGTGACGTAGGCGCCCTCGGGGGTGACGTCTCCGGTGCGGTTCAGGAGGTTCTGGCGCGGGACCCAGACTTTGTGGAACATGGCGAATCTGCGGGACAGACCTGCGGTCAGGCGGGCCGCACGCAGCTGGCCCCACAGGACGGGGCAGAGGCGCTGCCCCAGACAGTAGTGTGGGAGGCCGGGAGGAGGAAGCCCCTGAAGGGCGGAGCCCCGGCTCCAGGCGAGGATCTGCAAGGTGACGGGGGTCCAGGGGACTCTGGCCCGAGCCCAGCGGGAGCCCCGGGCAGCCCCCGCGAGCGCGGCCACCGGCCC
>NW_004567113.1:56530545-56531875 GCF_000260355.1 Condylura cristata
ACCTCCAGCTTCTCCCTGGCTGCAGCCACTGCCTGGGCCTCCGGCCCTGCGCTGGGCAGACGACCCGCCCGGCCCTCGCGGGAGGGGACCTCGGGGCTGGCTTTGGCCCTGGGCCGCCCAGGTCACGCGACTGACCTTTGCCCTGGTTCCCAGAAGCACCGTGCGCGCAGGAATTCCTGCGAAGTGACCGGATGGACCCTGCGAGTTGCTGCGTTTTGTTTTTTTAGACCGACTCTTGCACACACAAACCCGGCTCCTTGTAACCATGGGGTGGCGGGAGCCCCCAGCTGACCCGGTCCCCGAGCGCCCTCTGCCGGCCGTCCCGGAGCGGCGCCAGGGCCCGCGGCACCGGGGTGGGTCGAGGGGCCCTGCTCAGGCCTGCGGTCCCGCTCCCCGGCTCCCCGCGGGGCTCGGCTGAGTGCACCCTCCGACCCAGGGGAACGAGTCCCGGCCGCCATCTGCCAGGCGCAGAGGGAGCCGCGCCAGCTCCCGGCCCAGACCGGACCCAGCCGAGGCCCGGTTCTCCTGGCCGGCCGGGCAGCCCGCGGTGGGTCGAGGGGCCCTGCTCAGGCCTGCGGTCCTGCTCCCCGGCTCCCCGCGGGGCTCGGCTGAGTGCGCCCTCCGACCCAGGGGAACGAGTCCCGGCCGCCATCGCCAGGCACAGACGGAGCCGCGCCAGCTCCCGGCCCAGACCGGACCCAGCCGAGGCCCGGTTCTCCTGGCCGGCCGGGCAGCCCGCCCCCAGCTCCGTCCACCACCACCACCACCACCCTCCCACACCCCCCCCCCCGCCGGGAACAAGGCCGTGCGGACGTGGGGACCCCGCGGGCCTCACGGGGACTCCATGGCACCAGCGCGGCCGACGGCCCAGGGCTGGCGGGGACCCCATGGCGGGCCCCCGGGCCTCAGGGCCACCCGCTGGTTTCGCCCTGTGGCCTCTGCAGGCCGTGGAGCCGCTTGGCCACGGCCCAGCCCCCACCCTGCTTCCTCCCAGCCGGGAACTCGGGGAGCTCCAGGGGCATGTAGGGCCGCACAGGGCAGGCTCCCACTGACCCTGCCAGGCCGGCACAGGGGCAGCGTGGACAGTGGCAGGAGCAGGTGCGGGGCGGCCCCACGGCCTGCTGACCCGAGCCGGGGAGAGCCCACCCGCGGGGCGGCACCTACCCATTGTCCAGCCCGTTCTGCCCGAGCTTCCTCCCTATGTCGCCGGTCATCACCCCCGGCACGGGGAGCAGGGTCTTCGGGTCGCGAATCTGCACGAGACAGACACAGTGCGGCCGTGAGCCCTGGACGCTGGCCTGGGCGACAGGAGTCGGCGGGAGGAGGGGAC
>NW_004567113.1:56533461-56535657 GCF_000260355.1 Condylura cristata
CCCCGAGACGCGGGCCCGGCCGGAGCCACGGCGGCCAGGCCGCTCCCCTTCACGATAGGCGGCCAGGGTCTGAGGACAGCGGGAGACAGCGGCAGGGGGGCGGGGGAGCCTCCTTCCCAGCCGACAGCCCCCAGGGCGGGGCGGGGGTGTCTCCCCAGCAACTCAGAGGCCGGCCCCAGGGTCTGCTGCCCACTACTGTCCCCTCTCTTTCCCACCTGTCTCCTCTCTCCAAACGAAGCCAAAAATGTCCCAAAGCCCCTGTTCTTGTGAGGCGCACCCCACACTGAGCGCTGACCCCCCCACTCCCCCACATCCCAGCTCTGAAAACCTCGCGACACACACCCGAGCACACAAGCCCCACGCCTGACCGCCAGCCCACGCTGACCACGGACACCGCTACCGCCGCGGCGCGCTGTGCCCGCTGGCCGCAGGGCCGCGCCCCCCGCAGCCGCTCACCAGCACGTTCAGGAAGAACTTGGTGCCCAGCGACCAGTCGTACATGCCCAGGCACCCGATGAGGGCCAGCGCCTTCAGGGGGCTGCCGGCCATGTCCTCCAGGCGCAGCAGGTCCAGCTCCAGGAGCCTCCGGCAGCGCAGGAAGGTCAGCTCCCGGTACCTCTCCAGCGACAGGGCACCGCCAGGGGGGTGCGCGAACAGGGGGTCGCTCTCCAGAGCCCTGAAGACGGTGTGCTGCGGGTGCCGGACACAGGGCGGCCGTGGGGGTCTCCCCGCACTCCCCTGCCGTTCCCCAAGCCGCAGCCTGCTCCGCACAGCGTGAGCAGGAAACAGGACGGCAGGGCAGAGGCTCAGGGCGCCCCAACAGTCATGTCTGTTGTTCCCCAAATACCCCCTGGGGCTGTGCCCTGACGCCAGCTGGGCCTGTGCCCTTTCAGGGGTGGGGACAGGAACCGGCTCACCGAGTAGAAAGGCCTGTCCTTGCCAGTGAAGTGAGATGCGCCCACAGCCGCCCACCAGGCCCCGCCTGGACAGTGGCCACAGCCCACAGCGCTCACCTTAAAGCGCAACAGGTCCTCCCCTTCCAAGAACAGCGCCAGCTCCCTCCAGCTGAAGGAGGCGCGGGCCCGGCAGGCCTGCAGGGGCCCTGGGGGGAGATCGGGCAGCACTGTGTCCAGGCTGCCTTCCGACGTGGGCACCATGGCTTCCTCCCACCGGCACGGAGCGCAGGACCCCGGGGCGTGTCAGTCGGTCTGTGTGCTCAGCGTCCACGGTCTGGTCAGCCCTGTCAACAGGAAGCAAGCTCAGCCCCGAGGGAGCTGCCCGCAAGAGCCCAGGCGGGCGCAGCGGAGCCGGGGGCAGCGCGTCCCTCCTGCAGGGAGGTCAGCACATTCGGGAGAGCCAGCCCCTGCGGCCAGAGCAGCCAGGAGGACCCAGAGGCCCTGCGCCCTCCTGAACGGAGGCTCCCTCTTCTGGGGCTCAGCCACACCCCGCCGCAGGAACCCCCCGGCTCCAGCCAGCAGCGCCCCGACAGGGACAGCAGCCCCAGCCTTTGAGCAGACGGCCACGCTGCCCTACCTGGCCGGCGGCAGGTGCACCGTGCATACCCCGCCCCGCCGCCCAGCTCCCCGCCAACGCACTCGAGCCCTGGCGCTGCCGAGGGCGGCTCCTCTCCCACAGGGGAGGCCCCCCCGCCCTCCGCCTGTCCCTGACAGGCGCCCAGAGGACACTAGGAGAACCGAGTCTGGCCCCGAGCCCCACCCGGCCCTTTAAGCCCCAAGACCTCCAGACCCCCCCCAGGGGGATAAGCAGTGGGGCCCACCCCTGCCCTGGCGCCCGGCTGTACCAGGACCGCTCCAGAGGTGGGGGACGGGGCAGGGGGCACTGAAGCAGCTGCTCCTTAGCTCTGCGCTTGGCCGCATGTGGCGGCCGTGACCACAGCGGGGCTGGGGGAGGAGCGCACCTGCCGCTGGCCCAGCCAGTGCGGGGCTGTGGGCGGGAGGGGACGGGCACCCCGCTGACCGCCCGCTAGCCCTCGGCCGTGCTGTGCAGACCCGGGCACGGGCCGTCAGGGCACACAGCGGTGATCGGACACGGCCCAGCCGCGTCAGCCCCGCCCGTGTCCCCTGCGACGGCCGTGGCGGCCTGCAGGACACGGGCTGTGACACGCGGGACTCTGCGGCCGGCCTGGCGCCAGGCTCAGGGGAGAGTGGCCTTGGCACCTCCCTGCACCTCTGTGTC
>NW_004567113.1:56536402-56537803 GCF_000260355.1 Condylura cristata
GGGTGGTGCGAACCGGGTCTTCCCAGAGTGCGACGCAGGCACCGCCCCGCGCAGGGCCCGCTGCCCCGTGTGCTCAAAGTGCAGCGCCCTGGGCCCGCTCCGGGGCTGTTGAGTCAGAACCCCCAGTGCTCGGCAGCTTGGGCACCGAGGCTCTGCGCAGGTGCCCGCGGGTGCAAGGGCTGGCTGGTCTGCGGGAGCGGCCGGGATAGCCCCCAGGCAGAACAGTGGTCCAGGGAACAAATACGCTCCGGGGAGGGGGGAAGTGGGTGAAAGGTGCACACTCGCAGTCGTAGAGTAAACTAGCCCTGGGAATGAGATGGGCGGCGCGCCGGCCAGTCAGGGACGCCGTGTTGCCCATTTGAACGCCGTTAAAAGAACAGCGCAGAAAGTCCTCATCACAAGGCAGAAACATCACGTCCCTGTGTCACACACTCAGCTCACGTGTAGGGTGGCGATTCTACATCCACTTTAAAAAGTGATCCCTCCTACTGTTTTTCAAGCACTTGGGGACACCTTTGACCCCCTAAGCCTAACCATGCCCAGCCTCGGGGAAGTGTCTGGCTGAGGACCTGGCAGGTAAGGGGAGGCATGGGGGCGCTGCTCCGTGGGCTGAACCTGGCGCTCCCTCCACACAGGGAGCCACCACAGGACTCGGGCACAGGGGCGATCCGTGAAGCCTGTTCTTACCACCCAGGAGAAATTGAAGTGGACACTTGCCTTGCTTCGGTTTTCTTTCAGGACGTTACAAAACCGGCTGAATGGAAAACTAATGCCGTCTGCATCCTGAGCCGAACTAAACCAGGCGAGAACGCCCAGTCCAACATGCGCCCCCGGGCCAGCGGAGCCTTTCCTGTGAGCTGCAAATCCCTGATGGAAACATTGCTTTGGTGGTAAAACTGATATTTGCAGACATGATGATCTTTGCAGAGAGGAGTGTGGGGGAGGACTTGCTTTTTCCCACTGTGAACAAGGCTGCTACCTTAGTAACTACTTTTTTATTCTGTGTCTTTGTTGGGGCAGCCAGGTCTCCTGAGGTCAGCACTCTCAGTTGTCACAGAATCCTCCTTTTGGACACCGCCCCTTCAGGATAGGAGACTCAGAAGGTAAGAAGCTTCCCTTTTCCTGTGACCTCTGGCCCTCTGTCCTGACAGTTGTATTTTTCAGACTCCATTATCCCTGCCTTTCTGCCCCGCAGTGGCCAAAGGCATGCTCTCCCTTGCTCTGCGCCCTCTGAGTTTGGCCTGGGTCCCCATGCACGTCTCCAACTAGGAGCAACAGGGCAGGTTTTTTTTTTTTTTTAAGATTTATTTATTCATACAGAACTGGGGTGCAAGGCAGAGTGCAGGGGGGCAGTGAGAGGGTGACACAAGCTATGCAACGTCTATCGTCTGACAGATTCCC
>NW_004567113.1:56539677-56541030 GCF_000260355.1 Condylura cristata
GCTGGCGCGGAAGGGGCTGAGCGGTTGTCATGGAAACGAGCGGAGCTCCAGGGGATTTCCCCCCTCCGCCTGGGGCTGCCTGCAGCGGTGGGGGCCCCGCGGGCTGAGCGGGCCGCGCCCCCGGGCTGCAGGTGTGCGAGGGCAGCACCTCGCCTCGCCGCGGGGCCCGGGCCGCGCCCCCGGGCTGCGCTCGGACAGGACGACGCCCCAGCCCCGGATCTGGACTCTCTCTGGGACGACCTTTCCCGGAGCCTCGCCGCCGGCAATCGGGAGTTGCTGACCTTTCTCTCTGGCCCCGGCCCCGGCGCGGGATCGCAGCCAGAGGAGCCGCAAGAGCTAGACGTGGTGCTCAGAACCGTCATCCCGAAAACCAACCCGCAGTGCCCCCTCACCGCGCCGACCAGAGAAATCGTCGTGCAAGGTAGGAGTGAGCGAGAAGCCCGACAGGACCCCGACGCTGACGCGCAGGCGTGGGCTGACACGGCTGGTCACTAGTGCAGTGGGAGAGCCCAGGTGAACAGCGGCGAGTTGGGTTTTCACAGAGGCGACTGAAAGGCGCTGAGGGACAGGGCAGGGCTTGCCCGGAGCTCGGCAGAGTCCGGTGGCAAAGAGCAGAGAAGGGGGTGGTCTGTGTGAAACCACCTGGATTTGCTCTTGGACCGCCGGAAGGCAGGCCGCTCCCCTCCCCAGGGCTGGGGGGCTGCGCCCCTCCCCGGGTAGGGGTTCAGAGCCAAGCCTTGAATTCTCCCAGATCCACTGAAACCCACCGCAGAGGGAGCGGCGGGAAGGCTGGAGGGGGGTGCTGCGCCCTGTGGGTCGCTCCCTGGGCGGGGCTGCACCCAGGCCACAGCAGTGACAGCTTGGGTCCCCACCCCCGGCTGCCAGGGAAGCGGGCCACCCGTCGGTTTTGGCTTTCGATGTCAAGTCCAAACCTCTTCAGGAGAGTGATGCCACGGCGCTTCCTGCCTGTATCCTCCGGGGGATTCGCGATGCCAGGCCTGACGTGCTGGCCTTTGTCCGTTCGGAGCTACTCTGCTGTGTGGTGGCCTTGGCTTCTTAATTTCTCTTTGTGAAGCCCCGGGCCTGTCACCCGAGGCTGCTCCTCGCTCTCTTGCCCGGTGTCTCGGCATCCCGATCGCCGCTTCCACCCGCTCCCCGCCTGCCCACCAGGCCAGTTAGCTTGCCCTCTCCTGCTGCTGGCAGGTGTCTTCAGGGGTGCGTGCCAGGTGTGTGAAGTGAGGTGTGGCCTGCCTTTGTGTTTTTCACTTAACATCAAAGGTGAGCTCGGTTGATGTCGGAGACAACTTTGTACGGCGAACGGGCGCCCCGGGCACTTTGGAAGGCGGCGTTCTG
>NW_004567113.1:56544395-56545530 GCF_000260355.1 Condylura cristata
CTGTGTTCGGGGCACGGCCACAGCTGCCCTGCCGCCCTGCCTTCTGGGTCTGGGGGTGCTGTGGGCAGTGGGAGCGGCCCAGACGCTCCAGGGGTTCAAAGGCAGTTTTGGAAGGGAAAGGCTCCCACCTGGCCTCCCCGCAGTTCTGGACGGGACCGTCCGCCTTCGCGACTGGCGGGAGGAGGTGCGGCGGCGCGAGGCGCGGCCGGAGGCTGAGCGGACACTGTCCTCCGAGGCGCTCAAGACCCGCCTCTGCTGGTTCTTCACTCACCACCCCGACGGCTGCGCCCTGACTGCGCTCAGCTGCCCGTTTGCCCACGGGCCTGGGGAGCTGCGGCCGCCCCGGGCCCTCAGGAAGAAGCAGTGACCCGTCCTGTGCGCAGCAGGTGCGAGCCCGGGAGGCGCCTGGACCCGCGGTCAAGCGCCTGACCAGTGCAGGTGGCCCTTGGGCAGCCGGGCGTCGTAGGCTCCCGCCCCTCTGCTGCCCTCTCTGATTCACGGGGTGGGGGTGCCCCGGCTTCCTGCCCTTCCCCTCTCACCTGCCCGCCAGGCGGGAGCGGGGCGGCCGTGCTGGGTCTGCCCACGAGTCAGGGCCAGCGCTGGGTGGGCTGCGCGGGGGTGCCGGGCAGGCCCCAAAGGCCCCAGGTCAGCGTGGCGGGAAGCGGTCAGTCCTGTGGCTGACCCCGCCCCTGGCCTGTGCAGCGGTGCGTGTTCTCCGTTGCAGACGTTCAGCCGTGGTCCCGGCCTCCCTCACTGCTGTCACACGCGGTCACTCCTGGCACGGTCGCCGCCCGCAGCCGTTGCCTGCGGCCTCCTGCCAGCCCGGCTCTCGCCCGTCTCGGGGTCCGGTAGCGCACATGGCTCTCGCGCACGGCTGCTGCCCGCGCTCCCCTGACCCTCCCGGCTTTCCTGCACACGCCCCTGCCTGGGTGGGGGCTGGCTGACCCCAGGTGCGAGGACCAGGCCGGCCCGTGGGGCGCCCAGCTCCTGTCTCGGCTGGGTCTTGGGGCTTCTGCGCCCGCCCCCCACCGTGTCCCCGTCCAGGCTGGGAGTCCGTCTTCGGGGAGAGCTGGGCCTACTGCAGCGCTGACTTCAGGCCCGAGCCTGGGGGCGCGCCCCAGCGACGCCCGCCTTG
>NW_004567113.1:56545668-56547380 GCF_000260355.1 Condylura cristata
GCGGGCGGCCGCCCCTCCCCCGCGGGCAGCTCCGGCCTGGGCGCCCAGGGCTCCTCTGAGGACGTGACCTTTGCAGAGCTGGTGCCCTCCTTTAAGAATGTCGCCTTTTGTCTGGGGACTCCTCTCACCCCTGCGCCGCTGGCCTGTACCCCAGTTCTGCACGCATAAGTAAATCCTCAGAAGAAAAGAATGTCGCTTTTGTTTGGTAGGAAGAGTGCCGAAGCCAGAAACACAAACTCCTGTGGGTGGGAACCTCGGCTAGACGGGAAGCGGACGCCTCGCCAGAGCACCCCCAGCGCCCACATCCCGACTCAGACGGGACCCCCTCCTGAGAGGCCCTGCGCCGGGTCAGGATTGGGGGTGGCCCCTGAGCCGCGGGCGCCCGGGCCTGTGTCCACAAACCCCCTCCTGGGTCCCTGCTCTGGCGGGTCAGGTGACCTGCTCGTGACCACCCACTGGGCCCCAAGCCGCCCCTAACTTTACAAGAAAGGGGGGTACGGCAGGGCCACCAGGAAGGCCCGGGCCCTAGTGCCCAGGACTGACGGGTGCTCCGGCTCCCCGCCCAGGGCTCTGTGCTTTCCATCCCCTTTGCCCAGAGTCTCCTCCAAGGCCGCCCGCTCAAGGCCAGCCCCGGACTCCGGCTCTGTGCTCAGGGTCCCCTAGCACAGCCCCTGGCAGGCCGGGGCGGGCTGCAGGGAGCTGCACCTCCCCGGCGGAGAAGGGCAGTGTGATTTCCAAGAACTGAGGCGTGTTCAGGAATTCCCGGCCAGCGGCCTGGCCCAGCCTGGCACGCTCTGAAGGCGCCAGCAGCCGCCTGGCAGGGATCCCGCCGGCCCTGCCCGAGCGAGGGGGAGGCTGAGCCAAGCGCACCCCAAGGGTGACTTGAGGGCATCTGGGAGAGGAGACCAGGGCGCCCGGCGGGCCGCAGCCCTGGCAGGAGCGTCCGGGGCCGCGCCCCACCCCCAGGCTCGGCTCCCAGCGCCCCACGGTCCAGCGTCACCGCCCAGCCTCCCAGCCAGGACAGTGGGCCTGGCCAAGCCCCGCGCACATGCCCCGGCCCAGCAGGAGCGAGAGCCTGGGGAGGGGGCACTCCAGCGGGGCCTCCCAGTCACGTCTGCGGGTGTGGGGTTGGGCTCGCTGGCCTGGGGCGACAGCCCCCCGAAGTCCCCTTAGCCGGACCTGCCAGCGCACCCTCATTGCGGGTGGCCACGCAGGGCGGTCTCGAGGCTCTGCCCAACCTGGGAGAGGGTGCCTGACAGTCCCAGGCTGGTGGCCCCGTCCTCCCACTGGGAGTGGTCACCGGCGTGGTCATCTGCAGCGCCAGCTTCCCCTCTGTAGACCGGTGAAGGGCCTGCGAGCCTTGCAGGGGGGGCGCCCAGCTTCCTGTGGAGGGAGGCAGGGCTCAGCTGACCGGACTTTGTGGGCAGAGTGTCCCGTGGGTGGACAGCAGGCCTGGCCTGGCCAGCTTCATTCTGGCCGGTGCACATGCACCAGCTGGAGCCAGACCGCCCTGCGAAGGCGGCCGCTGCACACCGCACGAGGCTGAAGGAGGGGCCCTGGGGTGCCTGCCCCCGGGCGGCGGCCACACCGCTGACGTGTCTCCTGGAGGGCGCACCACTGTGTTCGGGGCACGGCCACAGCTGCCCTGCCGCCCTGCCTTCTGGGTCTGGGGGTGCTGTGGGCAGTGGGAGCGGCCCAGACGCTCCAGGGGT
>NW_004567113.1:56547955-56549047 GCF_000260355.1 Condylura cristata
GAAGTCCAAAAGCCACGACCTCAACAGCGCCACGGGGAAGGCTTCCACAGGTTCCAGCCTGTGGTCCTGCGAGCGCCCGGCCCCGCGGGCCTCTGCTGGGCCCTGCCTCGCGGGGCGGAGACCGGTCTGCTCAGCGCCCGCCGGGCCAGCGGGTGGCCCGCACAGGACGGCAGAGGCCCGAGGACCGCGGGCGGGATCTACAGGTGGAGCTGCCGGCCCGGGAAGGGCTGGACGCCGCGAGGCCAGGCCGGCTCACAGACGCCCCCCCGCAGCCGTGGGCGCAGCACCGAGGCCTCCGCCGTGGATGGGGACCCCGCCCGCAAAGCCAGGCGGGCACGAGTGGGGACGGCGCTGCAACATGAGGCCCAAGACGGGGAGCCCCGCCCGGCTCCCCCAGGGCCCCAGCCAGGCCTCCGCGGGCTTCTGGGGCCATGAGGGGACCTGGGTGCCACGAGGTCACCCCTGGGGCCTGGACAGCTGTGACCTGGCGGGCGGGCCGGAGCGGGGCAGCCTCGAGGGGCAGGCCATGCCCTCTCTGCTCAGCCTGAGCCTCCCACGTGGCAGCCGGCACAGCGCCGGGCTGGCGGTGAGGGGCGGCACCTGGGTCGGCGCCATGCCCGCTCCTGCCTGGCGCATGTCAGTCCTGCCTGGGAGGGGCGCGGGCTTGGAAAGCACCGTCCCCTCCTTAGAGACTCGGGGCCCTCCCCACCCTGCGGGAGCGGGCAAGCGGACCCCGCCACCCTCCGTCCCCTCCAAGCGCACCTCGGGGCTCCTCCCAGGGCCGGGCGGCGCCAGCTCGGGAGACACCCCCAGCTGCTTGCTTGTTGCAAGTGACCGATGCTGCTTCCCATGGCCCCCGGCTGGCGCCGGTCGCCGCAGAGACAGGCTGCAGCGGTTTCTTCTCTCCCCAAGCCCGGCTGCGCAGCCTCCTCGCGGGCAGGCTGTCACCTCATTTGCAGCTGGGGAAACTGAGGCACGGGAAAGCATGAATGAACACCAGGACCATTTGCCACCAAAGCCTGAACTCTTGGAATGAACTACCTGCCCTTGACACGAGGGACGGGGCGGGGCGGGCGGGGCGGGGCTGGCCGG
>NW_004567113.1:56549706-56552844 GCF_000260355.1 Condylura cristata
CGCCACGTGGCGGGCCGGCTTCCCGGCCAGGGCAGCTGCTCCTCCCCAGCGGGCCTCCCCGCCGCTGGCCCTCTGCCCGCCGCTGCTGCGGGCGCAGCAAACGGGAGGCCCAGGGGGGCTCCGTCCCCAGGAGGAGAGTGCACGCGGGTGGCGGCGGCAGGCGGGGAGCAGCCACAGAGGGGCGCCGGGCTCCTGCGTCTGTGCCCCCCAGCCTTGGCAGCCCCCCGCGCGGCAGCTGTGGCCCCACCGCGGAGGAGCCTTCGGGGGTCAGCGCGCCCGCCGCCCGCCGCCTGCTGTGGCCCCGGTTGCCCTGGGACTCGGAAGCGCTCCCTGGGGGGCAGGCTGGGAGCTCAGCCCGTGAGGCGCCCCCAGGAGCCCAGCCCGTGAGGCGCCCCCAGGAGCCCACTGGATGGACACGGGAGCCAGAAACTGTCTCGCCTCGGGAGGCAAAGGGTTCCGGGGGCCTCTCAGGACAGAGGAAGATGCACTTCGTCGGCGGCCCCAGAATGGCCGCTCTGGAAATATTCCTGGAAAGTTCAGGGGCGGCCGCTGGAATCCCAGCTATTGGAGTGGAGCGGAAGGGAGGGCCGTGCCCCGAGGCTGCGGAGCCAGCGCTGCCCAGACTGCCCAGTGGCACTGCGCGTGGGCGGGGAGCCCCAGGCAGGCGTGGGGCCGCGGGGGGCTGCCTGCCGCCTCTGCCCCCGCCCTGTGCAGCCGGTGGGTCACCGCTGCGGCCCACGCCCTGGGCAGTGTTTGTCCAGCCCAGGACTGCGGCTCCCAGGTAATGGCGATGCCACTGGCCCCACTCGCCTGCAGCCCCACCCCCACTGGCGCCCTTGGCTTAGCAGGCCTTCCCCTGGCAGCCTGTGAGCGGGCTCTGAGCTGCCCAGAGGCGGGTCCTCGGTGGCCTGGGGACACAGCGGTGGCAGCCACGCTGGCCGATGTGCCTGGGGTGGGGTGGGGGCACCGCAGCTGCCTCTGAGGGGCTCTTTGGGGGGAGGATGGTGGCCACTGTCCTCAGGGAGCGGGGAGGCAGCTGGCGCCCGTGGCGGCCGGGGGCTGCTGGCATGTCCCGGATCAGGGGGAGCCGGCGGCCACCAAGCCGGGGGGGGGGTGTCGTGAGGTGCGGGTCCTGCCAGGACTGCAGCGTGGGGCCTGGGGCTGCCCTGAAGGTGGGAGGACCTGTCCCCCAGCTGCCCTTCGGTGACGTGTATGTGTGGGGGCAGCCTGCCGGGCTCCTGCGTCTGTGCCCCCCAGCCTGGGTCAGCCCGCACTGGCGCGTTTGTTGAGTGAGAGCGAGAGCTGCCTGCGCTGGCCGTAAGCTCGGTTGCAGCCTGGCTGTGGTGCACAGCAGGGCTTTGCTTTTTCAGGTCGGAGAGGAAAGGGGGCGATTTCTCTCTTCTTCGGCAAGCTGAGGACTAAGGGGTAAAGCACGAAGGAACCCCCGGGCCCAGTGTGGAGTCCCGAGCCTGTGCGCAGCTCCGGACTGCAGCGCTGGCCTGCGGCAGGGCCAGGGTGAGCCCAGCCAGGGGCTGCCGCCTCACCCTCAGCGGCCTCCCCCTGCCCAGGCACTGCCCCGCCTCCCGGCCCAGCCTCCGCAGGGTGAAAGTGGGGGCAGGGTCCCCAGAGCTCCCGGGGAGTCAGTGAGGCTTGGGGGCTGCAGCTGAAGGTACCGGGCTGGGGCCCTCAGGGACCAGGGGCTTTGCCACTGCCCCCCCTACTGACCGCTGGAGCATGGCCACCCCCGGGGGCCCGTCAGCTGGGCCTGCTCAGCACCCGCAGGCAGGGCAGCGGCTGACTCCTGGGCCTGCCAGCCTGGCCAGGGGTGACACACAGCACTGACCAGCCCTGCACGTCTCAGCCAGGTGGCCTGAAGCTGACCAGTACCTCAGGGTCCTCAGCTCTGCACACCTGTGCCTTGGTGCTCTGGGGCTTTTGCCACTCGCTGCCTTGCCTGGGGGGCTGTCCTGCTGGGCTGGCCCCGTCCAGCTCCGCCCAAGAGCGGGCCCCGGCGTGACCCTGGCATGGCTGGCCGGGGCACCATGCCCAGCCAGCTGCCCTGTGGGTCTGGAGGCGGCCCAGACCCCGGTGAGCTCAAGGCCCCCAGGTGCGACCCCGCAGCCCTCAGCTGTGAGAGGGGTGTGGGCGTAAGTGGGTCATTTGACCTGTAGTGTAGACAACGGCCAGTTAACCCAAAGGGGCTGCCGTCTACTTGCCGGCTGGTTGAATGAATGGGTTTCCTCCACCCACGGGGGCAGCTATGAGCCTGCCCAGCCCCTAGGGCAGCCTGCACCCAGGAGGAGGGCTGCGGGCCCTCTCCCCTCTGTGTGAGCCGGGGAAGTCAGGGCCGGGGGCGGGGGTCGGCCCCCGCAGGCTTCTCGCTCCCGCCCCGCAGGGCTGAGCTGCAGCTGCGCCCATCTGGGCCAGGGACAGTGCCAGGGCCAGCAGGGACCCAGGCTGTGGCTATGGCCCCAGGCCCCATGCTCGCACCCCACCTGCACCCTGGCATCCTGGCAGCGAGGTGGCCCATTGTCCCCCAGGCCAGGGAACTGCTCCCCTGGCGGCTACACTGATGCCTGCGCCTCCACCTGGGGCCAAGGATTTCAGAAATCTGGGGTCATGCTCAGTGGTGGCCCCAACAGGGGTCGTCAGGCCTGGGATGTGTGGAGGGGAGAGCTGGTCTGTGCATTCAGCAAACTCAGCGGCCCTGACCTGGTCAGAGGGGAGGAGCAGGCCTGCCTGCTTCAGCCATAGTGGGCGGGGCCTCAGGCTGGCTGTGGGCGGGGTCTTCGGCCGGGGGAGGGTTCTGGGCAGGGTTGTGGGTCTGTGGGCGGGGCCGTGGGCGGGGCCTCGGGCGGGATGAGGGCTGTGGGTGGGGCTATGGGACTGTGGGCAGGCTGTGGGTGGTACTGTGGGTGGGGCCTCAAGCCAGATGAGGGATGTGGGCGGGGTTGTGGGTCTGTGGGCGGGGCCTCAGGCGGGATGAGGGCTGTGGGCGGGGTTGTGGGTCTGTGGGCGGGGCCTCAGGCTGATTGAGGGGCTGTGGGAGGGTCGTGGGCGTGGCTGTGGGGCCTCAGGCCAGGCCCGGGGCTCCTTCAGACCAGTGGGCGGGGCTGTGGGACTGCAGGCCAGGCCCAG
>NW_004567113.1:56552944-56555532 GCF_000260355.1 Condylura cristata
CGGGGCCGTGGGCGGGGCCTCGGGCGGGATGAGGGCTGTGGGTGGGGCTATGGGACTGTGGGCAGGCTGTGGGTGGTACTGTGGGTGGGGCCTCAGGCCAGATGAGGGATGTGGGCGGGGCAGGCTGGCTGTGGGCGGGGTCTCAGGCGGGATGAGGGCTGTGGGCGGGGTTGTGGGTCTGTGGGCGGGGCCTCAGGCGGGACGAGGGCTGTGGGCGGGGTTGTGGGTCTGTGGGCGGGGCCTCGGGCTGATTGAGGGGCTGTGGGAGGGTCGTGGGCGGGGCTGTGGGACTGCAGGCCAGGCCCAGGGCTCCTTCAGACCATGGGTGGCCGCAGGCCAGTCCCCTGACCTCTCTGCGGCCATATTTCTCCAGTGGCGAAACGCAAGCAGCCAGCTGTTGGCCATCTGCCCCATAAGGTGAAGGAGGCCGAGTGCCTCAGAGGCCTCTGAAGTTCCTTCCTTGCCCCGTCCCTGCCTCTCAGCCATGGCTGGTGGGGCCCTGGCAGGTAGCGTCCAGGCCTCGGGGATTTCCAGGCGAACGGAGGGACAGGTCAAGGCGAGGTGCTGGGGAACTGCCCGTGCAGGCAAATGTCGCTGGCCGGAGGATGAGCCGGGCCCCTGCTGTGGGGGCTGCAGTGGGCTGGCCGCCACCCTGCGCTCTCGGCTGGGCACCGTCCAGCCTGCGCACCCCCCAGTAAGCTGCTGGGGGCCTCACAGGACGAGAGCACAGGAGTGAGGCTCTGCGAGCCCCTTCAGAGACGTCCAGGTGCCCACACCCTATGTGCCCCTGAACCTCTGGAGCTCCCAGAAGGTTCTGGGCACGGGAGGCCCCAGATGTGGGGCCAGAGTCCCTCTGCTCCGCCCCTCCCCGTGAGAGGGGCTCTGCGCAGGGGTCCCCTGTGGCTGCGCCCAGGCACACCTGCAGAGGGCTGGAAACCCGGGGCTGGGCCCGGCTGGCGGGTCCCCAGGACACATGCTTGCTCAGGTGGGCTGGGGGCTCTCTGGAGAGGGAGCTCCTGTCCCCAGCTGACCTGAGCACTTGCAGGTACACACCACCATCCTCAGCACTGGGCCCCGAGTGCGGGCGGGCGGGTCTCTTCCCTGTCCTTTCCTGAGACGGCCTGCTGCGGGCGGCCCCGTTCCTGTGCCGGGCCTCAGGCGCTTGGCCACAGAAGCGGGTGGGCCCTCCTGACCCCGGCCAAGGGTCCAGACGCCCCCAGCTCACCCTGAGGGCTGGTCCTGGCCTCGCTGCTGGAGCAAGCGTGCCCCCTCCGAGGGGACCCTTGACTCTGGCCAGGAGGCGGGGCTGCCGCGGGTGCTCAGGCTGTCCTGGGCCTCCCCCCGGTCCCACTCGGCCTCTCACCGACTGGCCTGCTCCCACATGCCCACCTCCGCCCTTACTCCCGCCTGCCTCAGGAGGCTCGCCACTCGCTGACTGTCCCGCTGCCCGGACTTCCCCATGTGTGGCTGTAGAAGACACCCTGCCTCTTCGGAGCCTCCCCCTCGGCCCCAAGTGGGGACCCTGGGAGGCTGGTGTCAGGCCTCGTGAAGCAGGCGCCAGTGAGACCCGCCAAGGTCCCCCAGCAAGGGCATCCAAGGGTGAGTGCCCAAAGCCACTGGCCAGGGGTGCAGCGCTGGTGGTCTACCCTCTGCCTAGGTGAACCCTGCCCTGCTGAGTAGCCCTCGGACAGGGCTGAGTGGCCAAGGACGGGCAGCGGCCACCACAACAAGTGGCTTCTCTGTGCCGTTCTTCATCATCCTGCTAACTGGCCACTCAAGCCGCTGGAAGATCCCACAGGCCAACCAGGCCCAGAGCCCAGGGAGTCCTTGGGGGTGTGGAGACCCCCGGCGAGCGCTCCGTGCGGTGCTGGGAGCTGCGCCCCTGGGCCCCCCGCTGTCCTCTCCATCTTTCCTTCCCGCGCGCCCTCCTCTCTCCTGCTCCCAGCCCACCTCCACTTCCTGTTCCAGGACATGGTCCTGTCCGAGTTGGGGGCGGGGGAAGAATGCCGCCCCCGTGCCGGCTTTCTCCCAGGGCCCTCCCTGCTGCCCCCCAGGGCTGCCCACGTGCCTCTGCCCACTCTGGGCTGCTGCAGGCCAGCCAGGGGCAGTAGCACCTCAGCTGCCCATGAGGCACCCAGAGGCTCCGGTGTGAGCATCACAGGCTGGCCTGGCAGGGAGTGCGCCCTCCCGGCACCCACGAAGAGGGAGACAGACGGCCGACAGCACGGACATTCGAGCACCCGGAGCCGTCCCTCCCTGCTTGTGCCCTGACAGTGTTGCGGGGAGCCGGCGCCAACTGGGAGCCGGAGTGGCTTCAGCACCGCGGACAGCGCCCGGGGCTGCGCCCCGCGCCCCACGGCGGTGTCTGGCGCGCCGGTCTCCTGGCCCTTGGCTGGCGGCTGGCAGGACACTGCCGCGCGGGCCCCTTCTCTGGGCTGCTCCGCCCCGGGCCTGGCTCTCCGGACTGGGGCGGTGCGTCCATCCTGTGGCCGCGTTTTCCCCGTCCGGGAGCCGGACCAGGGGCCAGAGGCCCCGGGCAGCTGCCCGCACCCGGCGCCGAGAGGCGCTGCTGGGGGCCGCTGGCCCTG
>NW_004567113.1:56555873-56558980 GCF_000260355.1 Condylura cristata
CGTCCTGCTTGCTGCGCCTGCGCCGAGGCCGGGCACCCGGCTGCACCGCCTTCGCTGCCGGACTCTGGCGGGGGGTCACGCTGCCTCTGTCCACGCGCCCTCCCCTCGCCAAAGGCGCTGCGGGCGGCGTGGCCACTGCGGGCAGTCAGGGTCGGCCCCATGCCGGCGCCCGCCCTGCTGGCCTCAGACTCCGCTCCCCGGACACGAGGCTTGTCCCGGTGGCGACCAAGCGCCTGACCGTGCTGGCCGCCAGCACGGCTCCCCCTGGCTCCCAGTCCACGCTGCTGCTCTGTGGCCCCAGGCTCGCCAGCACTGGGGGTGACAGGTGTGGGAGGCGGGTCCGTGCGCCCCACAAAGGCCCTGCCCTGCCCCCTCCCGCCCCTGGGCCGAGTGTCCCTGGCACCGTCCTTGCTGCCCAGGACCGTCGATAAAGGAAACATCTAGAAACAGGAGGTCTGGCCAGTGGGGGCGGGGGAGGGACCGGCCTGGGTGACTGCTGGGCTGTGGGCCCCATGTCTGGCCTTGCTGTTCTGGGCTCAGGGTCAGGCCCACTACGGTGGCGGCTGGACAGCAGCTGTGGTCAGTCTTGCTGCGGATGGGGCTGGCTGCAAAGGCGTGGCTGGGCTCCTCACCCACCCCATCTCCTCTACTCGTCCTCTGGGGACACCAGAGCTGTGGCCGCCACCTGCCCCCCAAGGCAGGGTCAGTCCCGCCGAGTCCCAGCGCACAGGAGGGTGTCTGTGCCCAGGGGCCTCAGGAGAGGCGCTCGCAGGCAGCTGGCTGTCCCCACCAGTGGGGCCTCCAGGGCATGGAGGCCAGGACAGGGCAGGGGAGGGACAGGCCCTCGCTCCCTCGGGGCCCAGAGCAGGGCCCTGGCCGGGCTGCCAGCGGGGGTCGGCGCCCGCACGGGGCCCTGACCTGCCCTGTCCTGTCCAGGGACCAGCAGGGGCTTTGTGGCCAACCCCCACTGCCCTGGGGCACTGAGCCCCAGAGGCGTCTCCGTGGGCGTGGGCGGCCTCTTCAGAGCCTCTCTGTCCTGCTCCGCCTGCACCCCACCCCTCCCCTCCCCTCCCGCCTGGGCCGGCTGTAACCCGATCCGCACCCCGGGGGGCGGGAGTGCTCACAGCCCAGTGCCACATCACTGCAGGGCCCCCACCATGCCGCCCCCACCGCTGCTGCTGCTCGCAGTCCTGACCGCTGCGGCCACCCCAGCGGGGCCCGGCTGCCAGCCTGCCCAGGGCCTCCCCCGGGACCCTGCCGGTAAGGTGGCCTGCTTGCGGGAGCAGCCCTGGGGATGGGCGCTCTCCGGGGGTCCCACGGCCTGGGGGCGCCCCAGTGGGCGCCTGGACCCCACCGGCTGCCCAGAGGGGCCAGATCTCGGCACCGCAGCGGGATCCCGGGGCACAGGGCCAGTGAGGGTCAGGGCACAGCAGGCAGCTGCAGGTGGTCCCAGTGAGCAGGGCCGGGTGTGGCAGGGCCCGAGGTGGGCAGACTTGGGTGGCCTCTGGGCGGCGGGGACCCCTGCCTCTCCACCCCTCGCGGCTGCGGCGTGGCCAGAAGGTCTTGGAAGGGGCCCAGGGCCTCTGGAAGGGTGTGGGGGCTCCTGGCGGTGCAGGCGGGGTCCCTCCCGTGAGTTGGGATGGGGTGGCAGCTGGGGCTGGGCCCCGGGTGGCACCGGCCCGCTGTCCTCGGGAGCCCTTCACTCTGCTCCTGCCGGGCAGGGCCCTGGGCACGGCGGGTCAGACATAGAATCTCTGGTGTGCAGGGACTGTGGATACCCGAGAACTTGCTAGACCAGCCAGGTGGAGGTGCAGGAGCCAAACGCCCTCTCCCGCGCCCTGTCCTGCTCCTCCCCGCTCAGCCTGGGCTTTCTCCCCCGGCCGTCCCCCGCCCCCGCTCCTGGCCATGCAGGGGGCAGCAGGCAGATGGCGGCCGCGCACATGTGTGTGCGTGGACATGCGTGCGGCCGGACACGGCAGGCGCCCGGCCAGCATGCGTGGGGTGTGCATCCGTGCAGGCCGTGCGCCCCGGACAGACCCCCTGGAGACCCCTGGCCGCTGGGGCTGCTGCCCCTCCTCGGGAGCCCAGCCTGCCCCCACCCTGGGCAGGGCCGTGCCGGACCCTCCCTCACGCAGGGGTGTGGGCGCGTGCTTCTCTGCCCCTGTGTCCAGTGGTCCCTGACAGACGGGCGTGCAGGCCCGTGAAGCTGGTGCTTTTACTGGACGGAGGCTGGCGGGGCGGGCGGTCCCCTGAGGCCCAGGTCTCCTGGGGGCTGGCGCGGAGGCAGCTGGCCCAGCGCTGGGGGGGCATGTCCAGTTCCGAGCCTGGCCACTGCTCCACCGTGGGCCCTTAGTGGACAGCATGCCTCTGACCTCACCCAGGGTTCTTGTCCACGTCCTCCAGAGGCCTTGGCCAGTCAGCTGTCCTTTGTGGCGGGACTGGGAGGAGGAGGGAGCGGCCGGTGCAGGTCAGCTCAGACCGGCTCAGACCCTCCTGAGGAAATGCTGACCCCTTGTGCTCCAGGGGGGAACGGCATGCCTGGGTGGCTCCCTGCCCGCTCACTTCACCGCCAGGCGGCACCTGTGGGCTGCGACTGGGCCCAGGGGCAGCGGGAGGCCCCGCGATGGACAGGCGCTCCAGCAGAGGGCTGGTGGTGGACTCGGGGCTGAGCCCCAGGGGCTCCCGGGCTTCCTGGCAGGGCCGCCTCCTCCCCTGCGGGCTTGGGGGTTCGGGGTGGGGAGTGCAGCCCCTCACCAGCCCCCTCCCCAGGTGAGCACGACGGGCAGCTGGCTTCGGACAGCAGCGACAGCGGTGAGTGCATGCAGCCCGCCCCGGGGGCCCCTTGGGGAGCGCCTGGGGGGGCCCCAGGTGCCAGGGTCCCCAGGGGTGCTCACACACCAGGTTCCTCTTTGCCCTGAGCTCAGGCTTGGGAAAACAAAGCCAGCAAGGCCTGAGGCGCGAGAGGG
The DNA here is from genome assembly GCF_000260355.1 of Condylura cristata. NCBI lineage: Eukaryota > Metazoa > Chordata > Mammalia > Eulipotyphla > Talpidae > Condylura > Condylura cristata. Next base: position 56,558,840 of record NW_004567113.1, read on the forward strand.
GCCCCGCGGCACTCGCCTTCCGAGGGGCCGGGCCGGGACCGCTCACTGGGCGCTGTCTTCCCGAGGGTCCTCTCCGCCCTTGCCGACTCCGGGGTGGCTCTGCCCAGCGTCCCCTCGGGAGCCCCACTTCCTGCGTGCATG
>NW_004567113.1:56560165-56561526 GCF_000260355.1 Condylura cristata
GACGCATCTCCACCACCAACCGCCAGCCGCTGCCTCTTGCTCCCCAGAAGCCAAGCCTCACGGCCAGCGGGGCCTTGGGGGTGGCCCACGGCGCCACCACCCGGCAGAGTGGCCCGAGGCCAGCAGGCCCCTCCCGCACGCTGACCAGAAGTGCCCCTGTGCCCACCATGGGCGTCGGGAGTGTCCCCAGGAGCCTTGGCGCCTGCCCTCTCCGCTGCCCATGGGAGGCTCAGGGCCCGCGTGGCAGGCGGGGTGCCCGAGGCACAGCCTCTCCTGGTCCCGGGAGCCCCAGCACTCTGCCCCGGGGACACAGCGCGGCTGCCCTTTACGATCTGGCAGAGTGGACACCGCGTCTCTCTGTGGCTCGGGACCACCCCGCGGCCTCCAGCGGCCGGCTCCCCGGGGGTCCCGCAGACGCCCAGGCAGGGCCGAGGGTGTGGGGGCCGGGGAGACGGTGGGCAGCAGGCAGCCAGCGACGGAGCCCCTGCCGTCCCCCAGGAGGCCTGGAGGCCGAGGAAGAGCCGCCCTCGGGGCTGCCGCCCACCTTCGTCCGCTTCAGCCACCACTCCTACGCCCAGATGGCGCGCGTGCTGCGGCGGACGGCCGCCCGCTGTGCCCACGTGGCCAGGACCTACAGCATCGGGCGCAGCTTCGACGGCAAGGAGCTGCTGGTCATCGAGTTCTCCGGTCGCCCCGGTCGGCACGAGCTGAGTAAGCCGCTGCCCCCGGTGAGCGCCCCAGCTCTAGACCTCTGGACTTGGGGCGGGGCCTGCGCTCTGAGCCAGCCCCGCCCCGCACTGGGGGCGCTGAGCCAGCCCCGCCCCCCGGCCCAATGGGGCACAGAGCCAGCCCCGCCCCCCGGCCCAAGGGGGCTCTGAGCCGCCCTCTCCGCCCCCAGTGGAGCCCGAGGTGAAGCTCATAGGCAACATCCACGGCAACGAGGTGGCCGGCCGCGAGATGCTCATCTACCTGGCCCAGTACCTGTGCACCGAGTACCTGCTGGGCAGCCCGCGCGTGCAGCGCCTGCTCAACACCACGCGCCTGCACCTGCTGCCCTCCATGAACCCCGACGGCTACGAGGTGGCTGCGGCCGAGGTGAGGCCGCGGGGTCTGGCGGGAGGGCGGGCCTCTCCGGGCGGCGCTGCGGCACCCCCTTCCCGCCGGGAAGCGACCTGCGGGCACTGGAGTGACAGCAAATCACCCGTTCCCCCCAAATCCGATTAAGCCGCTGTAACCCCGGGGGCTTTCTCGGCGCCAGCAGCTGCGTGTTGGGGGCGGACGAGTGTGCCTGCCCGGGCGCCGCGGTGGGGTTCGGGGGAGCGTGGCCCTGTCCGGCTCAGGGGCCGGCACCCTGCGGGTGG
>NW_004567113.1:56562291-56563622 GCF_000260355.1 Condylura cristata
CTCGGCGCCAGCTTCCCCTCCAGGGGAGGCGCTCGGCGTGGCCAGCAGAGGGCAGTGCTGCCCCGCGCATGACTCGCAGCCTGGGAGCGCGGCTCCGGTCTCAGTCAGGGCTGCGCTGTCTGGAGGTGCAGGAAGCCCGCCAGGGCGCCGCTGGCTGTGCCCTCACAGCCCAGTCTCCTGTGCCAGCCGGCTCCCGGGGCGACCGCCCCAGCCTGACTGGGTCTCCCTGTGCGCCGTCCCTGCCCAGGCTGGGGCTCCAGGCCTGGTCGCCCCCAAGGGCCCTTCCCGTGCAGAGGGCGGGGTGGGCACAGCCCACCTCCTAGTCCCTGGGCTCAGTGCCCACCCCGCCCTGCTCGCCTGCAGGAGGCCATGCTCGGGAGAGCCCCCCACACTCACTGACCCCACTGGCTCATCCCCTCATTCCTGCCCTCTCACTTCTCCAGCCAGCACGCAGGGTGCCCGTGGACCTCCACGCCGGGCCGGGCCTCGGGCAGTGTGCCACAGAGACCAGACACCATGGCACAAGGGCTTCGTGCTCGGGCAGGAGCCCCCGGCCAGGCCCAGGGTCTCCGAGTCGCAGCCCGATTCCGGCGGTGTCGTGGGGGCCTCAACCAGCCCCACTAGGGGCAGAAAGTCAAGGGCGACCCCCAGAGCCAGCGTTGGTCCCAGGGACATGTGGGGTAGAGACATGAGGGGCCAGGCTGCTGACCCGGTCACCCCCGGCCTGGCACCGAGGACCGTGGAGCCAGGGCCAGCCCGAGGGCGGCCTCGAGCCGCCACCTGCCCCCACACCTGCCCCCTTGTGCCGAGAAGCCCCCAGGTTCGCCCAGGGCACAGGCAGCACCCACCTTGCTCAGCTCCTCCCCACCTGGTCACCGGAATGGGGCCTCGGGGCCTGGAGGGCATGATGGGGATGCTGAGAGCCACGGGCGGGGGCACGCAGCTCTGAGACCTGGGGTGCTCCTGGCTCAGGCCGCCCCCTGGCTGCAGGGCGCTCAGGGCCCCACCGGGGTGGCTGTGTGCCCCGCGAGCAGAGGGTGGGGCCTCACCAGGGCCCGCACCCAGCTGGGGTGCAGCTGTGCCCTGCGCTGCCCCGCCTGCCCGGGCTCAGCAGTGGCCCGCGGCTGCTCGGGCCTGCGCTGCCTCACGGGAGGAGGCGCCCACCTGCCGCCAGGCCTGGCGGAGCCTCTCGGCCTCCTTTGCAGATGTTCAAGTTGCTGGCCAGAGCCTATGCCGACGTCCACCCCGTGATGACCGACAGGTCGGAGAACAGGTGCGGGGGCAACTTCCTGAAGACCGGCAGCATCATCAACGGGGCGGACTGGTACAGC
>NW_004567113.1:56564520-56567002 GCF_000260355.1 Condylura cristata
GAGCCCGCGGGCAGGGCTGCCGGCTGGACACCCACCCGCCTTGGGAGCCTCGGGGGCTCCCTGGAGGAGGCGGCGTCTGGCTGCATCATGGCGCGGGGACGCGGGTGTCAGCTTGCGGCAGGCACAGAGCGGCAGGGGTCTGTGGCCATGGTGAGGACTGGCGGCACCGAGGGGCACCCAGGGGCAACTCGGGGTGGGCTGAGCTCCCCGGAAGCCGGTGGGCGGGGCAGGTGCAGAGCGGCGCCCAGAACAGCCCCCCTCCCCCGGAGGCCCAGCGGTCAGAGGCCCCGCTGCCCTCCCAGCACCCCAACAGCAAGGGCTGCCGCGGGTGCAGAAGCGGGCTGTGGGAGCCTCGGCCAGCCTGGCTCAGGGCCAGCGGCAGCCCCCGGGGGGCAGCCTCGCAGGCCCCGAGTGACCACACGACTGGGCTGGCGTGTCCAGCTGCCATGGACCGGCATGTGGGCGCGGGCTGGGCGCGAGGGCACCTGGGAAGAGCCAGGGCAAGAGGCAGGGTCACGGCTGCCGGGGCCGGACGGGCCGCCAGCGCCAAGCAGGGCCCAGGGCCTCCTGCCATGAGGACAGCAGTCCCTGGGGGCCGCAGCCGGGCAGGAGCGGGCAGTCTGTCAGAGTGGCCGGCCTGGACTGCCGGTGGCGCAGGGGCCTCCCGCTCATTTCGTTTTACGACTGTCTGGTGAAAATGACCCCTGAGGAGTCGCGGCGCTGGGATTGCTCGGCGATATTGCATGTGAAGGCTGGGCTGGAAAGATTTAGTGGCGGCCGGGCGGGGGCTGATGGCCGGGCGTGGCCGCGTGGCCTCTGATAAGGATCGCGCTGTCTGGGCCTGTCGAGGCCTTTCCACCGTGATCCTGACCAGGCGTCTGCCCCGGCGGGCAGGGGCAGGTGCCCAGCTTGCCGTCTCCCGCCTGCCCAGCGGCCCCCGGGCGGCTCTGCGGGGCGGTGGCCTCTCAGGCCCAGCGTAGGGACGGCCCAAGGTGCTGGGGGCGGGCGTCAGCGAGGCCTACTGTGCGTCCGCTCCCTGCGGGCACCCGGGGACGTCCATGCAGGGAGAACAGCCGGCCAGGGCCGGGGGCCGTGGAGAGGGCCCTGCTGTGGTCATCAGGAAGGGCTTCCTGGAGGCAGGGGACTGTGCGGTGTGGGGTGCTCAGAGCAGAGGACAGGGCTGGGCCCCCGCGGTGGCCTCCAGCCTCTCGGCGCAAGGGGCTTCGGCTCGTTTATTCTTGACTTTTAAAGAAGAAACACGGGAGGGTCAGACCGTCCTTTGGAAAGGGCAGCCTCGGCCTGGACGGGGCTGTGGGGAGCCGTGCCCGGGCCAGTTCCTGCACGGTGGGGAAGAGGCGGCGGGTGGGCTCAGCAGCCCAGGCCACTCGCTGCCCATCGGACACGTGGGGAGAGGACACCGAGGGCCAGGGCTGATGCGGGCCCCGGAGTGGGCTGCTGGGGCTGGCCGGGGCCGACGCACGTGACCTCCCACCTGCCGCACGACCTCGGGGCCATCCCAGGCCGGCTGCCGGCACAGGACGGGCGTCTGTGTGGGCAGGCGGGCGGGAGGCGTCTGCTCGTGGCCAGGGCTGGAGCCAGCCTGACCCTCGGGCAGACGGGGCACCCCACGAGCCCGGGCGGAGCTGGGGGGCGGCCTGAGCGCAGCCGGCGGGCGGCGGGGCTCCCGGGCACAGCGCCAGCCTGCCCGCCCGCTCTCCGCAGGCGCACCGGGGCATCAAGGGAGTGGTGATGGACAAATTCGGCAAGCCGGTGAGGAACGCCAGGGTTTCGGTCAGGGGCATCCGCCACGACGTCACCACAGGTGAGCGCCCGGCCGGCCGTGGGGACTCGCCGCCCCCGTGAGCGCCGCCACCCCAGCAGGCGCCCTGGGCCGAGTGCGCCCCAGCCCGGGGTCTGCAGCCCCTGTCTCCCCGGGGAGCGGGTGCCCGAGGCAGCTGTGCCTCAGGCTCCCCACGCTCCCCAGACACTGGGGGGAGCCCCGCCGCCCACGCCCGGCCCCTCCAGCCCTGTGCTCAGAAGCTACTGTGCCGGCGCCCCGGGGCTCGCTGGGAAACAGCCCCCGCACGCTGTGGTGTGGTTCTGGGGTGCAGGTGCAGTCGCTCTGCAGGCTGGGCTTGGGGGCTGGGGGTCATCAGAGTGCAGGGCCCCTGGGCAGGCCTTTGAGGGGTGAACGGGAGCTTGACAGGAGGGGCAGGCAGGATGCCCCCGGGTGCCCTCAGGGCTGGCCTCGGCCCGGCCCCACGCCGCCCCCCACTTGTCCGCAGCCCCGGACGGCGACTACTGGAGACTGCTGCCCCCGGGGTCCCACATTGTCATCGCGCAAGCCCCTGGCTACGCCAAGGTCGTCAAGAAGGTCACCATCCCCGCGCGGATGAGGCAGGCGGGCCGCGTGGACTTCATCCTCCAGCCCCTGGGGCCAGGCCCCGGGAGGCCCCTCCAGGGCGCGGGCAGCAGCGGGCGC
>NW_004567113.1:56569016-56569934 GCF_000260355.1 Condylura cristata
AGCTCAGAAGCGGGGTGGGGCCAGGAGGCCCGGGGCGGCGGCCCCGAGTCGGGGAAGGGCAGCCACGGGGTGCCAGCCACGTCGTGGCGGGGGTGGGACCCTCGTCGTCGTGGCTGCTCCGTTCTCACCTGCCTGTGGTGGGCGCGTGAGGGCTTGGGGAGCCCCCCAGAAGCGGGCGAGGGGCTGAACAAGACCCAGGACTGCCAGGGCGGCCGGGCCGTGCCAGGCCGGTGCCCTGACCGCGGCCCTCTGGCCCTCCGGCCACGCCTGCCACAGCCACTCTGGAGTCCGGCTCCAGACAGGACGTGACCCGAGTCGCCTGGGCCCCCCGCCCCCGTCTGAGCCCCGCCGCCTGGCTTCCAGCTGGGCCCCACCCGCGGCCACCGTGGTGGAAGGAGGCACCTGTTTCCCGAGCACCCCGGCGCCCTCGGGCCCCTGGCGCGGCCCGCCCTGTCCCTGCTCCGGCCCTCCGGAGGGCTGCATGAGTCATTTCCTCGCTGTCGCATCCAAATCTAATCTGGAGCCCCCACCTGGCGGCGCTTTCATCAATAATAACGCGCGATCAATTACTCACGTGTAATTGATGGTCGAGGCCACATTTCGCCCTCGGTCTGTCTGACTGCTCCAGGGCACCTGGCCTGTGGCGGGGACCTGCGGCTGAGATTGAATTTGTTCGCCGTTGTCTGATGCTGGCTTGAGGAGGGCCCGAGAGGCACTTCAGCCCCCGTGACCGGCCGGCGATAAGCAGGGCTGGTGGCCCAAATTGCCCTGGGCGGGCCCTGGGCTCTGTCCGTCTTTATTCGGCCACTCGGGTAATTTTGTCGTCAGGAGCTTGAGTCCATGAACCCGCTCAGCCAACCTCGTCTCTCCGGGGGGCCCCGCTGGGTTTCTCCAGGGTGGCCGAGGCCGACCCAGCCC
>NW_004567113.1:56570837-56571936 GCF_000260355.1 Condylura cristata
GCCGCGGCTCCCTGCTGGCCCTCAGGGCCAGCGCCTCTCCCTCTGCGTGGTCCGGGTGGGCGCCCGGCGAGGAGCGCAGGGCTCTGCTGGAGGCGGTCAGCCCCTCCGTGAGGGACGCCAGGGGAGTTTGGCCGGAAGGCGCGAGGCCACGGTCACCCCAGAACCGTGCCGCGTGCCGGGACGTGGGAGGTGAGCAGTTCGCCAGGCCCAGGTCAGGCGTCAGCTTCTCGGGTGTGAGGGGGGTTCAGGCAGCCAGGCTGGCCGCGCCCCCACGGGCACAGGGCCTCGCCCCTCCCTAGGGCCACCAGCCCCTCCTAGCCCCCAGGGGTGCAGGGGTGGGGGCGGGACAGGGTCTGTGGTGCCGACAGGTGGCCCCAGCCCCGAGGGCGCTCACGCCCAGGGCGTGCTGGACCCCTCCGAGGCCCGGGACTCCCACGCCTCCCAGAGGCCCTGCCATGCGGACTCTGACCCCCCAGAGGGCAGGGCCAGGCGGGGTGGCTGGCCGCGTCATCAGCCTCCGGGTCCTGCGTCCTGGGCACTGTGGTGGAGCGGGCAGCGCAGGAGGGGCCTCACGCCCTCCCCTTAGCCCTCGGCTGGTCTGGAGACCGAGGGCCGTCAGCCCTGGCCTCTGCACGGGCAGGGCTGTGCAGCATGGCGGCTGCCGTCCGGCCCTCGGCCGCTGTCCGCCGGCGGGGGGTGGGGAAGGCCCGTTTGGGCGGCGTGAGCAGGCACAGACAGCGGGGGCCGCCCAGAGGGGTCCTCACACGGGGGCAGGGTGGCCCCCAGGCGGGCAGGCAGGCTGAGGTGGTGTCCGCCGAGCCGGTCACTGGAGGAGCAGGCTGCACCCTGGGCCCGGGGGCGGTCCGAGGAAGGCTTCCCGAAGAGGCAGTGGCGGTCAGTGGGGGTCACTGGGGGCCGCAGGGCTGGGTCCAGGCTTGTGAAGCTCTGCAGTGTGGACGCCCACGCCCACCGCCCGGGGCGCAGCCCGCCTCTGGGGCCCTGACCCCTGGGCTCCGGGGGCGCACGGTCGCCGGCTTGGGGCGGCGGCACCTGCGTCCACAGGGGGGCAGGGCGAGGCCCTGCCTGCCCGAGGCCTGCT
>NW_004567113.1:56573776-56574252 GCF_000260355.1 Condylura cristata
GGGCAGCCGTGGGCACTGGGCAGTTGGCTGCGGGCAGCCGTGGGCACTGGGCGGCTGTGTGCATCGGGCAGCCATGGGCACCGGGCAGTTGGCTGCGGGCAGCCGTGGCCACTGGGCGGCCATGTGCATCAGGCAGCTGTGGACACCGGGCAGCTGGCTGCGGGCAGGAGCGAGCGCGGAGGCCTGACGCCTCGCCGGGGACTTCCATCTCCTTCACTTCCAGAGAGAATAAAAATGAAGTGGCACGGCGTGGTGCCAGGGAGGGGACAGGGCGGGGTGGCCTCCGGCCTTGTGTCTTCAAACCCTCCCAGGCTGAATCAGGAGGAAGGCCATCAGCGGGCGTGGGGGACGGGCAGGGCCGGGGCGCCGGCTTCCCTCAGCCTGCAGCGTGACTCACCGGCGGCTCCGGGTATCGATCGGCGACTGCTCCCTGGCCACCAGAGCTGGCTGGGCGGGGCTGCAGCCGCGGCGGCCGG
>NW_004567113.1:56575111-56575568 GCF_000260355.1 Condylura cristata
GGGCGGGCTCTCCCTGGACAGCCGAGCGCCGCCTCCTCTCCATTACCGTTCGGGACCAAATCAATAGCAAAACAACCAAAGTCTAGACGCATAAATGTCAAACTATTTAACAAGAAGCAGTTAGTGCAGAAAAAACACTTAAATGGCAATTGAGGGGTCTGAAGAGCCTTACGGTCGCTTACGAGGATTTATGGGAGATAAACAGGGTTTAACTAAGCCTGGAGCCCAGCCCCGCGGCCGGCTCCCTCCCGGCTTTATCTCCCCGGGCTGCGGGCAGCGGGGCGGCCGCTGGCCGAGCGTGGCCTGGGGACCGGGGCGCCCACAGCGTCGGGGCTGCTCGGGCCCTGCCCCTGTGGTCACTCCACTTCGCTCCCTGCAGACCCAGGCGGCTGGAAGTCGCTGGCGCTCACGGCGGGGTCAGCGGGGCGGCCGCTGGCCAGATGCCCTCAGGGGCCCG
>NW_004567113.1:56576280-56577811 GCF_000260355.1 Condylura cristata
GGCCGGGCTGGGCTGGGCCCGGCGGCGCCAGGCGCTCGGAGCTGTCTGCCGAGATTCAACCCGCAGCTCCCCAGTGGCAGGCGCGGCTTCTCTGCGGATGATGTTACCAGAATTAGACGGCCTGGGAAAGCCTCGCGCTCAAACATGTCACACTTAGGGTTACATTTACGTGCACACTGCATTTATATCACAGCGGCAGACCCTGGCGAATCAAGATGTCCACACCGGAATTGAAGGGGGTTCAATTCCCTTGTGCCCCAGTAAGGTTAGTGAGTATCTCCCGCCGCACTGGCCGACGGGAGTCGCATGCCAGCCGGACAGGTCCGGAGCCAGTTTACGGCCTCAGTGAAAGCCCACAGAGCTCCCTGTCACACACCGCGGGGCAGCGGGCTGCAAGGACCGGGCTGGCCCGGGAGGCCCCACCAGACAGAAAGAAAAGGGAACGGAGGGATTTTGCAGCCGGCGAGATCCCAGCCCAAAGCCGCCACTCTCACCCCTCACTTTGAGCCCACAGGGGGCCTGGCAGGAGCCCGCCCTGGTGGCGCAGCTGGTTAAAGCGCAGCGCCGGGTCAGAGCCAGCCCATCCCCGCCCTGGTGGGGGCCCGGGGTGCGGCAGACTCTGCTGTCTCCCGCTGCCCCCTCAGCAGTGGACTTTGTCCATCCGCCTGTTCCGCTCCCCGCTCTGCCTCTGGGGAGTCCTCTCACCCCCTGCACCTCTGGCCTGCACCCCAGTCTGTATGCACAATAAATAAATCTAAAAAAAGAAAAAAGAAAAAGAGCCCTGGCTCCGTGGCTAAGAGCAAAGAAGCGGGTGGCTGGCTGGGGGGGCTCGGGCCGGGCTCGGGGCGGGCTCGGGGCGCACTGGGGAAGGCTCTGGGCGCGCTGGGGCCGGCTCAGTGAATTCCGCGTTCGTAGAACATCGTTGGAAAATGCGATCAAAATATCACTTCCGTTAGGACGAAAAGGAAGCATTAAATACAGAATCACTGCGCGGGTCTCGATATCAGAGGCTGCTGTGGCCGATTAATGTGACATTCAGTGTTGTTGCGATCAGATCCCCAGCATGCTTCTCTTCTTTTTTTTTTAATGATTTATTTATTTATGCACACAAGAACTGGGGTACAGGCTAGAGGTGTCGGGGGTGAGAGGACTCCCCAGAGACAGAGTGGGGAGCAGGACAGGCGGAGCCACTGAGACACAGCACTGAGGGGAGCAGTGGACGGGACAGGAGGGGTCTGTGCGCCCTGGGGTCCCTCCCTGGCTGGGGAGCGAACTCGTGCTGCGTGGCTGTGGTAGCTTCAGAGTGCTGCGCTTCAGCCCACTGCCACCAGGAGGGCCCAGTATTTCTTTTTGAGGAAACTTGGCAACTTAAGTCTTCATCTTTCTCTGTCATAAAACCCAGGAAGCCAATCCCCGCACCCCAGTGGAACAGCCGGGGCCCCACAACCGTGGACCCCAGGCAGAGCGGTGGCTCACTGGGCACACGAGAGGGGGCACCCAGACGCCCCTCGGCCTCTGCAAGCCGGCGGGG
>NW_004567113.1:56578075-56579583 GCF_000260355.1 Condylura cristata
GGGCTCGGGGGCGGCTGCGGCCATGTGCGGCCCTGGCCAGGCCTCACTGAGGAGGGGCAGCGTGGGGTGGGGCCCGGGTGCCCGGGAGAGTGTCAGTGGACAGGCAGACCGTGCCAGCGTCCTGGGGTCAGCGGCGCCCGGGAACAGCAGGGGCGTCAGGGCAGCCCCTGGAATGCGGCCAGAGGACATGGGCAGGTGGGAGGGCTGGAGGGGACATGGGTGACCGGGCATGGAGGCAGGGCCAGGTGGGCAGGGCCAGGCTGCCTGCCGTTCCAGGAACAGGCTGTAGGGGCAGCGGGGGCTCTAAGGGGCTGACCGCTAGGGCCACCGTGGTGGCGGGAGGCTTCAGCTCCGGGTATACTTTCAAGGCGGAGCCTCAGCCTGCGGCCACTTGCATGTGGAGCAAGTCGGACAGTCGGACCTCGGCTGGCTCAGGGTGCCTGTCCCTGGTGCGCTCGCAGGTGTAACTGGACCAGGGTGGGGGGCTCAGGTCTACACCAGGTTGACCGTGCCTGTTGGGCACCATGTGGGTGGGGCCAGGAGGGGCCAGGCTGGTCACGCGGCCTGACTTGGACTGCTGGGGGCTGCCCCCAGGACCGGCAGTTGGTGCCACCTGGAGGTGCGAGCCCCCCGCTGCCCTGCCTGGCTGTGACCGGGTGCCAGCGGGCCTGTCGGGGCCCCGTGGCAGTAATGTAAGCACCAGCAGGCCGCTGTCGGGGCAGCGACCCTTTAAGTCACACCTGCTTCTTGACTGGCCCCCAGGGAGCGCAGGACGGGCAGGAGAGGGCATCAGTGGTCGGCCAGTGCGCTCCCCGCGGGACCGACGGCCAGCAGGGCCTGGATCCAGGCCCCTGCCTTCCCGCCAGCCATTGGGGAGAAGGGGCCACTTCCTGCGCGCTGGTCGGGGGAGGGCGGTGGTCAGCCTGACGGAAAGGACACCTTCCAGGAACCTCCTGGCCGCGATCGATCCTGAGGGCGACACGAGGAAGCGCAGCCCCGTCCTGCCCGAAGGGGAGGCCGGCGCCCGGCCACTCTGCGCTGTGCGGGGGGAGGACGCTGGCGGCCTCGGAAGCTTTCTGAGAAGACAGGGCACAGCGCCGGTCAGGGCGCCGGCGGGAACACCCCGCCCCTCCTCGAGTGCCCCCCGCCTCGGACACGCCCTGGCCAGTGGGAGGCGGGAGGGCCGCGCTGCTGCCGCTGGCCTCTGTGGGCGGCCCCGTGTCGCTCTGAGGCGGCCGAACAGCCCCGTGGGACTGGCCGCTGCGTCTGCGTCACAGGGGCGGGGCCCCGCCGTGCCTGGCCTCCCCCACGGCAAGGGTGGTCTCCCCGGGAGCAGCCTCGGAGAGGGGCCCCAGGCCCCGTCCACACCAACGTCTGGCCTCTGGAGCTGGCGGTCGGGGGGTGCGGCCGGAGGCCTCGTGCGCCCCCAGCCCAGCGCCTCCGTGGTGGGGCAGCCTCTGTGTGGGCGGCCCAGGCGGGAGCCACACCCCGGCCAGCTCAGCGCCGAG
>NW_004567113.1:56584705-56585717 GCF_000260355.1 Condylura cristata
GGGGGCGGCCGGTCCAGCCCGCTGGGCGAGGGCCGAGGGCCCTCCGAGGACTCAGGGACCCTGGCAGGCGGAGCCCCCAGAGGGAGCTCCCGGGGTGCAGGCTGTTTCCTGAAGGCCGGCGTGGCCCTCTGGAAGGGAGCTGTGGGGCTGGGGGTCAAGCCTTGTCAGATTTCAAGGCCGGCTTCAAAGGGACTGCGGCTGCGGGTCAGAGCCCAGGAATGCTGGGGCGGGTCTGGGCGGGGAGAAGCCCCTCCCAGGAGCCCCCCACCCCCCAGTGCTCCAGGAAGAGGCAGCTCCCGGGGCTGAGGCTGGGGTGGCGGGAGGCAGCCTGCGTTTGGGGGCTCCCGGCCCACCCGTCGCCGCCGCCGCGGGACAGTGGGGTGCAGCGCGCTCAGGGGCTGCGGGCCAGCGGCCGGTCGGAGTCCAGGCGCGTCCGCACTGCCCGCGCCGGACTCTGCTGCAGGGGCCTCGCTCCTCCCAGCACAGCCAGGCCCGGCTCCTCCGCAGCGAGCGCAACACTTTCTAAGGGAGGAAGGGAAACATTTTTCCTAAACCACTTAAAATCCAATTAAAGAGATCAATGGCTGGTCTCACAGGCCGCGGGGTGCATTCCCCAGGCCCCCCTCCCGCGGGCCTCCCACGGGGGCTCCCTCCGCCGCTGCCCACCCCGCAGCTCTTCCCCCGTCCCTGGGGGTGGGACTGTGACTCAGACGCCCCCCAGCTCTAGGAAGCGGCCTGATGCCCGCAGTAGGACGGGGACCCCGGCCCTGAGCGCCCTCAACCCTTCTCGGGGGGCTGTCCTGGCTTTGAGCTGGCCCAGCCCCGTGGGCGACGGGTCCCTCCCGGTGTGGACAGCGGCTCTGTGGTGGCCCCCAACAGCACAGAGGCCGCTCCCCAGGGCGTGCCAGCGGGAAGCAGCGCCCCTCCCTGCTCCAGGCCGCCCCTCCACGGTCCCCCCAGTCCGCTGCTCAGGCCTGCGGGAGGCCTCCTGGCTGGCGGGTCCCAAACAGCG
>NW_004567113.1:56586265-56588136 GCF_000260355.1 Condylura cristata
GCGCCGGCGTCTCCTGCGCCCAGCCTCTGCCCTGAGAACGCGCTGAACTTTGCCAGGGCTGAACTCCAAGTCCCTGCAAGGCAGTTTCGATTAAAGCGAGAAAGAAAGGAAAGGAGGCGCGGAGGACGCGGCCGGCCGGGCAATTACCCTTTGAAATTAGAATATTCAGCAGCTGTTTCTGTTTTCAGCCTGTCCTGCTCTCCCTCCAACCCTGCGAAATTAGCTCCAACGTCATTATCCGCCTAATCACGCTAATAGTCCCACTTCCGATCTGCCCGGCCGGCCGGGCGCGGCTGGCACTTCCTTCCCCTCCCTTAATTAGCCGGCATCTGTTCTAATACAAGTTAAATATTGCAGTTGACTTTATTTTCTTTCCGCCGGTCCTCGGGGTCCTGAGAAGGAGGAGATAAAGTGAAACACATTTGCTTCCCGGGCGGGGGACCCTCGGCCGGCTGAAACGCGCCCCATCAATCACAAGCTGATTACAAATTCGTCACCTTGAATCAATTTCTGTTCACAAGTTCAAAAGGCGTTGTGAGCTCGGGGCTATCTGGAACGTTCTACATGTGGAGAGGATTAACATTTGATCGGATTCCTCCTTCTGAGGGGAGGCGGCCTCGCCGCCCTTGGGTGGGGGGGTGGGTCCGAAGCTCGAGAGCTGACCTTGGAGCTGTGTCTGGCTGCCCGGCCGCCTGGCGGGGAGGGGACGAGCCCGCTGCCAAGGGTCACACCAGCATCTTCTCTTCTACACAGAATCGTCCTGGAAATTCCAGTGTCAGAGCAAGCCAGGTGCTCGCACGCGTGTGAGCGAGGCGGGGCGTCGTCTCCCGCATACGGCTTTGGCACTGGGGGCGCCCGCTGCCCCCGCCCCGGCCTCCTCTGGACATGGCAGTGTCCACCCACCCAGCAGTTTCAGGCCTGGGCGGGGGCCTCGCCCGCTCGGCCCGTGTCAGTCCCTAGTGACACACAACAGCGCGTCTCTCACAACACACCTTAAGCAGGTGAGATGACTAGATGTACAAGCAGTGGAATATTATGCAGCCACTAAAAAGGCAGAGGCAGACAGCTGCGGCGGGCCGCACTTGCAGCAGGAGTCCGAGACCGTCCGTTCAGGAGCAGAGCGAGCAAGGAGGCCGGGCGCGTCCAGCTGTGGCTTCCCCGGCCAGCGTGGGCAGCAGCAGCACTGTGCTTCTGGGTGCTGGTGGAGAAGGTAGACTTCTTCCCGCAAAAACCAAACCAAATCAGTCCCAAAGGACGCGGGAGACACGAGGGCCGACCCGGGCCGCCAGTTCTTGGATGAGGATATGGAGGCCCGGGGTAGGCGGCCTGGAGCACCCTCGGGGCTGTGCAAGGTCATTCCTTGCAGCAAAGGACCTGGAGCTGGCCGCCGGCCGCCGGCCCAGCGTTTCCCATCCTGCCCGTGGCTGCTGCTTAGACTCACGGCTTTCTGCACCCCATAAGTGGACTGTGAGGATGCAGGAATATTTGGGGCCAGCCTGGGTTCAGAGATGGACACAACCAAGGCCAGCACCCAAGGTGGGTTGCTCGGATGTGGGGACGTGAGGTGATGTGAGCCCCGGGAGGCGGGGTCAGACAGCAGAGGGCAGGCGGGACGGGGGGGTGCCTGTGCAATGCCTGTGCAATGCCCCCCACCCCGATCTCATGTCTGCACCTGCCTGGCTGCCCCCGAGAGCGGCTGGGGAGCGAGGAGCCCGCCGGAGCCTGCTCAGGCCAGGACCAGGCACCAGGGGGCTGGGCCCCGAGGGCGTGCCGTCTGGAGGAGACAGGAGGGGCCGGGAGCTGTGCGGCGGGGTCCACGTGCCACGGGGGCTGGCCTGAGGGGCGGCCTGGGTGCCCTGGCGCCCCCTCGC
>NW_004567113.1:56588236-56592301 GCF_000260355.1 Condylura cristata
CCCTGCAGCTGCCCGCCTGCCCTCCTGCCCTCCAGCGCCCCTTTCCTGCTCTCTGGCGTCCACGCTGGGGAGCCGGGCTGCACACGCGGGCGCCGACTCCTGACCCCGCCAGACAGGGGCGACCAGAGACGCCGGGCAGTTCCGGGTCCGGCTGCGCTCTGCCAGGCTTGAAGAGCTCTGGCCTGGGGTCGGCTGGCCCTGCCCTGCCCCGCCCACGGCCCGGCAAGTGAAAGGGACACAGAGATGAGGGGCGTGCGGGCCCCGCGGGCAGCGAGAGGGGCGCGGCTGCCCTGTCCTGTCCGGGGCCGTCACCGAGCCTGAGGGGCCGGGGCCGCAGGAACCAGACTGGCTGTACAGAAAGGTGGTCCTCTCTGATGGCCGGGCCCTTGGGCAGAGGGAGACCTGGACAGACGCCGGGGGCGCCCTGTGCGGACAGGGCGGGGGCAGGGGGCAGCCCAGCCACAGGGCAGAGCCGCGCCAGGCCCCGGGTGCGCCGCTGGCCACCTGCCTGGGCTCCGGCTGGGGCGCCGGGGGTGGCGTCTGAGGCACCCAGGCCCGGCCGGCTCCGGAGCTCAGCAGGCGCCGTGTGGCTGCTTGTGACTCGCTTTACCCTCCGGCTTCAGCCTCCGGCGAGGGAGGCTGAGGGGCGCGGGGGGCCGCGGGGTCGGGGGCCGAGCGGGGAGCAGCAGTGGCCTCTGCCCGGGTCCCTAGGGCTGGGCCCGGGCTGCTGTGACCTGAGGAGGGGTGGCCCTGGGAGGGAAACGGAATTAACAGTCCGCTTCCCGCGCCCTTTGATGCGCCCCCGCCTGGAGGTGGCGTGGAGGTGTCGCCCGGAAGGCGGCAGTGGGCCGTGAGTCGAGGTGACGGGGCAGCCGGGGGGGAGCAGCGGCTGCCCTGGCGGGTCAGGTTTCCGCAGTCCAAAGCCAGGAGGGGCCTCGCGGTCCGGCAGCACCGCCCTGCTTCTCACGCCCACCCTGCCGTGGACTCTGCTCAGTAAACGTTAATTTACCCCGATGACTGATGACAGGTGGGGAGGGTCGGGCCGCGCAGGGCCTGGCCTGGGCGGCTGGGCCCTTCAAAGCCACAGCAGTTAGGCTCGCGGCTGCAGGTGGCCCTTGCTGCTGCCTGGGGTGGGCTCTGGGCACCCGCTGCCCAGCGTGACCTGCCTGCTGCTGCCAGTGAGTAGAGGCCACCCCACCGCAGTGCCCAGCACTGCTGGCCCTGTCCACGTGGCCTCGGGGATGAGGAGGAGCTAGAGGCCCCCAAGGGCGGTGCCCAGAGCCCACCAGGCGGCGCAGCGTGGTCTACTACCACACCCGGTCAGGCGTGTAGGCAGACCTGGACCTCCTCACGCCACCACAGTCAATGCCACCAAGCAGGTGCGGGGAGGAAAGAGCCTATGGAGCACAAGAGGAGGAAACAGGAAACAAATTGCTCCCGTGTAAAGACAACTGGCCGACGTCCTCAACTCAAACAGCTGGGGCATACTGCACCGGGAGGCCTTCAGACCAAGCAACGAAGAGCAGAGGGCACAGTATAAAAGGGGACAGCTGGCACCAGAAGGCAGCAGGCCCAGGTCTGCAAAGGGTTCAGGAGTCACACAGCCCAGGGGCCCATTCAAGATGGCCCCCCAGGCAAGATGGCTGCTGAGGCAAGATGGCCCCCAGGCAAGATGGCTCCCCAGGCAAGATGGCCCCCAGGCAAGATGGCCCCCAGGCAAGATGGCTCCCCAGGCAAGATGGCCCCCAGGCAAGATGGCTCCCCAGGCAAGATGGCCCCCCCAGGCAAGATGGCTCCCGAGGCAAGATGGCTCCCATGCAAGATGGCCCCCAGTCAAGATGGCTAGATGGCTCCTCAGCAAGATGGCTCCCCAAGCAAGATGGCTCCCAAGGCAAGATGCTCCCGAGGCAAGATGGCTGCTGAGGCAAGATGGTTCCTGAGGCAAGATGCTCCCGAGGCAAGATGGCTCCCCAGGCAAGATGGCTGCTTAGGCAAGATGGCAAGATGGCTCCCCAGGCCAGATGGCCGCCAGGCAAGATGGCAAGATGGCTACCCCGGCCAGATGGCTCCCCAAGCAAGATGGCCCCCAGGCAAGATGGCTCCCGAGGCAAGATGGCTCCAAGGCAAGATGGCTCCCGAGGCAAGATGGCTCCCCAGGCAAGATGGCTCCCGAGGCAAGATGGTCCCCCAGGCAAGATGGCCCCCATGCAAGATGGCCCCCCCAGGCAAGATGGCTCCCCAGGCAAGATGGCTGCTGAGGCGAGATGGCTCCCCAGGCAAGATGGCTCCCCAGGCAAGATGGCTCCCGAGGCAAGATGGCTCCCAGGCAAGATGGCTCCTGAGGCAAGATGGCCCCCCAGGCAAGATGGCCCACAGGCAAGATGGCCCACAGGCAAGATGGCTCCCAAGGCACTTTTTGTGTGAAAGATTGTTTTTTATGAAGACTAGTAAAAATTGATTAAACATCTCTAAACTTCAGATTTATGAAAGTTGGGCAGAGAAAACTTGCGGTAAACACTGAATCACGTGTCCACACTTGTTGAATCTGTGTTCCAAGATTATGGACGTGCTCGGGCACCTCCAGGGAAATGGCGACTTTGGTTGGGCTGTGCTCAAGCTGTACCTCGGGGGATGCAAGCGTCCCGAGGACCACGCCATCTCCGTGGTCAGCTCTGTCCCTGAACCACAGAAGCTACCCTGACGAGCCACAGGTGGCTGGGCAGGGCTGTGTCCTGACAAAAGGGGGCAGCCAGCCTGAGGTCTGACGTGCGGCCCGTGGGGACCCCTGGGGGGATGGGGAGCGCAGGACTCGCAACATGGTGGTGTGATGTGTCCGCCCACTTGCATGACTGTGATGTCATTCCGCAGCGAGTTTTACGTAGAGCTGTCATGGAGCTTCTGGTGTGCTCCTCTCGCTACTTTTGTGTCATTCTCTAGGGGAAGGGACGTCCTGAAGGAGCCCTGCGGACACAGGTTCTGTGGCCTCCACCCCTGCTCAGTCACTGGAACTACGACTCCCCGCAACACCAAGGAGGGGACTGCGAGGACCCGGGGCGGAGCCAGCAGCCCTCTGTGGGGACAATGTGAGGAAGCCTGTTGGGTCGCCTCTCCCTCGGCCTCCTGCTGGTGGCCGGTCGCCTGGCTCTTGATGGGCTTTCGCTGTGTTATCAGGGTCCCAGGTCAGTGGGGCTGGCAGGATGCGCTAGTCACCTTGCGCCTCTCTCTCTCCCTGGGTCGTGCCTTTCCTTTCCCCTGTAAGCAAACCTGTCTGCGTGCACCTGCAGAACAGCGGAATCTCCAGCACGCGGGTGAGGCCCACACAGGCAGCCCGGTTCACACTGGGAGCAACTGCAAAGTGTTTCATTTCCATTTTGAAGAGAAAGTCGGCCTGGCGTGTGGCTCGCGTGGAGAGGGCCTCTGCCCGTGTCCACGCGTCACAGGTCTGGCGTTCTCCACGGAAACAGGCTGGGGCACGCACGGCAGCCTGCGGCCTGTCTTTACTCCACTCCCCGCTGTCCCGGCAGGCGGGGTCCCCTGGGCAGCCAGCGCCCGTCCGGCCCCAGCGTGCGGGGTGCTCTCGGCTAGGCACGGCTGCGTGACAGGCCGCCTGTGAGGCTCCCGTGGCCGCCCCTCGGCCGGCGGGGAGATACTTCGGACTCTGATCTACTGAGTGTTCGGAAGGGCCCTCGGGGAACGGCGCTGCAGAGCAGTCTTTCTGTTTCTGTTAAAACGGCGGCGTGGCTTTTCCGTATTCTCTCAATGTGGCTGTTCCGTTAACTTGACCTTGAGCCAACCTTGTGTTCCTGGAGCGAACGCCGCTTGTCTTCCCCTGGTGGGTCCCCTTGCCAGTCTCGTTGAGGGTCTCTGTCTCTGTGTCTCTGTTGCGTGCTCCTTCTCATGTCCTGTCTGATGCTAGTAACACTGACCTCAAAAAACCTGGAGGCGGGCCCTCCCTGGTGGCGCAGCGGGTTAAAGCACTGCATTAAGAAACTTAAGCCAATTCCACATGAGTTCGATCCCCGCCTGCCCCGGAGGAGATCCACATGGCGTGGCAGACCTCTCCTG
>NW_004567113.1:56592921-56596972 GCF_000260355.1 Condylura cristata
AAAAATCGGACAGGCAAAGGATGCCCCAACGGGAGTGTCCACGTGATGAGCTTGGCCGTGGCCAGGGAGCGAGGCCCGACCGGCTGCCGCCTCCGGAGGCCCCGTCTCCCTCCTCGTGGCCTTTTCGGTGGCTTTGGGCCTTCACTTTTTATGCTGACAAGTGGTGGTCTTTCCCTGATGAGTCTTTCTAGGAATTGGTTCAATACTTAATTTTTTAAAGAACAAACTTTCTGCCTTGCCTAATTATCTCTGCTCAGTGAGTGTTCATTTCTCCTCTTTATTACTTTCTTATTTCTACTCACTTTGCATTTGTGTGTCTTTATTTTTCCTCCTAGTGAACGCTCAGATCAACGACTCTCACATGGCATTTGACGAGTAAATCCTACTCTACGCAATTCAAATGCGGCGTTCAACTTTTGAGATGTTTCCATGGTTATTTACGTCAGAACACCTTCCACATGTCTTGGTGAATTCTCTCTTGACTGTGCGTTCCTCAGGAGGCTGTTGATTTCCAAATACTGGGGGATTTTATAGAGAACTCGTTTTTGCCGATTTCCATATAATCCTGCTACGACCAGAGCAAGTTCCTTGTGAGGTTTTAATCTTCTTAAATGTTCGCAGGCCCCGGTGTCCAAACCCGACCAGCGCTGACCCGAGCCCCGCCCGCGGGCTGCTGCCGTCCTGCACACTCCTGGACGCCTGGACCTCCCCGGCGCCGGCCGCTCCCACGCGTTGAGCCTGCGCCCCGCGGTGGGGCCGCCAGCCAGGCCGGCGCCTCTTCCTGTTTGCTCCTTGTCTGTGACCCACCTGTTGAACTAGCTGTGCTGCTCCCCGCCGCTGTCTTCCGATACCCCCACTAGTTCCTATCTCCGTTTTCAGATGGGGTACATCGCCAGCCTGTTTTCAAGCACGGCAAATCTTGTGAATTAGTTCCCCCCGAGTCTGATCAGGATCCCTATTAGCTGATTTTTTAAAAATTACGGCCCACAGCTTCCTGCTTTTTGTGTGTCTAGTAATTTTTCACAAGATTTATTTATTGACGCACGCGAGCACAGGTGCCGGGGTGAGACGGTTCACCTGGGGCAGATTCAGGCAGACGGACTGGGACACAGACCCACCGAGGGGCCGCGGGGAGACAGGGGTCTGCTGCGCCCCGGGGTCCCTCCCGGGCCGGGCCCGGGCTCCGGCTGCGGCGGCCTCGCACGGCTTCATAGTGCTTCAACCCGCCGCGCCACCAGGGAGGGCCCGTGTCTAGTAGTTTTCAGCGCATGCTGGACGTTACAAGACCGTGAGGAATCTGGACCGCGTCACCCTCTGCGAAGGACGCCGACTGCTGTTCTGGAAGGCAGGCCGGTCTCGCCGGCCGCTTTGCTCTGTGTGGCTGCCCCGGGCCTCGCGAGGGACCTTCGCGGCCGATCTGCCTTCTCGCGCTCGATGCTTACTCCCCGCATGACCTGCGTGGGCGCCGCGGACGGCCCAGAGTGAGGCCGAGGAGACGCAACGTAAGCAGTGAGGCGAGAGCTCGCATGCTGCTGGCGTGGAGACGGAGGCCGCGTCCCTCCTCCTGGGGGTTCCGGCCCAGGAGCTGCCGCCAGCCCCCCGACCCCGCCGGCAGCGCCCTGGCACCCACCCGGCTAATTCGCCAGGATCTGGCCCCGCGTGGCCCAAGTCAGCCTCCCCGGGTGTCAGAGCAGTTCCGTCGTGACCACAGCCGTCACCAGCAGCCGGGCGGGAACATGAAGCCTCACAGTCTAGAGAAACGGGGAAATCTCCCCAAATCTCACGTTTCCTGCAAAGCCACCACCACGTAACAGTCCACGGTATTAAGTCTGTGCACCACCTATGTTAAATTTTCTGCTAAATTCGTATCCGTCACTGGGTATTCCACATGATCCGGGGCGCCTGCTCGGTGTGCGCGAGCGAGCAGAGCGGGTCTCTGCAGACCGGCTCGCTGCGGCCCGCCTGCGTGGTCTGCGTGTTCCTGCCCACCCTGGAGAGGCCGCTGATTGCACCAGCTTCCACTGGCTTGGCTGGACTTATTGGATTTTCTCTTACATGGAAGTGGGAAATGTGGAACTTAAAGACATTTAACTGAAGACAGAGAGTCTTTCTGGATCTTCCAGGAACAGAGGCAAATTCAAAACAGAACGCTGATACCAACGGGGTATTAGAAATGGATCGTTTGATTAAATCTTGTCTGAATTATCAGTTACATAATAGGAAAAGTGTTAGCTGTGCTGCAGACTGCGCCGTCACTCCGGCTGGCTAATCTTCGTCTAAAAGAGACCAGAGACTTCTCGGTGGCGATAGAAAGCCAACATTTTTCTTATTTAAGATGATTGGAATGACGGATGCATAAATCATAACATATGAATTCTCCCATAACTTACACCCCTTTAATACCAAACATTTGCTCCAGTTTCTTGCCACCAGTTGTGCAGAAGCCGAGGGCGTGCTCACGTGGATGCCTGCGCTCCGCCCACGTGAAGGCTGCCGTGCCAGCCCAGGAGCGGAGTCACGCCCCAAGCAGGGGCGAGGGCCACGCGCGGGTCAAGGCTGTGGGGTCCCGGCCATCCTCCGGTGACTCTGGGCCTCCGGGAGGTGGTGCTGGCTTCTTTCTCGCTTTTTGAGGTCACAGAGCGACCCGACGCCCCTGGGGGGCGGCGCCCATGTCAGCCTGTTTCACAAAAGCAGGAGCCGAGGCTGGGCAGGTGGACAGCTGCCGGCGGGGTGCCCCGACGAGGTCAGGGGCAGAGAGGGCCTGAGACCCAGTGACCGCCGAGGGGACGGGGAAGCGGGGTGCGCATCCCGGAGCCAAGACGGGGGTGCCGCCCCGCACACACCTGTCCTCTCCTGACGGCCAAGCCCGTTGCTAAGGCGACCGCCACTCACACTCAGGCACAAGCTCGGCGGTCGGCGGTCAGCGTCTCCCAGCCAGGCTCCCGCCCAATGCACCAACCCCGCGGCCGAGCGCTGGTGGCGGTCAGCAGCGGCCCCCCAGGCGGGCCGCCCCACCGGAAGGCGGCTGGCGTGCAGAGGGACACCCCACCCAGGTCCTGAGTGCGGACACACTGAGGCGGCTGCGGCCGCTGGAGGCCCGAGGGGCAGGAAGCAGGGCGGGCGCGGAGCGGGGCTGGGCTCTCGCGGCCACCAGCGCCCTGGGCCACCTGCCGGGCAGACCCTCAGGGGTCGCGTAGTGAAAGCCAGGGGAGCCACACCCCACTGTCGGGAGCACGCCCCGCTTTGATCGGGAGCAAGGGCCGAAGGGCTCCGTAGCCCTCCGGGGCACACAGGCGAGGCTGCTTCACCGCCAGCCCCTGCACCCCAACCGCCACGTGCACCCCGGGCCACCCAGAGCCTCAGTTGCATTGGGACTGCACCCCCCAGCCCCCCGCAACATCCGCAGCTGCCTGGGCTCCGGCCTGAGAAGAGCCCCCCAGTGTAGACCCCCAGAGGTGCCCCCAGGAGGGCCCCTGCCCGTCAGCGCGGTCACAGGGGCGCCCACCAGCACTGTGCTGCACGCTGCACCCCTCTGCACCCCCAGGCTGGCGCGGCTGTGCACAGCGAGGGGACCCAATCCCCCACCGTCCCCTGCCTCATCCCCACCCCCCACTATGCTTCTTGGGATCACCCCCAAGTCCAGTACGTGCCATGTGCTAGCTGTCCCAGACTAGAACTCGGGGTGAACGTGGGGAACCCCCAGGCCCCCGAGTGGCTGGCAGGGCGGAGTGCGGCGTCCTGGGACGCTTGTGGGTCCCCTAGACGGGCCAGCCGGCCACGCGTCTGCAAACTTGCACCTGAAGCCCTGCCCGCAGCACCCCAGAGCGGCTGCCTGGGGTGGACGAGCTCGCGGTCCCGTGAGGAAGGGAGAGCGGGGTGGCCCGCAGGACGCGGGCGGGGACACACTGCCCGAGAGGAGGCCGGGGCGCTGCCGCCGGGCCCAGCGTCCCTGCAGGGGAGCGGTGGCTCCGTGGCTTGACCCTCAGCCCGCCTGCTTCGCCTGGAGCCGAGCTAACCGGGTGCCGCCTCTGCAGCCGGCCTGGGGCCTCAG
>NW_004567113.1:56597543-56598630 GCF_000260355.1 Condylura cristata
CTGGACAGTGCATCAGGGCCTGGGCTCTGAGCCCAGCCGCACCCCACGGTCCGGCCAAAGGATGGGGCAGCCCTGAGCCCGGCAGCCCTCTGTGCTCGCTGGCCGGGCACCCTGTCCCTCCAGGCTGTCCAGCTCAGGGCTGACAGCCGGCCCGACCACCACCTCCCGCTCCACCCACCGGCCCGTGTGCCCGCGCCCTGCCGGGACCAGCGCCCTCCGGGACAGGCTGCACCCCGCCCCGCCCTCTGGGGTCGCTCTCCCCTGCTGTGGCCCCCACGGCCCCCTCCGGACACCAGACCAGCGGCCCCCCCATCCTGGCCGTGGCCCTTCCGGCAGGCGCCTCGGCGCTTCTACCCGCAGGTGAGCGGCCTCAGGCTGTGCCCCTGGATGCACCTTGGCGCCTTCTCAGTGCCCAGCCCCTGGACGGGCCCAGGGCGCAGAGGCCAGTCCTGCGGGCCTCAGCCCCGCGCAGGGAGCAGGGGGGCGGGGCGCCTCCCCGCGGAGCCACGCCGCTGGCTCTGCCCTGTGGGGCTGAGCTGGGGACCAGCGTGACACTTCAGTTTCCAGCTCCCGTCACTCCTCAGCACGCGAGGCTTCGCTTTGACACATATTAGAGCTAAATAAATGGAATTGCTTTACAAGGAACCGTATTTCTTAAAAGCCTAATCATGAAAGGACAGAGAAGGGGCACACAAGTGCTTGGGAAGATGTTTCTAGAAGAAGGGCCAGCGGTGGCGCCGGACCCCAGCTCTTGGGGGGCGTGGGGGGACCCCAGCTCTTGGGGGCCATGGGGGGTGGGGCAGGGAGAATGGGGCCCAGCATGGGGATGGGGGAACGAGGCCTGCGTGTACAGGGGCCCCACAGCGAGATGTGAGCCAGCCCGTCAGGGCGCAGCAGGAACAGCCCAGGCGCCAGCCGAGTGTCCACGCTGCTGAGACCCTCAGGGAGCAGAGCCAGCAGGTGGGGTGCAGGCAGGCGGACAGGCAGGCCTGAGTCTGGCCAGCAGCCTGGGGAGCAGCGGCACCGCACCCCACAGGCGGCAGTTTTAGGGAGGTTCGTGCTGCCGGAGGCGCCACAACAGGCGGAC
>NW_004567113.1:56598999-56600277 GCF_000260355.1 Condylura cristata
CCCTCCCGGCCCCCCGCAGCGGAGCGGCTGCGCCGGGCAGGTCTTATTTAATTAATGGCTGGCTCTGTAATTGCTGTTTCAGGGCGCGCTGCGCGCCGCCGTCTGCGAGGGGCTTTCTAGACAAATTTGGCGCCAGTGGCCTAATGTGGGCGCTGCGCCTGCGTGCCCAGGGACCCGGGCCTCATCCATCATCCGGCCCAGCCGCAGCGGATCAATACGGCTCCCGCTTGCAGGCAGCCCCCGTCCTGCGCGGCGTCGCCTGCTGACCCCTGCTCCCTGGGACTCTCCACGCTGCTTGCTGCGAGATGGGACCTGAGGACGGCCCCCTCCCGGGCCTGGCCGCCCTGGCGCGCCCCAGGAGTGCCTGCCCAGCTGCTGCCCATGCACAGACCCTCTGTGAGCCCTGGGCTGCCGGGACAGCCGGCTGGGGACTTTCATTCAGCTCCATCTCTGCTTCCCTTGCTGGAACTAGTCTTAGCCCAGTGGGGTCCCCAAAGGTGAGCCCTGTTGCCCTATCTGACCAGCTGTGCCCCCATCTCCCCTCCAGCCACCTGACAGCTCTCTCGTCTGGGGTCCCCAGCTCAGAGGCTGGATGGGGACCCCCAGATTCTGCCTCCGGAGGGGTGAAGACCAGCAGAGCACTGACAGTCGCTCATTTTTGTGAGTGTGTGTCTCCCCAAAAGACAACGCAGGCCCTGCCAGAGTGCCTCGTCTTGGTGTCTGGGGAGCCGCGACCACGCGCCATGGTTACTACGGGACAAGGCTGCAGAGAAATTAGGGACATAAACATTCCCCCAGAGACGCAAGCCTCGAAGAAACTGGGGGAAGGGGCCCAGGCTGCAGGGTGGGCTGCGGGTCCCCGGATGGGGCTGGGTGGGCCACCCTGGGGGCAGGGAGCCCGTGGGCTCAGACCGCAGGGCCTTGGCCTGCAACCGCCCTCCCGGCGTGCCCCCTCCACCGCCCCCGTCTGCTCTGGGGCCTGGGAGGGCACCCCTGCCTGCCCTGGTCACGACCTCGGGCCCCTTCCCCGCGGCCCCTTCCCCTGGTTCCCCAGGCGAGGCCCAGACAGCGTCGGCCAACACCCACGGGCCGCCCGGGCCGCGCCTTCTGGGGCATTGCTGTGTGCCCCACCCGCGAGCCCAGACCCCGCCCACCTGCCCCGGCAGGTGGGCAGAAATGAGCGGAACTTCCTGAGGCGGTTACGCCGGTCACCTCCCTGGTCCACGCGTGCCAGCGGCCGCCACACCCAGACAGACAGCAGCAGCTCGGACCTGGAGC
>NW_004567113.1:56602739-56603440 GCF_000260355.1 Condylura cristata
CGGGCAGGGGTGGGAGAGCCCTGTGCCGCTGCGACGCTGTGACCGCAGGGAAAGTGGAAGGCCAGGCCCCCGGCTGCGCGTCCTGCCCGGCGAGGCCCGGGCTCCCCGACGCAAGGTAGTGGGAGGGGCGGGGCCTCCGCCCCGGTGCAGCGCCGGGTTCGCCCCTCACCCCCCACGGCGTCCACCAGGCCTGGCTCCCAGCTGCCCCAAGGCTCCCAGTGTGAGCCGTGGCTCGGGAAGCCCGGGTGGCCAGTCCCTGTGGCCGGGAGCAGTGCCCCAGTGCAGGCACCCCAGGGTGGGGTCGCAGCTCCTGCCCCCTGTGACCCCAAATGAGAGCGGGAGGTGGGGGCCCTCAATAAGCCTGGGGCAGGCCCACCAGGGGCCCCCACTCACCCTAGCCTGGCCCAGCTGCCGCCTTCCCCGGGGCCTCGTCAGCCCCCCCCACTAATTGGGCCACATCTGGTACTGCAGACCCTCTCTCCCGCCTGGTCTGCAGGCCGCCGCCCCCCGCCCAGCCAATCCGCTGCTGCCTCCAGCTCAGCGGCCCCAGCCCCTCCTGACACTGCCGTGCCCGCCCGAGGCAGCTGCCCGGGCGCGGCGTCTGTGCCCCAGTGGACCCGCCACGGGCCCTGCCACGTCCTGCCAAGTGCCTGTGCCTTGCGTGGACAGGCCCCCCGGGTGCGGACAGGCCCGCCGGGCAC
>NW_004567113.1:56604575-56605983 GCF_000260355.1 Condylura cristata
GCCCGAGGAATCTGCCTGACCCCGAAGCCCTGACCTGCGCGCAGCGGGGCCTCTCCCCCCGGTGCCCTGCCCCTCCCCAGAGCGGGGGGCTGTGCCGGGGCCAGGCCTGGGGAGAGCGCCCCAAGCCAGGTGCTTCTGCTGTGCCCACGGGGTGCTCCGAGGAGAGGCGGGCGGTGCGGCCCCAAGGCCGGGAGCACTCACCAGGCCAGGGCCAGCTGACCCCCAGGCTGACCGTGTCCTTCACCACGCAGTGCGCACTGCCTGTACTAGGCGCTGGCTGTGGGCACTCGGGGAGCCAGCCGGCGGCCCGCTCCGGCGCCCAGCGTGGGGGCCTGCACCCCACAACTTATTGGAAGGAAAAGCGATTGACTGTGTAGTCAGGGTTTTAATTAATATGAAAGCTAACGTTCAGGCTGCACATTCAAAGGCGATTTCCCTACGCGTCTGCGCTCACTTTGGTGTACAAATTCGATCGTCAAATGAGAAAACCGCGCCCGGTCTTCTGTGACTGGCGCAGGTGAGCCGCGAACCGCCAGGCTGGAGCAGCCTCGTCACTGCTGTGAGCTGCGTGCGTGCTCACTGCTTCTGCACTGGTCCTTGCTGCCCAGCCCGCACCCCGCAGAGCCCCGCCCAGTAACCCCTCGGCAAACCCCAGGCCCCGGGGCGCCGGGAGACAGCCTCAGAGTCCCCCGGCCCCCACCCCCAGCACTTGCCAGGCCCCGCGGGCTGCTGTGCCGCCCGCTCTCCAGGCGGTGCCAGGCTGCAGCAGAGTGGAACATGGGTGCAGGAGACGTGAGGGTGCGTGGGAGGAAGGCCCACCCACTGCCCCCCCAAAGTGCTCCCCGACTCGGCCTCTGCCGCCCATTGTCCCACCCGCTTGGACGACCCGGGGCGGCGGGGGCGATGACCGCACAGAGGTTGGGGTCGCTGGCCGAGCAGACCGGGGCGGAGGTCAGGGGTGCGCGCGGTGCAAGCGCGCGGTGCACCCTGGCCGAAGAGGGGGGGCGCACCTGCCAGGTCCCCCAGATGCCCCCCGACTTTGCAAAACTGCGGCTGGACTCAGTTTACGTGGGGAGGAGAGGGCGGCTCGGCGTCAGAGGACTGTCCGGGAGCCCCATGACTCTCCTGGCTCGGTCTCCCGCCCTAAAGCAGAGCGGCCTGTCTGGAGACGCCCCCAGACCCCTGCCCGGCTGGGAGCCTCTTGCCCGCGAGGGGGGCGGGGGGGGCTGGGGGGCTCTGGGTGGCCTCGGACGCCCACTTTGCTTCTCTTCAGCCCACAGCGGCGGGGTGCTGGGCGCCCTGTGTCAGATGGGGAGACTGAGGCT
Organism: Condylura cristata; assembly: GCF_000260355.1. Taxonomy (NCBI): domain Eukaryota; kingdom Metazoa; phylum Chordata; class Mammalia; order Eulipotyphla; family Talpidae; genus Condylura; species Condylura cristata. Next base: position 56,605,901 of record NW_004567113.1, read on the forward strand.
GGAAGGCCGAGGCCCGGCGGCCGGGACGGGAGGGGCGAGGCTGGGCCCCGGTGGGGAGCGGCCCCCCTCGGGCCTCCAGGGCA
>NW_004567113.1:56611038-56612202 GCF_000260355.1 Condylura cristata
GACAGGGCGTGGGAGGATGGCTGGAGACCAGACTGCTTCCTCGGACCCTAAAACGGGTCCCCCGAGGCCCAGCTGGCCGCTGCCAGCGCCATCTGCAGTCCACCTCGCCGGCCGGGGCTCTGGAGGAACCTCTGGGAGCCGCCGAGGTCACAGCCCGCCCTGTCCAGATGGGCCGGGGCGAGGACAGTGGCCCCGGGTCAGCCGCCACCCTCGGCCACCCTCCCCAGAGACGCGGTGACCCCGACGGGCTGTGAGGAGGTCCCGCTCACCCGGCGAGCTGCCCACGCTAGCGAAGGGCCGTTGGTCAGGGGTTGACCTTGGTCAGCTGGGTCTCGTCCGCGTGACTGCTCGGACAGCGAGGAAAGGGGAAGCCACTTCCGGACCCCCTGGGGCTCACCCAGCCAAGTAGGGGCAGCCGCCAGGGTCAGCGGGCACGGATCCAGCCCGGGGGCCAGGTCAGGACCAAGATGGACAGCAGCCTTAAGCAGGGCCAGCTCCACAGGCCAGGGAGGCGCCCCGTGGGGGTCTGGTCAGCGCAGAGGGCCGGGCCCAGCCAGGAGGAGGAGGCTGGGTCGCACCTCAAGGCTCGGCAGCCCCAGACGGGGGCTCAGCACCAGAGGGGCCGGCCGGACGCTGGGGGCAGCGGGCAGCGGAGGCTGAGCTGTCTCCTCCCTGCTTGGCCCCTGCGCCTGGCGCCTGAGCTGCAGGGGCACAGGAGGACAGGGAGTGGACTCAGGCTGCCCGCGGGCACTGGCTCGGAGGCCGGAGCTGGAAGGCCGGCCAGAGGCGGCCCCCACCCGCCCGCCCGCCCAGGCCCAGCAGAGGTGCGGCCTGGCAGCACACCTCCAGGGCCGAGCGCTCACTGTCACCCTGCTGCCAGCCAGCGGGGAGGGCGTCGGAGGCTGGACACCCAGGGGCCCGGCCAGCGGGCACCAGCGTCTGCAGGACCCTTCCGGGGCAGCCGGGGCCGGCGGGGCGCCCCGCCTTCCTCCCTGGGCTCAGCCCGGGCTCCGGGGTCACGTGGGCTCTGGGCGACTGGACAGTCCCCAGGCCCGCAGCTCCCACTCGCTCACTCAGATCAGAACGAGGCCAGACGCCGGCGCACGACGTCCTGCAGGGCCTCCTGCCCGCCCGCAAGGGGCCAGGGCCTGGGGCGGGGGCGGG
>NW_004567113.1:56614157-56615140 GCF_000260355.1 Condylura cristata
GGAGGGCCGGTGGGCTGCCAGGCCAGAGGGCCCAGGCCCACGCTGGTCACTGCCCCGAGCCCGCCCCACAGGGCCAGTTCCCTCCTAGCCGACCGGGGGCCCACCTGTGGGCACTGGTGCCTGGCAGGTGTGCGGGAGGCCGCCTGGCGAGAGCTGTGGGAAGTGGGCCCGGGCGGCGCCGCCAGAGGAGGGCTCTGGAGCCCCGTGGCGCCCAGAGGAGGCCGGGACGGCCCCCAGCCCAGGCCGGAGCCGCACGCCAGCCGCTGCCAGCTGCTCCCGCAGGCCCGGATGAGGTAGGCCTGGCCTGGGGGCTCCCCGACTGCGCAGGGGCAAGGCGGGAGACCCCCCCACCCCGTCCTCGCTAAAAGGCCTTTCTGGCCCGGCCGGCCCCTGTGTGGGCTGTCTGCAGCCATGCGGGGGGACCTGGCTGGGCCTGACCTGCTTTCTCGTGGCCGGGCCTGGCTGGCCGGGTATCCCTGGACACCGGGGCCGCCTGCCCACTGGGCCAGCCCCTGGCCGGGAAGCCTGCCCGGGGAGCTTCTCGGGGACGGCTGGGTGAAGCTGCTGTGAGTCGGGCCGCAGGGCGGGGGCGCCAGGCTTCCTCCGGGCCAGCCCGGGCTCGCGCTGACCAGCCGATTGTTCCAGACCCCTAATTGGTTCCGGGTCACTCCCTCTGAAGCAGCATCTGCCGTCTCTTCATTTTGCCAATTAATTCTTGACAATTCACAGCTGACAAAACCCAAAATCTTGTCAAAAACTACTCAGATGTGAACCGTAAGAGGTCGGCGCGGAGGACGGGCAGGCCGAGCGGGCGGGCCTGGCCCCACGCCCTGCCACGGCCCCCCCGGCCGGCCGGGAGACCCCGCTGCACACCTGGGCCCCCTCCCCCGCGCCTCCAACGGAGAAGCCTTACAGGACGGAGCCAGCACACCTGATGCAGGGGATGGGCAAGGACCTTGCTGCTCGGACCCTGCGCTGACCAC
>NW_004567113.1:56615780-56617259 GCF_000260355.1 Condylura cristata
AGCCCACGAGCCAGGCCACCTGGAAGGCCGTTGCAGTGGTGGCCAGTGGCACCTGGCCGGCGGCGACTAGGAAGGAGAGCTTAGGGCTGGACAGGGACCTCACACCTGGGCCCGCTCAGAGGGAGCCAGTGTAGCCGTTAGAGGGTCTAGACCTGCCTGGCCGAGCCCCTGGCTGCCCATGCCCCGGCTGGCCCAGGGAGGGCGCTGTCCGCTGCCGGAAGGAGGCCCGCTGACCACACGCCAGCAGGCCATGTCTCGGTTCCCCGCAGCACAGGCCAGAGCCGGCTGCCCAGAGAGGCCCCTGGCTCTGCCCTGGACCCTAGAGCCCTGCACCCGCCGTGCCAGCAGCCGGTGCCCTCAGAGGGGCCCCACCGGTGAGCAGCAGCTGCTGGAGTTCCCTGTGAAATGGGGGGGCACTGAAGCTCCTTGAAGGAGCTTGCCCGCAGCCAGCAGGCCTGGGAGCTAGCAGCTTCCGTGGGGCCGAGCCCCCCGCCCAGCGGGCCCTTCCGCAGGACCTCTGGAAGTCCAGCCTGAGCTGGCCCACCCCTCGCAGAGGCTTCCTGGGCAGGTGGGGGCACGGAGAATGTGGGCCCCGGAGTGGCGGAGTGGCAGGGCTGACTGGCCACAGAGCCACAGAAACTGGGAAGTGGCCTGGGGACTGGCGGCCTCCCCAGGGGACGTCTGGACAGACAGGGAAAGCACAGCCCGGTCCCCCTCCCCCTCCCTGCAGGCAAGCTCCCACTTCAACCCCCCAACCCCGACTGGGACCCCAGCCTCCCTACCTGAGGGGTCCCTACGCACCCCCTCCCCAGGAGACCAGCGCTGTGGAGGGGAGTTCCTGGAGCAGACTGAGGGGCAGCCCCCCCAGTGCCCAGCCTGAGCAGGGCTCTGGCACAGGAGGGTGGGGCTGCCCAGAGAGGGCCAACTTCACCTCTCCCCAACAGGTTTTGAAAAGAGAAAAGGACGGAACCCAGCAGCTGCGTGAGGGGAGCCCCCAGGCCGGCAGGCAGGGCAGAAGGGGCAGCCCCTTCTGGCGGCGGGAGCTTGGGTCCTCCCCAGCACTCAGTAACTGGGTGGCAGCCGGAGCAGAGGGCGCCCTTCCCCGGCGCTACTGGAAACCCCTTTTTGAACAGAGACGGAGGGCTGGGGGCGGCCTCTGGTTTGCCCACACCTGGAGTTCTGCTCCAAGCTGGCCGTTCTCGAGTGCGGCCTCCACCTTAGGGTGCAGGGCGGGTGGCGGCAGTGGGATTTCGGTGGCTCACACAGACTTTTCTTAAAACACAGTAAGTGCGGAACAATGGCGCGCACAGGGAACCGGCCTCTGAGGTGGGCAGATGCGGGGCTTTGTTTGGCTCCTCCGTGCCTGTGTCTGCGTTGAGCACAAGCACTGCTTCCCTGTGAGCGCTGGGCCTGGGGGCCCCGAGGGGAGTCGCCCCCGCGCCCCGGCCTGTCCCTGTCCGCGCGGCCCCTCCCGCCTCC
>NW_004567113.1:56618714-56619814 GCF_000260355.1 Condylura cristata
CCGGCCTAGTGACCCTCTTAGACCTCACTCAGGCCCCAGGTGGGCCCCAGACTTCTTAGGGTCCTAGAAAGTTCCAAGAAAGTCATTTCACAAGGTGGGGACTCCGAAATGCAGCCTGGGGTAGAAGCACTGTCTCTGAGACCCCCCCACCCCCCCACCCCACCCCACCCCTCGCTGCTGAGGAACTGGGGAGGGAAGGAGCCCGGTAAAGAGGGAGGGGGCTGGCCACAGGGCCGCAGAGGGCAGGGAGTATGGCCGCCAGACCTTCTGGGCTGGAGACCTGTACCCACACAGGACCCCAGCCAGTGAGGCCAGAGGGGCTGGCTGATCCCCACTGGGGCCACCTGCACACCCCACTGGGAAGAGCTGGACACAGCTCTGTCTTCCCCAACAGGTGGTCTGCAGTTAGGTTGCCCGGGACCCAGACACATCATGGGGACATCATGTCCCCCACCCCAGCCCTGGAGGGGCTCACGGAGAAAGCCTGAGGGCAGTGTGGCTGGGGATTGGAGCTGGGGCCACCCAGCCACGCTGTGGCCACACAGGGCCAGAGAGGCAAGCGCCCAGTCTGTGTCCCTTGTGCAGAATGGAATCCCCGCAGCCCGGCTGAGGGTGGTGGATTGTGGGGCACAGATCCCTGCTGGCCACGCGCAAGGGGCCGAGAACTTGTGTGCCAGGGAGCATGGGGTGTGGACTCTGGCTGGGCTGGGGGTGCGGGGCACAGCTGTGTGTAGGGTGCTGTGCTGGTGTGCACCAGCTCTTGGGGCAGGGTGAATGTTTGTGGCCAGCGGGGCTGTCCTGGGCCCCAAGTGGAACACACCGGTGCGTGTGAGGGGGTCAGGGGGCCACCCGGCTGCTTCCCAGCTCCGGTCCTCAGTCGGCCAGTGTTCCAGCATCCTGCCCTGCCGCCGCGGAGGTCCCCGGGCCTGGGGGCATGAGGCTGTGTGCTCGCAGCAAGCCTGGTCCCCCGCTCTAGCCACAGGGTCCCCGCCTTCCCCTCGCTCCTGCCCAGCCAACTTGGGGCTTGGATCACCCACAGGCAGCGGCAGCATGGCGCAGGCCGGCTGCCTTAACTGCGTGCGGGCCTTCGGGGACCGGGG
>NW_004567113.1:56620732-56624981 GCF_000260355.1 Condylura cristata
GGGCCAGGTCCTGCGCCCGCAGCCGTCAGCACCCCTGCCCGGGGCTTGCGGAGACCCGGGGAGACCTGCAGTTCCGGGCCGGGGGCCCCACCCCAGGGCCTCTGCGGACACTTTGCTCACCGCGTCCTGGGTGTCTGGGGGCTTCCACCCCCTTACCAGTGCTCGCCAAGGAACGGGGTGCGCTCCCTGCGGCTGAGCTGAGCCTTCTACAGCTGCCCTGTGGGGTCTCCCGCCCCGCCCGGGTCGCTCAACCCTCCCATCCGCGCAGTCTAGGACAGGGCAGCGCCGCAGCCGCGGAGACGTGAGGGAAACGAAATCCCAAGCCCTGGAGAGGCCGCCCCCGCGCGCGATCCCCCAAGCCGCCCTGGGTGGGGGCGCGGCGCCGTCTCCAGAAGCGGCGCTGGCGCGGAGGCGGCGATGGCGGTGGCTCAGCCGAGCCCCGGGGCTGCGGCGATGCCGCCGGGTCTGAGCCTGCGGTGCTGCTGCGCGGAGGCGGCCAGAGGCCGCGGCGGGGCCAGGGAGGCGCGGGTCTGGCTCTGCCCCGGCGGTCTGGGGCGCAGAGAAACCCCGGGGCGCCCTTTGGCTGCAGAAAGGCTGGAGCAGGCGGCTCCCCTGGCCGGGAGCAAACCTGGCGGCTGGCCCCAGCTCAGCCCTGCGCCCAGTTAAGTCCACAGCACTTGAGTCGTCCCAGCTTGCAAATGTCAAAGCGGAAGGGGGTCCCCCAAATGACCTGCCCCCCCAGCCTGAGCTCCTGGCAGCCCAGCCTCTGCCTGGGTTTCCCACTCTCCTTTCCATTAGTCGCTCCATTTGTTTACTGTGATGGGTTTCAGGCAGGCCAGGTAGTAGTGTGCTCCCCGAAAGGCTCTCTAGGCTCCCGCACTGTGCGGCGCCTGCTGAGCTCAGGTGGGGGGGGGCCGGCGCCGTTCCTGTGGGGGGGGGGCCGGCGCCGTTCCTGTGGGAGCAGCCAATCCGCTGAGCACCATCGCTCTCCCACTAAGAAGTAGCGAGGGGAGGCCAGGCCCGCAGCGGGCAGCGGAAGCACGCCAGCTCCTCCTGGGCACCCCAGGGCACCCCTCCACGGCTCTCGACCACCCGTGCCAGGGTACCGGCACAGCACCGAAGCTCGAAGCTCGCTGTGCGGACGGTGCCCTCCTTTCTGGCCCGCCTGTGAGCTGTGCCCTCTCCTTTCCTGCGCAGGCAGCTGGGCTTTGTAGCTAGTTGGAGGATGAGCACCTTGGGGGTCTGGCTTGCCGGAGGCCGGGACCCCACTTTTCATCGAGACCCCTCTGCAGGCTGGTGGCTTGCTGGACGCCTGCCCTGCCCGCCAGAGGCCAGAGAGGCCAAAGGGACTCACCCAGACATCAGGGGGTCGGGAAGGGGCCGGGCGCTGCTGCGGAGGGACTGCGGAGGGCGGCCGCAAGGGGCGAGGGCCAGCCTGGCCCAGCAGCTCCTCTGCAGCCTCAGTTTCTATTTGGAAGTTGCCAGAGAGGCCCAGAGGATGGGGGGGGGGGGCTCGGAGACTTGACCAGACAGAACGGCTGGCTGCCCGGCAGCCTCCCTCTGCCCGCCTGGCCGGCTCCACCTGGCAGCGCCCACTGCTTTCACTCCCACCCAAGTGGGGCACTTTCAGGGTGGCCCAGCGCTGAGGGTTTGGGAAACCTGACCCCCAGGAAGCCAGACCTGGCTGCCACTGACCCCCCCACCCCAGCCTGCACCTGGTGGTGAGGCTCAAGGCTCAGGGGGGGGGGGACAAGACCTCCAGCCACCCCGGGTGTGCCTTAGAGGACAAACTCCGGGCACAGGAGGCCTCACCAAGGCTTTGGACCCGTTGCACGAGTGAACCCAGGTGCTGTCTGCTCTCCCAGCAGGAGTGCAGGGGCCCACGGTGGGGTGGGCCGGGCAGCCTGGACCCCACCTGTGCGCTGCCTGGGCCCCTGTGGGCATAAACTGGGCTGGGGTCTCTTGGCAGGTTGCCGCCCCTTGACCCAGGGCCTTGCTCAGACCAGAGAAGACTGTGAGCAGGTGCCAACCCCGCCCCTGCCCTGGGGTCTTGCTCTGGAGCGGGGCTGCCCACCCGGCTGGGGCTCAGAACCTCAAGCCCGGGCAGCTTGAATGGGGCCTTAGAAAGGGTGGGCGGGCTTGGAGGGGCTCTGAGGCGGGCAGCGAAGCCACTCATCTCTGCCAGGAGCTGCGCCAAGGAGCCTGAGGGGCTCTAGACAAGGCACAGAGCCGGGGGCCAGGCGCGTGCAGGCCTGCCCGGGCTGGGGTTACGGGTCTCAGGCTGGGCCCCGAGTGGCGAGTGGCGGGGAGGCCACTTCCTGAACGCTGGGGTCTAACTGCCGGCCTTCCCCGGCCAGGCAGCCCCTCCCTCCCTCTGCCTCCAGGCTCCCTGCTGTGTCCACCGCTCTGGAGCCCTTCAAGGGGCCCCCGGGCTCCCCCAGCTCTGGCGGGGCCCTCTGAGCACCTCCAGCACTGCCTGGCTCCTCAGGGCCACCCACGGAAGGAGGGTGACCGGCCTGGAGCGCTCGGGAGCACCTGCCCGTGGCGCCACCAGAGAGCTGTGCGGCCCTGAACAGCCCAATAAACTCAGCCGCGGGCGGCGAGAGCCTCACCGGGTCTGGTGTCTGGTTCTTCACCCTGGTCTCTGCTGACGGCTCCGGCCCACCTCACTGGGTCCCGCGGGGCTGGGAGCTGTGTGGGTCCAGCCTGGCGCTGCCGGAGGCGCGGAGTGGCCCGGCAGCCTCTGCCCGGCGCCTCCTTGAAGGAGCCATATCGCTTGGCGGCTGGGGCCACCTCAAAAGCAACAGGAGTCTGGGGTGCAGGCGCCCAGATGGACCCTGAGCCCCGAGATACCCAGAAGCGGGGGCTTACAGCCCGGCAGGGAGAGGCTGCCCGCACCCGGGACTGGGGACTGGGCAGTGCCTGGGGCGCACAGAGCAGAGCACGTTCTCGGAAGTCCTCTCTACACGAGTCCAGCAAAACGAGTTTGGGGTGGAAGCTCGAAGCAGCTGGGAGGGGTGTACCTCCCCATCCCTCAGAGGGCCCCAGGAGCAGGCTGAGAAGAGGCTGAGGTGCAAACCCCTGGGGTCAGGCTGAGTTGGAAGCGGCCCCCCTCAAGATGCCCACTCCCGTGTGGCACTGGAGCCCAGACTGGGCCGGCGGCCTGGCTGGGGCACGGAGCCTGAGTGGAGGGTGCGTGGGAGCCATCCCAGGTCAGAGAGCTGGATGTTAGGGGCAGACAGGCCATGGGGCAGGCGCCGCCCGCCCGCAGGATACCCCGTGCCTCACCAGGGCTGCCTGGCGAGGAGCAGAGCACGGCTCAGCTCAGAGAGCCGCTCCACCCGGCAGGCCAGGCCGGGGCTTCTCCATTCTGCCCCAGAAGTGACACTCCCTGGCCCCCTCCCAGTCCAGCTGGGGATGGGGCATCTCTGCGGGAGCTCCAGCTCCAGGCCCCTCAGTTACAGGGATCCAGGGCGCGGCCTCGGGCCTCCAGAGCCTGTGAGGTGGCCTGTGCCAAGCCCAGCTCCCCACTTGCCTTTGCTGGGGTCCCAGTGTTTTGTTTTGACCAAAGGAAAAGCTGGGCACCCTCCTGCCACGGTGGGGGGGGGGGCTGTTTGATCTGCCCTCACCTGCCTGTGTCTTTGGCCTCCACGAAGACCCCGAATTTGGGGCACACTGTCCCCTCTCCTCCCCAGGTCCTGGCGCCTTCCTGGCAGGTGAAGGGGGAGAGTGCAGCCCCAACCCACAGAGCTCGGAGCAGCTGGGAGGGGGGTGGACCCTGCCACCGGCTGCCTGAGGGGCCCCACCACCCCCAGAGAGCACCCCAGAGAGCACACGCAGCAGAAAGCATCCAGAAAATGTCCCTTTTTATTCCATACGCAAATAAGTAGATTCCTTAAAAAAAAAAGTCTTCACCAGGAGCAGCAGACCCACTGCCCAGACACCCACCGCTGCCGCGCCCGTCCGCCCTCCCCTCCCGGCGGGTTTCTCTCTGCGGGACCATCCTGAAGCCCCGCTGGTCACGGCTGATCACTGTCCTCGCTGCCGTGGGACCCTGGGACCCTGGCAGCGTCCCTCCAGGCGCGGCGCGGGGCGGCCCTGCTTCCCGGCAGGGGCTGGGGCTCAGCGGGCTGCAGGCCGCCCCCTCCAGGGCGCCCTCTTCCCGGGGTCCGGCCTGTCTGGGAGCCTCTGTCCCCCGCCCTTAGCGGGCCCTCCCGCAGGCCCCGGTGCGGAGGAGGCCGCAGCCCCC
>NW_004567113.1:56625930-56628221 GCF_000260355.1 Condylura cristata
CGGGCCACCCTGCCCGCCCAGGGCCGGGGAGGGGCTCCCGCACCTAACAGCGAAGCGGCTCACTGAAACCTGGGGGCTCAGCACCCCGCGCCCCAACTCAAACATGAAGACAACAGCCACGCTGGCCGCTTGCTCTGCTCCTGGAGCGGAGCGGATCAAACCCCGCTGCAAGGAACACCCCCAGCGCCCCGCCAAGGCAGCCGACACCCCCGCGGGAGCTGGGGCTCTCGGGCACACACTCCCTCCCCAGAACCCTGACAGCACAGTCAGAACCACACAGCCCGCAATAGCTCAAAGGGAGCCCCGCAAACCGCAAACGGGCGGGCGCGCGCCCACTCCAAGCCCATTCTAGGCTCGTGGTTCAAGCAGTGGGTTTGGGGGTACAGCAGCCCACGGGGTGTCCCCGAGTTGGTGCTCCAAGTGGGGAGCTCCACCTGGTCTCCAAGAGAAGACCGGCTGCCCGGCGGCTGATGGGGAGCTCGCAGGGGAGAAAGGGTCAGGTCCAGCCGCCTGAAGGCCTCTGCCTTGGCCTGAGCGCGGCAAGGGGGCAGGTGCGCACCCGGGTGGACACCCCCTGCCCGCGGGCCCTCGGAGGGCCCCCCACAGTGGCAGTGTGCCCACGGCCTGCAGCTCCAGGAGGTGGGCTGAGGCTGCCGCCGGGCTGGGGGCGAGGGTGGCACCCTCGGGAGTGCAGAATCACAGGTGCCCTTCAGGTGCCAGCAGAGGAGCCAGGCTGCAGGGTGGCAGCACCCCCAGCCGTGGGGCCTCTGCCCCCTCGGCCACCAAGGCCCAGGCAGTGCTGCCGGGTACCGCGGCTGGCCGGCCGCGCAGAAACCCGCATTGCGCGAAATAAAGAGGAGCCCCCAATTCCAGAGCTGCTGAGCCGCAGGTGGGGTTGGGAGCGCTCTGGGGAGACCTTTACACCGCTGCAGGACACCCACCCTCACACCCACCCTCGCTGGGCTTCAGAGAAACCAGGCGGTCAGTGTTTATGGCTGCGGGCACCAGCCTTTCTGAGGGCCCCGGAGGGCTCGCTCGCATGGGGGTCCTTATACACAGGGGAGGCAGTTACTCGGGAGGTGAGGGGGTCCAGCTCCCCTGCACACCCCGGCTTGACTCGCACAGAGAGAGAACTCCTGAGACTTCACAGCCAGAGCCTGGGAAAACCCCCACCCTGGCCTCCCAGTGCTGTGTTTGGGGGCGCAGCCACGCTGGGGTGCTGATGGAAAGACTTTGTGTCTTCTGCCAGGCCCCCGCCTAGGGCTGTCCCCCAGAGACACTTGGCACACTCCTGGGGAGCAGTGGACTCCGCTGGAATGTCAGGCAAGAGGGGTGATGGGCTGGGGGCTGAGAACCCCTCTGAGCCTCAGCAGGGAACAAAGGCTGGGGGAGGGGCAGAAAAGGAAAAGCGGGTGGGAAGGGGGGTTCTGAAAGGGCGCACCTCCCAGCCTGGGTCTGGGGCCTGGGCCCTGAGGAGGGGGAGGGAGGCCCCAAGAAGGGGCTGCAACTTTGGGGGCACCCTGAGGCGGGAGATGACTCTGCTCTGAGCCAGTACCCACAAACGTGTCTTGAATCCCCCCTTAATTTTCCCTGCCCAGCAACGGGACCTGTGGGACCTGCGCTTCCTCCTGCCCCCTCCCTCTCCTCTGCACCCTGCCTGGCGCCCAGGGTGTCCCCTCGAGCAGCCCAGGCCCCTGCACCCGCCTCTCCCACCACCCTCCCGGTCTCCGGCCCTGGACTCTCCGGCCCTGGACTCTCTGGCCCAGGACTCTCCGGCCCTGGACTCTCCTGCCCTGGACTCTCCTGCCAGGACTCTCCTGCCCTGGACTCTCCTGCCCAGGACTCTCCTGCCCAGGACTCTCCTGCCCTGGACTCTCCTGCCCAGGACTCTCCTGCCCTGGACTCTCTGGCCCAGGACTCTCCTGCCCAGGACTCTCCTGCCCAGGACTCTCCGGCCCTGGACTCTCCTGCCCAGGACTCTTCTGCCCTGACTGTCCTGCCCTCCTTTCTTTTTTCCTCCCTGGCTGCTGTTCCCTGGCGGGCCCCTCCTGGGGTTCTCCCGGCCCTTCTGCGGCAGAGTCCGAGGACCCTGAGAGCCTCCTGTCCTGGGAGTGTGCTGCCGACTGGCCAGCGGCCTGAAGGAGGGTGGCCAGCCTGGGCAGTAGACCGCTGTCCTGCCGGTCTGTCCGACGACGCGGCGGGCAGGGGCCCCGCGACCTGGCCCTCCCTGCCCGCGCCCGCACTCACTGTCAGGGCTGAGGCCGCCTCCGTAGCCGCCGGGTGCCCGCGGG
>NW_004567113.1:56629295-56637384 GCF_000260355.1 Condylura cristata
CCGCGAGGGGCTGGGCCCGTCTTGCTTGGCAGACCCGGTTTCCAGGGCTGCAAAATCGCGCCCAACTTTTGTCCTCGCGCTTAACGAAATAAGCTCTCCGTGCGGCGAACCGTCTGGCTCCCAGGTCCAGTGTGAGCGTGGGCCTCACGCCCACGCCCATCCCGAGGCGGCCGCTGTCGCCGGTCACCCGAGCGAGCGCCACTCGCCTTCCCGCTAGCTGCTCCCCGAGGCCGGGCTGTAGCGGGGCGCCGGAGGCAGGCCCCTGACTCTCCGCGACCCCTGCCCACGGAGCCAGGCGCGCGATAACGAAAGCCGTAAGGAAAGCGCCTCCGGCCACCCGGAGGGCCAGTTCTGCAGTCCCAGCGCAGCGGGGGCAGAAGCCGGCTCCCCCACGCACGCGCTTTCCTCGGAGATGCATCCAGCCTCCCAGACCCGGCGGAGACCGGAGGGCTCCCGCCTCCTGCGCTTGCGGGAGCCTGCGGTGGAGCAAAGCGCAGCTCCATTGTCCAGCGGGGAAAACGGAGGCGAGGAGAGGAGGTGACAGGCGGTGTCCCCCAGCCCTGGGATGGCTGCAGGGCCCGCGCCCAGGGCCACAAGGAGAGGCCTGCTGGCAGGGGTCTGGCGGGAGGGACCCTGCGGCCCAGGGCAGCCAAGGAGGCCGCACAGTCCTGGGGCATCTTCCGCCGCCGGCCTGAGCTAACCGTCCCACCACCCCCTCTCCCTCGGCTGGCAAGGACCTTCAGCGTCCAGGCCAGGGGCCTTCTCTGCTGACTCCAGGGCCAGTGGCTCCGCCCACGCCCTGCGGCCTGGCTGCACACCCCTGGGGGTGGGGGTCCATGGCGGGCTCCATGTAACTCTAGCTGCAGGCAGACCTGGGGGGGCTCCTCCCCTCACGGGTGCTGAGCCGACTGGAGCCCCCTGCAGGGACAGCTGTGGTATCCCTAGCACTGGCCCGCCCCCCAGGTCAGAGAGACCCCACCTGTTGGAGGAGCCCCAGCTTAATGGGGTGCCTTGGAGAGCAGCCACAGGGCCCCCCTCAGGGGCAGGAGAAGAGAAGTAGGTTTGGAAGAGAAGCAGCAGGCATCTCCCGACCACAGTGTAAGTGGGGGTCACTCTTGAGGGGCCCGATGAGACCAAAGAGGCGCCTATACACATGGTGACTGTGGGGCGCCTTTCAGGCGGCACCCCCACCCACCGCCTGGGCTCCTCAGCAGGTTGCTTGAGCCACTGGCCGCAGAGGCCCCATTTTCCGGAGAGGGCCCTGGGCCGGCTCCCCATGACCAGTGTGTGCTCCGCACGCTCGCAGAGTAAGTGCAAGGCAAGGACGCTGGGGCTGACCCGGCCAGGAGAACAGTGGCCCCTGGCCCTGGGTGGTCACCTGGCCTCCCCACTAGCGGTCTGGGCCCTGGCTGGACCCCCAGAGGAGAGCAGGCCTCCCTCCTCCATCCCCAAAGCACCACAAGGGTCAGTGCACCCAAACCGGCTCCCTGGACACTCCGGGTGTCTGTTGCCTGTGCCCGGCCGGGTTGCTGGGCCTCCGGGAAGCTGGCAGAGCTTGAGCTGAGGTGCAGGGACATTAGGGTGCTGGCCCGGGAGCCACGCCCAGCTAGGACACCTTGGACAGGGTCTCCGCCCAGGCTCTGGCCTCAGCCCCGGGCAGCCCCACATCTTGGCTGTTCTGAACCCCGACGCCATTTCCATCCGGTGGTCAGGCCCTTCGGAGGGGGAGGACCCTGCAAGGCCAGCCTGGGGCCTGCTCTGGACCCCTAACACTGCCGGCGCCCTGCCCCGCCCCCCCTTACCCTGCCCGGCCCCTTGCAGATCTCAGAGTCAGCAGGGCACCTCACCCTGGGCTGTTTCCACCCAGGCACCCCCGGCTGCAGCCTTCCTCCTCTGTTTACTCGGTCCCCTCCTGCTCCACCCTGCCCCCACCGATGCCCCTGGGGGATGCCAGTGCCTGCCCCAGGGCACAGCAGGCTGCGGAGCACTAACTGAGGGGCGCAGCACCTCCGATTGCGATTGCGGGGTGACCCAGGGGGGCAGGCTTTCCACACCCTGCTGCGCTGCTTTGGTAACCCGGTTTCTTGGGGTTTAGACAAAGGCTGTTCTCAGATTATGTTGATCTTGTTTTCACCTCCTCCTGCCCGGACCCCACCCACCCCCTGTGCCCCACCCGGGGGGAGAGGGGCTACCTGACACCCTCCCCTTGGTGACCAAAGCCCAGTCTCAGTTACCTCTCCCCTGCACACTCCACTGAGTGGGGAGCTGGTGTCCCTGGGACCGGCCTATGGGGCTGATGCTGGCTGGGCTGAGGGATGCCCCAAGGGGCCTCTCCCTGGACCTGGACTCCAGGGGTCCCAGTCTGGGCCTCTGCAGCTCCACTCAGCCCTGGGCTGGGGGCAGGGCCAGGCTGACCCCTGAGAAGGGCCCCCCACGGGTGGGGGCTGGGCAGGAAGACAGGCACCCTTCTCTCCCTGAAGGTCTGCGCACCCCGCCTGCCCCAGGAGACCTGGACAGTGGTTCACGGGAGCAGAGCAGCTGAGAAAAGTCCCGAAGAGCCCTCGGGCTCCTGGCCTGGGCCAGGGAAGGGCAGGGATAGCTGACCCGGCCTGCCAGGACTAGAGAGGCAGGGGCTTGGGTTGGGGGTGCTGGGAAGGAGGGAAGCCTGCTGCCAGTCTGCAGAGCCCGGAGCCTCCGAGGGTGGTGGAGTGGGGATGGGGAGCGAGGGGTTAAGCTGGCCGGAGGGACCTGGAAGAGCAGCTGCCCGGCCTGGGGTGACCACCAGCCCCTGCCCCCTGCAGCCTGGGCTTGGTGACGCGGGCCCAGCAGCCCACTCACTGACTTGCTGTCCGACCCCACCTCACCGGGCACCCCAGGGGCGTCCTTGCAGCTCTCCAGATGTGCAGCCTGGGCCGGGCGCCCCTCTTGCAGCCGGCCTCTGTGGCCAGCGGAGGCAGCCATCCCCACCCCTTGCAGGGAGGGGGGCCACCCGCTAGCCTGCGTGGAAAATGTCGGGGTGTTTGCAAAGGATCTAGGCGCCTGGAGGACCCAGCCACTTCCCTCTGGTCAAGTCTCCCTTTCCGTATTGGGGGTGCTGGGGAGGGAGCCGGTTTGCATGACTTCCCAGGAGGTGGGGGCAGAGGCAGGAATCAGGAGGGAGTAGGCTGGTCCCCGGCAAGGTCCCGCCTGGGGTGCCCCCAGCTCCTGGGCTGTTCCCTCCAGGGAGGCCTCCTGGTGGCCAGCGCTGGCCGAGGTGGTGTCCTGTCCTGTCCCTCAGGTGCTGCCCCACACCCCCAGCGCCCCACCCCCAGCGGACACGGCCTCTGCAGAAAGCTTTGGCCCCCAACATTGCCTTCTGCAAGCCCAAGTGGACGCCATCCACCAGAGGAGACCCACAGCCAGGGTCTGCGTCAGCAGGGCTTTGCCACCGGCCGTCCAGCGGTCCGTCCCGCCAGGGTCCGTCCGGCCAGGGCCAGTCCATCCACCCCTCGCAGTGAGCAGCAGGTCAGCCGTGGGAGCGGAACGCTGAGATCCTCTGCTCGCCGCCCCCGCCGCCCCGCCCCTGCTGGCGGCGGCTGGGGGTGCGGGCGGGGCGCCGGGAGCCCCGCAGCGCTCCCGCGTCTGGGCGCGTTTCCTGTCGGGAGAGCGGCGCCGTGCGGGAGGTCTGGCTTTAATACGCCGAGCACCTCGAGGTGGCGGTTTCGGCTTCCACAATGGAGCGCAGATTTGTGCTGGGCTCAGCCAAACCGCCCGGACCTCAGACAGCTCAGGCCGCCCGCCCTGATTGGAAGCGACGGGGCTGGAGCAAGGCTGCAGCACGGCCCGGCCGGGCGGAGCTTCTGCCCCGGCGGATTCTGCAAACCGGCTGCCCTGCGGGGACCCGCCTGTCTGCCCGCTCTCCCCCCCTGCTCGCGAAATGGACGCCTGTGGCTTGGCAGGCGCCTTTGTGGGGGGCTCTCCGGCAGGCGGGGAGGGGCCCTGCCTCTGGTCCTCCTGGGGCAGGACGCTGGCTTGGGGGGCGCCCCCTCCTCCTGGGCTGAGTCTAGCCCCCCACGGTGCACAGGGAGCCCAGGGAGTGCCAGGAGAAGGCTGCTCCAGCCCACCCCCTGGGCCAGGGGCGGGTCCTCTGAGGCCCCTGAGGGCAGGCAGGTGAGGTCAGGCAGGGCACTCACCGCCTGGGAGAGGGCACCGCCCCGCCCACCTCTGGTGATGGTCTCTGGGGCCCGGAGGCCGACCCCCAGACCTGGGGCTGTGGCCCTCCGCGGAGGCCAGGTAGGATGGGCCACTCTGGAGCAGGCCAGGCCACGTGCAGGGCGCCCTGTCCTCACAGACAGGGTGGGCGCCCCAAGGACCAGGCGCTGGGGGTGGGCCACAGGCTCCCCAGACGGCAGCCCTTCCAGCAGGGAGGGCCCTGGACACCCGGGAGGCTTCAGACCAGGTGCTGGCCTCCAGCCTGGGGCGGCCAGTCTGGGTTGGACACCCCCAAGGGACACGCCGGTTCCCTGGGCCCGGCTGGCTGCTCTGCTCCGGGGACCTGGTGTGAGGCTGGGGGGGGGCCCTGTTTAACTTAAGCCAGACATGCCCCCCCAGTCCCTCCTCCCCCCTCCCCTGCAGTCCTCCCTCAGGGCCTGGTCAGACAGGCTGAGGACTCCGCAGGGTAGGGAGAGCCCTGGGGAGCCCAGGGGGCCGCCGGGCACCTCCTGAGTGAGGGCAGACAGGCGTGGCCACAGTCCTCGTTGGGGTGAGCCCCTGGGCTGGACACAGCCCCTGGGGGCAGCTGGGGCAGGCGTGGGGGCACAGGCGGGGAGGTGGCCGGTGGCTAAGCCCCAGGCCTTCCTTCGTCACCGACTCCAAGAGCATCCAAATGTGCCAGCTGGAGGGGGTGGCTTTTTTCTGAGCACCCCAACAGGGGTAATCTGGCTGGGGCCTCGGGGCAGGGCAAGGTCCTGTGTGACAGGGACGCTGGTGCTGAGGCCGGCACCTGCAGACTCAGCAGGGGCGGGAGGGGGCTGGGGGGCTTGGCCAAGCGGCCGTGGGTGCGCCAAAGCAAAGCCCTTCCTGGAGGACCCTCTGGTGGACCGGCTGCGAGTGAGCGCGGTGGCGGAGAGCAGTGTCCGGCACCTCCGACCAGGATGACGACGATGGAGCAGTGACGCAGTGAAGTGGGTCTCAGTCTGTGTGCCCGAGGGGCTGACTGGGCAGCACTGAGTGCCGGTCACACCCACGCCGCTCCCACCCCACGCCCTGGCCTGTCCCCGTGACTCCCCGCCTCCGCCCTGCACCCAGTCAGCTCACGGCCTGGTGCTCCGGCCTCTACACAGCAGTGGATGTGGTGCCAAGTCCTGGACACCAGTGACTGCCCAGCACAACCCTCCCCCCGCAAGGAAGTCGGGGTGCAGGGCCCATGGGGGCGTGGGGCGGGCGCTGGGGAGCCCCACTCGCCCCCCCCCCCTGCTGTGGGCACCTGCAGCTGCCACTGGACCTGTGTCCAGACAGGGGGGGCCACCCTGCAGCCCAGCCTTGCCGCAGGCTGTGGGGCGCAGCCTCTGCAGGTGGGGTGGGACCTAGGAGGCTGGGCATCTCCCCCTGCAGTGAGCAGGAGGGAGCTGTGGCTCCGCAGCGCTCAGGCCCCTCCCGCCCTCCTGTCCCTGCCCGAGGCTGGCTGAGGCTGGGGTCTGGACCCCCAGGAGGAATCCAGGTGGGAAGGTGGAGGCTGCCCCCCTCTCCCTGGGCTGGGCTCACCCCAGGCCTCCCTGAGAGTGTGCTGGGCGAGGGAGGGGTCCAGCAGCCCTGGGGGCTGCCCCCCCCCAGCCAGGCAGCCTCTCTGAGCAGGGGGCCTCTGCCCCGGACTCCCCATAACTGCTGAAAGCTGAGGGAGCAGGCTGGGACGGGCCACTCCCTCAGTGGGGGACAGCCCCAGAGAGGAGCTGGTCGCCTGGTCCCTCCCCCTGGCAGGGAGAGCCCCCAATGTGCTCAGGCTCCACCTGCAGCCCTCTCTGTGGGACCCCAGCCCGGAGGGGCTGAGCACCACACTGGCCCTGGGAGCAGTGGACACCGAGGAGAAAGGAAAAGGCAGCCAGAGCCTCGCCTAAGGGCCCTCCCCGCCCCAGCAGCACCCCTCGCTTTGGTCAGCCAGGTGACCCTCTGCAGGGCCTCCTGCACTTCCCTGCCACCTGCCTGGGCCCCGCAGTCTGCTCCCAGCCGGGAGGGAGGGGGCAGGGCCCGGGTGGGCAGGCAGCCGGAGAGCGGAACCTGCCACTCCCTGGGCAGCCAGGGTGGTGGGAGGGAGCCGGGCTGACCGCAGCAGGACCCTGAGAAGGAGAGGCTCGTCCCTGGCACCCTGAGGCCACCCCAGCCTCCTGGATAGCCTAGGTCCCCTTAGGCCCGATGTCTGAAAGCGCCCTGGAGGG
The DNA here is from genome assembly GCF_000260355.1 of Condylura cristata. Taxonomy (NCBI): domain Eukaryota; kingdom Metazoa; phylum Chordata; class Mammalia; order Eulipotyphla; family Talpidae; genus Condylura; species Condylura cristata. Next base: position 56,635,706 of record NW_004567113.1, read on the forward strand.
CTGCGAGGCTGAGGGCTCAGAAACGGGGCTAAACCCCAAGGAGCCGGCTGCCCAACCCAAGCCTCCCCCACAGATGCTGCAGCGACCTTGGGGCAAACCCAGTGGGGGAGGTCAGTTCCCAGCGCAGCCCTGGGTTGGGAGGGGTCCCGGTGCCGGTGCCCTCGGAGAGCCGGAAGTGGGTTCCCTGAGTGTTCAGGGCTGGCCCCGCCCTGTCTCCTCACAGCAGGTGGGCACACTCACCTCCCCAGCACCCCCACACACTGTCCTGGCGTGGGGTGCCCCCCCCCCCGGGCCTGGCCACCCCTGGCGGACTTCTCCTTAGCTGGGGAGGAGGCAGTCGGAGTGGGGCTGGCCTCTGGGAAGGTCCTAGGAGCCTCGCTGGAACCGGCCTCCCTGGGGGCCCTGAGCCTGGCTGGGCAGCCCCTGCCCACTGGACAGCGCCTGCGTCTGACTCCGCACAGGGCACTCAGGCCCCCAGCAAGCTGGGCTCGCCTGTCCCCCCAGCCCCCCAGTCCTGCAGCCTCTGCACTCTCCAGGCCAAGCACCTCCCTCGGGCCTCTGCGGGCCCCAGGACCCGGCTTGTCTCCCAGGAGGGACACGAAGCCCAAGCCCTCCCTGGACACTGAAGCGCAGGGCTCAGGCTGCGTGGGGGCGACTGGGGGCCTCACCCGGGTGGGAAATGACGCCCAGGAGGGCGAGGCAGGGACACGGCCAGCAGCACGAGGGTGCCCGGTGGGAACGGGTCGTGGGGGGGACCCTGCAGGGGGGCTACTCGCAGTGGGGAGGAGGGCCAACTGAGCTCCACCGCCCCCTACCCGTGGCCCCAGCGGCCTGCCGGGCCCCTCGGGGAGAAGCTGCCGGCCGGGCAGGCCTTGGCCTAGGGGAGGCCGGCCGGGTGTGGGGTGTGGGGAGGGCACTGTGCCCTGAGCCCCCAGCTGGGCTCCAGCCCGGGCCAGGGCTGTGGGAGAGGGGCGCAGGCCGCCTGCCCCAGTCGGGTAGTTTGACCTTGAATGACAAAGCTCAGGCCCGCGGGCCCCTCCGGGCCCCCAGGCGCCCTGAGGGAGGACCACGGTCCTTTATTCCGAGTTCCCCAAGCCAGAGCCTCCCCATGCCAGGAGGGGGGACGTCGTGGGGGGGGCGGCCCCCTGGCCCAGCCCCCGCAGCAGCACCAGGGGCGGGAAGTGGCCGGCGGGGGTGCGGGGAAGAGGGTGCTGTGCGCTGGGATGGGGTAAGCCGCAGCACCCCCGGAGCCCACGCGGGCAGAGGGGCGGACAGGTGCTCCAGGCCGCACGCGGAGGGGCACGGGGCAGGCCTCGGCGCTGCGGCCCCGCCCAGGTGCCAGGGCAGCGGGCAGGTCCAGAGGCCGCACAAATGCGCTTCCTCCAAGGCTGATTGATTTCTTCTCAGGCTTGCTGCATTAGCACGGCGCTGGGGCGGCTGACAGGAATGGAAGCAAGTCCGGGAAAAAACGAATCCGGCGCTCGGGGTCCAGCTCGCTGGAAAGGCACGTGGCCAGCTCCGGTGACGGCCGAAGAGGCCTGCGGAGACTCCCGTTCCGGGGTGGGCCGCCCCGCGGCGACCGGAGGGGTTGCCACTCTTCCCTCCGACAGAGGAGCACTTTCTGGGGCGCCCCAGAGCGTCTGCGCGTGGGGGAGACGGTCGGAGGCCGCAGGCGGCCC
>NW_004567113.1:56637484-56639471 GCF_000260355.1 Condylura cristata
GCGGGCCTTTGCTGCTGAGCGGAGTGTGGGGTGTGGGGGAGGCGCCTGGCTGCCCCTCCGGACCCCCTCAGCGCCCCCTCGCTGTTTGAAAGGAACGCGCCCAGCCGGCAGGGGGCGCCGCAGAGCCCCGCCTCGGTCCGGCCCTGCCCAGCCCCACAGCCCCTCCCTGCCCACAGGCGTGATTTGCTTTAAATACTTAAGCCAGGGAATGCGCCTTTCAGCCTCCCTGCAGCGGGGCCAGTGCCCCTGCCGTCCACCCTGCCCCACACCTGCTTCCCACCTGCTGGCTCACCGCCTCCAGGAAGCCTTCTGCACTTCCCCACCAGTCTGCAGCCTGGTTCCCTCCACCCTCGCTTAAGGGGCTCCTTGCCAGGGTCCGATGCCCCTCCCAAACTGCCTCAAAGGACCTTGGACCCCAGGGGGGGCCGGCACCAAGGAGGGACCCCCCATCTGTGAGTGATGTCCTTTGGGGCTGCCCACAGGGCCCGTCCCCCACGGCAGGCGGTGTCCGCAGCAGCGAGGTCCTCCCTCTCCAGGTCCGTCCACCTCAAAGCCACGTGAAGCCACGTGCTTCAAAGGCTTTTGGGCTCTGGCCAGACCCGTCCCGCGGCCTGCCCTTCCCGGGCAGCGGGCACTGGGGCCTCCGTCTCTCTGAGCTGCTTTTGGGAATTGACTTGGGCAGCGTCCTGCTAGGGGAGCCTCTGGGGGGCCTCCTAGGAGGGGCGGAGCGTGAGCTGCCTCCCCAGGGAGAGGGAACCTGCTTGTCCTCACGTTTTGTTATTCCAAGGCGCTTGGCCCCGCCCCAGGGCTCTTCTGCGCCCAGGTGCCGCCTGTCGCCCTCCCTCGCTTCGGAGACAGAGGGGAGTGGCCTTGGGCGGACCCGCCAGCTCTCCTCTCTTAGCCCTGGGTCAGTCTCCGCCCGTCTGGAGGGGGCTCCCAGCTGGCCAGGGCCACCCCCAGGCCTGCCGCTGGGCTTGTTTGGGGTGCCCTGGCCAAGGGGGAGGGAGGCTGTCTCCTCCTGTCCAGAGCCTGCCCTGCTCCTGCCTCCTGCGCAGACTGGTCAGCGCTGTCCACCTCCACCTGTGCGCCCCTCCGGGAAGCCGCCCCCCCAGGGTGCACAGACAGCCTCAAATTCCCGAGGGGCAGCAGCTGCCCCGCTGAACCCAGCACCACACCCAGTGGCTCCCAGGGCCTGGGGCAGGCGGAGGCGCCTCCCCCTCACTTCCTGGCCCCTCACCTATGCACCGCCCCCCAACATGCCAGCAAGTGCCTCTGCGGAGCCAGGAGCCCGTGGGGCTGCGCAGGCAGGGACGTGGCCCCCCACCGTCCCCCCACCCGGGCTCACGGGGCTGGGACTCAGCACCTGTCTGCACCAGGTGGTGATGCTAGACCTCCCAGGCCGGGCGCCCAGGCTGGGGCAGTGGCCTGGCCCTCAGAGGTAGCGCCCAGCCAGCCCCTCACCTCACACCTAAGAGCAAAACTGGCGGGGAGGGGGCGCCGGCCATTCCAGCCCTGGGGCTCCCGCTGCAGGGCCCCCAGAGGCCGCTCCCTCCTGGGCAGGTCTGGCCTTGCAGACACAGAGGCCCTGGCCCTCCCAGGCAGGGCCAGTAATCCTGCTGTCCTGGCTCTGAGGTCAGCGGGGAGAGCCCAGCGGTCAGGGGCCTCTCAGGGACGGGGCAGGGCTGTCAGCTTCCAGGCGGTGGAAGCTGCCCAGTGACCCCCTGGGCGGGAGGCTCCCGCCCTGTCCCCGCAGGCTGGCCGTGGATGGCTGGCCCCATAATCTGTCCTGACTGGAGTGGACCCAGCGGGCCGTGAAGAGCCCTTGCCCACCCCTCCCCCCTTCGGAGTTTGCTTTACAAATTAGTGAAGGGCTTGGGGTCACATGGAAGGGGTCTGCGGGGTGCTGCAGTGCCCGTAGTGGGGGGTGGGCACGGGGCTCAGCGGCTGCGGGGCAGCCTGGCGAGCTCTGTCCTGGCAGGAAAAGGAG
>NW_004567113.1:56639909-56642752 GCF_000260355.1 Condylura cristata
GGCTGAGGGGCCCTTCCTGACCCTCGGTGAGGAAGGCGCACCTCCAGCCTGTCTCTGGAAGGCCTGACGCCCCAAACCTTAGAGTGTGCCTGGCTGGGGGGCGTGTGGGGTCTGCGGAGTGGGCAAGGACGCGGAGCAGGACCACTGACGGTACAAAAGGGTCATGCAGAGGCCCAAGGGGGTGAAGACGGCCCAGCCTGGACTGGCCAGATGCAGCCCCCCACAGCGTCCCTCTCGGCCTGGCCTTGCCCTGCACCCCACTCCCCTCAACTGAAAGCCTTGCAGCTGACAGCGCCTGGCGCGCCCTGTGGGCTGTTGTCATGGCGACTGAGGCGCTGGCAGGGTCACATGGGAGGTGACGGAGCCAGAGCAAGGCCCAGGCAGCGCTGGGGCGGACGGGGGCAGTGTCCAGCACACCTTGGTCGGCAGGAGCCGTGTGGTCCCGCCCGCCGCAGACACCTGCCTGGGGAGGGGGTCGCTCTCGTTGCCTGCGGCACTTGGGCCCTGAAGTGACCACAGATGTGCTGGCCAAGCAGTGTCCCTCCGTCGGCCAGGGCGCTGCTGGACGCCGACTCCAAAGAGCACGAGAGACTGACACCGAAGCCGGCGGCAGCCCCGTCAGGCCCACCGGCCTTCCTGGCGGCTGGCGGCCCGCGGCGCTCACACGGCGGCGGCCTCCTGGCGTCCTCCTGACCCAAGGGCCGGCGCCCCCCTTGATCACCCTGGAGAGGCTGGCGCCGGCCTCCGTTTCATGTGGGGTTCAAGAGCCCACAAGCCATCGCCCCTCTGGCCCTTGCGTCCTTTGCAGTGGTCACTGGACACTGCCTCTGGGAGCCCTTCTCTCCGGCCGGGGCAGCGGCCGCGGGCGGTTGCCCATCTCGTGCCCGCCTGTGCACGACCTGCCCGCGCGCCGGACCGCCGAGCGCCAAAGGCTCGCGCCCCGCGTGCTCCCCGAGGGGTCCGCAGTCCATCTCTCGCGGGCCTTTGCTGCTGAGCGGAGTGTGGGGTGTGGGGGAGGCGCCTGGCTGCCCCTCCGGACCCCCTCAGCGCCCCCTCGCTGTTTGAAAGGAACGCGCCCAGCCGGCAGGGGGCGCCGCAGAGCCCCGCCTCGGTCCGGCCCTGCCCAGCCCCACAGCCCCTCCCTGCCCACAGGCGTGATTTGCTTTAAATACTTAAGCCAGGGAATGCGCCTTTCAGCCTCCCTGCAGCGGGGCCAGTGCCCCTGCCGTCCACCCTGCCCCACACCTGCTTCCCACCTGCTGGCTCACCGCCTCCAGGAAGCCTTCTGCACTTCCCCACCAGTCTGCAGCCTGGTTCCCTCCACCCTCGCTTAAGGGGCTCCTTGCCAGGGTCCGATGCCCCTCCCAAACTGCCTCAAAGGACCTTGGACCCCAGGGGGGGCCGGCACCAAGGAGGGACCCCCCATCTGTGAGTGATGTCCTTTGGGGCTGCCCACAGGGCCCGTCCCCCACGGCAGGCGGTGTCCGCAGCAGCGAGGTCCTCCCTCTCCAGGTCCGTCCACCTCAAAGCCACGTGAAGCCACGTGCTTCAAAGGCTTTTGGGCTCTGGCCAGACCCGTCCCGCGGCCTGCCCTTCCCGGGTAGCGGGCACTGGGGCCTCCGTCTCTCTGAGCTGCTTTTGGGAATTGACTTGGGCAGCGTCCTGGGCTTTTCCAGGGACCATCTGTGGACACTGCACCTGGCCACCTGGCTCAGAGGGCCAGGCCGCAGGCAGGAGGGTGGGCGCGTGGGTGGACACAGACGGACACAGAGGCGGCGCGGTGGGAGACTGTCGCAGCTGCCCGCGGAGGTGGCTGCTGGCCGGCTGGCCGGGGGTGGGAGGCCTCGGACAGCCCGGGGTGGGGGCTGGGGACACTCCCCGGTTCTGCCGCCGCAGGTCCTGGACGGCGCTGTACCTGCACCAGACGCCAACCCGGCGGCCATGGCCGATTCTAGGGAGGCCCATCAGGCGGCCACGTGGGGCACAGCGGCCGCCGGGCAGCGGCCGGCAGGTGAGAAAGCGCAGCTGGCCCCCTGGAGGTACATCAAAGCGCCGTCTCGGCTTTGAATTTATTTCTGAAATGGAAGGAGCTGAGAAAAATTAAAGGAAAGGAGTAAAAATCAGATAAGAAAGCCAACCAAGGGTGGGGGGCAGTGTCCCCGGCCCCCGGGGCCCTCCCACGCCCCCCCTTGGGGCCCAGGGACGCCCACGGGCAGAGGGCAGTGCCGCTCTTCTGGACGCCAGGGGGCTGCGGGGACTCTGGGAGCCTTTCGGGGTCCCCGGCCTCTCACTGCCAGGCAGCTTCATCCTCTCCCCAGCGGGGTGTTTCGCCCCGGCTCAGGGCCCGCCATGGTGCGCCCCAGAGCCGGCGCGCAGGGCTCCGGGGGCGCCCAGCTGCAGACCCCTGCTCCAGTTCCCGAGGCCCTCGCCAGGCCCGGGGGCGCCTCCCCACGTGGGCCCCTCCGGGCGCATCTGTTCCCCATTAGACTGGGGGCTGAGGCGAGACAAACCCCATGATCTCACCCCTGGAGAGTGGGGCCTCAGCACTCCCAGAGCTTGGGGCGCCCACTGCTGCTCGCCAGGCCGAAGCAATCTTCATTCCTGGGGTTTTAGAGCACCTGGCCTGGCCCCCTCCTCCCTCCCTGCTCCTCCTCCCCCTCCTCCCCGCCCTCCTTCCCTCTCTGCCTCTTCCCCTCCCTCCTCCTCCTCTCCCCCTGCCCCTACCTCCTCCTCCCTTCCCTCCTCCCCTCCTACCCCTCCCTCATGTGCCAGGTATGAGTTTGCAGCTTATTCAATGCACAAAGACACATTGTCAAGAGGAGAAATGAGGACAAATGATCAAC
>NW_004567113.1:56643287-56645892 GCF_000260355.1 Condylura cristata
TGGCCGCAGCCGCGCCCGGTGCTGGGCGTTGCCGAGAGGGGAGGTCTGAGCAGTAAATGCCATTAAAAAAATCATTTTTCCGTTTCTGAGCACAGGTCGGTGCCGGGGTCTAAGTGCTGGGCTCGGCAGTCAGGCCAGAGCTGAAAGGGCCAGCATCGATCCCCTCTCCCGGAGCGGAGCGCCACCAGCCCCGCAGGACCCGCAGGACTCGGTCTCCCCGGGCCCTGGCCCCCACCCGGGGCACCTTGGCCTCCTGCCCGCTTCCCGCACCTCTGCGGGAGCAACTGGGGGCGCGGCCTGGCCCAGCGAGCCGGCTCTGGGGGTCCTGGAAGCTTCTTTCTGAAGGTGGGTGGGTGGTCAGGCCCACAGCTGTCCGGGACAGGGGCTCCTGCTGGCCCGATCTCCTGCCTCACAGCCCCCAGCGGGAGTCCGGCCTCTGCTCCTCAGCACCCCCAAGTCTGGGGCTCTGGGGCTCTGTGCCCTCCAGAGTGGGGGTGCCCTTCTGGGCAGCCCAAAGCACTTGTGACTAAGCCCCCCGTAGTGCCGCGAGCCGGCCCCTCTCACGGGTTTCAGGGGAACGAGGCCTTGCTGACACCCCGAGGGTCGAGGGTCGTCCAGGGCGGCCGGACGCCGGCCTGGCTGGGCTCAAGTCCAGATGGGCTCTGGCGCCACCCCTGTGCCTCAGTTTCTTGCACCTGAAAGAGGAAGCAGTCGTGTGGGGGAGGGGATGAGCCAGGCTGGAGCCAAGTGAGGAGGACACAGCCCTCCCGGACAGAGGCGGCCAGTGCTGGTCCTGGGGTGCAGGGTGAGGCGAGTAGTGGGTGGGCCTGGTGGGAGCAGGTCCTGGCCGCAGCCCCCGCCTCCTCCAGGCCCCAGCAGCAGGAGATGGCAGCCTCAGCCACAGCCCGTCCCTGGCCCCGCGGGCACTGGGGTCCTGCAGGAGCGCTGGGCAGGGCCACTCCCTCCCTCTCCCATCCCTCACCTGTCCCAGCTCAGGGTCAAGGGGGTGAGGCTGGCCAGGAGGGCCCCTGCCCCGGGGAGGTGGAGGCAGGCGAGGAGAGCCGCGTGGGTCTGTCCACACGCGCCAGCCACTGCGCGAGGCCTCGTCCGCGGTGCCAGGGCGCCACCTGCTGGCCGCCCTCGCTCGCGGCTCCGCACACACCACCTGTGGCAGTCCAGCGTCGGCCCGGCCCGTGGGGGCCCACCCCAGCCCCATGCTGCAGGCTTCCGGCCGGACGGGTCAGTATGGGGCTGGCGGGGGGCGGCTTCGTGAATAGGAGCCCCGCGCAGGGCGGCCGAGCTTTGCCGGTTTCCCAGGGCAGGCCGGGAGGATGGGGCGCCTCAAGGAGTCTGGGCCTCTAGCCGCCCCCTGGGGCCTGTGCCCACCACGCCGGGGCCTGTGCCCACCACGCCACGCTCCTTGGCTCAGAGGGCCGGCGCTAGGGGCACGTGGGCCTCGGAACAGCCCCGGGTGCCACCTCCCTGCCAGCAACGCCCCCAGGGGAGCCACCTTCTCGCCTTGGGGAGCCCCTGTGGCTCGGGACATGGGGTGGGGAGGGCGGGGTGCTTGCTGCCCAGGAATGGGGCCCCCAGCCCAGACGCCTTCGGGCCTGGTTGCCTCCCGCCGCCACTTCTCAGACGCCCCTCGGCTGGCGCCCCCCCCCCCCCCCCCCGCACCCCGCCGGCCCGGCGTCAGCCTACCGCAGCTTCGGGGCCTCTCTGGTGACACTGTGTCGTGTCGCGAAGACCCCAAACCAGCTGCGGGGGCGGTGTCCGGGTGGGAATTCACTTTTTTCTCTCGCCAAACTACAGTCACCTGGTTAACGTGGAATCGGGTCTGTACTGACCTGAGCGAGGCCCCAGCAGGGTCCTCTGCGGGGGTGGGGTGGGGGGCCGCCGCCTGGACAGCCGGACAGGACAGGACAGACAGCGCGGAGGCGCGGCCCCCCAGAGCGCGAGGGCGGGTCCCAGCCCGGCTGCTCCCCTGGGGCGCCTGGGCTCGGCTCCACTCTGATGGCCCCACGGGCCGCCGGGCCTGCCGGCCATGGGGCCGCGCCACCACCCACGGCTGGACGCAGCGCCTCGCCCCTCCTCTGTCCAGCTGGCCTGCGCTCGACGCCCAGAGAGGCCCAGTCACGGCCCAGGTGGCACAGCCAGACAGCAAGCCCGGTGTGATGGGCCAGGCGGCGCCTTCCTCTGGGCGCCCCCCGCCCCCCCCACCTCCTTCCCCCCACATCTCCCCCCTCCCTCTTCCCTGCTCCCCAGCTTCGCTGCCAACGCGGACTCGCAGTTGCAGCAAATGGCCGGCAGGTGGCAGCAGCCCCCGCCTCCTGGCAGGAGCGGGCGGGGCGGCGCCCCGCGGATCCCCGTCACCTGAGGCTGCCGCCCCCCCCCCCACGCGACCTGGGAGACCCCCGGAATGCCCGCGTTTCGGCCCGCCCCTCCCGGGCCCTTTGCTCCCCCAGCCGCGCCTGAGACCGGCCTTGGGGAACCCCCCAGAGCCGACCCAAGTGGGCCTCAGGGAGGGTGGGGACAGGGCAGGGCTCCCTCTATGTCAGGGTCCCAGCTGCTCTGCCCTTTGGGGAGGCGGAAGGGGGTCTGGGGG
>NW_004567113.1:56647182-56647687 GCF_000260355.1 Condylura cristata
GAACCTGGGCTCGGGCAGTGGGCGGGCGGGGCACCCACCGGGCGGGGCACCCGCCCCCCAGGTCACCCTGGGCTTCAGATCCCGCCCCGAGGGCGGCGGGAGGCGGCCATGGCTTCTTCCCGGGTCAGCCGAAATGGCCATGCCGGGGTGGCCGCTGGCCAAGTGGCCTCCTGCGGACCTCGGCCGGGCACAGGGCTGCGGGCCAGCGGCGCTCGCCGCCTTCAGCCCTGGCGGCGGCTGCCTCCTTCCTGCGCCTGCCTCTGGCTCCTCAGGTCCTGCCTCTCGGGTGCTCACACTCGTCCAGGGACCCCTGGACCACAGCCACTCTCTCCCCTAAAGCAGCTCCTGCTGCCTGTGAGCGCCGCCTGGAGGCCCGGGGCCAGAGGGCAGCCTGTCCCCCCACTGTCCCGAGCCCTCCCCGGCGCTGGCCATCTGCCTGGCCAGGCAGGACCGCTGGGGGTTCCCCAAACATTCCCTTTTCTGGACCTAAAGGACAGGAGAGAAG
>NW_004567113.1:56649132-56651082 GCF_000260355.1 Condylura cristata
TCTGCTCCCCTCTCTGTCTCTGGGGAGTCCTCTCACCCCCTGCACCTCTGGTCTGCACCCCAGTTCTGTGTGCACAAATAAATAAATCTTTAAAAAGATAGAGAGAGGAAGGAGAAAGACAATAAACAGCATCGGGGAAGCAGGTGTGGCCGCCGCCGTGTCCCGGGTGTGCAGACACGGGCAGTCAGGAGCGCCGAGGGCAGGTGTGGAGTCGGGTACGCAGATGCGCGGCCACCCCAGTGCCAGGGCCGCCGGGGCTGCCGGCCCCGAGCTCTCGGGCCCTGCGAGCCCCGGCACAGGGCAGCCCCCCGTGTCCTTCCCTTGCAGACGAAGGCAATCTATTTTTAAAGGCAACTGCTATTTGAGGGACTAGCGAGGCACCAAGTAATCCTTTTCATCGTGATTCATTGTTCCTGGTTTCTCCGCTGACTTCTATTGTCACTTGTTCCCAAATGAGTTTATGATAATGATCAAATCTACATAATAAATGTGTGATCTATAGAGAGGGAAAAGTATACGGGCCTTTGTGGAAAACAATGCTTTCCTCAAAGAACCGGCTGGGGACCCAGCTGGGGGTCGGTGGCCGGGGACTGCCGGCCTGGAGGCCAGCGCTGACCACTCACAGCTCCGGGCAGGAGGCTGGAGAGGAAGCAGCGCGCCCTCAGGGTGACATCTGGGGCTGGCGAGCAGCCGAGGCAGGACAGTCTGCTGCCGCGCCGCTGGTCAGGTCCTCGGGCAGGTGTCCTCCCTCGGGAGCCCGCGGGTGGCTGGGCGCGAGGCCGCGCGGGCTCAGTCTGAGCTCCCCTCTGGCAGACATCTGTGCTGGCTGTGTTGCTGTATTGAGGGACCCCCACAGGGGTGGTGTGGGGGGGCCTGGAGCTGGTGTGTGGAGCAAAGCTCTTGGGGGGTGGCCTGCCGGTGAGGACCCGCTCCCCGGTGGCTCCCTCGCCCCCTCCCCCGTCCAGCTCGCTCCCCGGGGGTGACGTGCCCGGCGCAGAGGGGCTGGGCAGCCCAGATTCGGGCGTCCGGGGCACAGAGGGCAGGCTGCGGCCTGCCGACGGACAGTGTGGCCAGTGGGCTGCCCAGCTCCGTGGGCTCAGCGCTCAGGGGACGTCTGAATGGTGACCGGGCAGGGCGCAGCATGGCCCGGGGTGCGTCGGGGGCTCAGGCCCCCGGGGAGACGCCGGCCTGTGAGGGGGCTCTGGGGGGACGCCAGAAAAGTTGCTTTTCTCAAAACCCTTTCTGCTCAGACGCTGCCCCTGGCCTGGGTCCACCTGAGCCCAGGTCAACAGGGCCGTGCCCCTCTGTCTGCGGGAGTTCCCGGGAGTGGGGTGCCGGCCTGGGGCAGTGGTCTGTGAGTGCTGTCAGGCTGTGGAGCACCGGGGCTCGCACAGGACTGCCCCCAGGGACTGCCGGTGGGCCTGCCCCTCATGGCCTCCCACCTTCCGCCACGTGCCAGCATCTCCTGTTCTTACTCTGCAACAGCCCAGAGCAGGGTCCCACCTGGACCCGAGGTCCACTTGGGTCACCTGAGCCGAAGCGGGTTCACTACGAGGGCCGCTGAGCGACTCTAAGACCACGGAGGGCTGGAGCCTCTGACACGGATGGCAAGTGGACAGCGGCGCTGGTGGGCAGGAGTGGGCGGGGCCTGGCCCGTGTGGACGGACTTGGGGCGCCTGCCGCGGGAGGGGGCGGGGCTGCAGAGCTGGGCCTGCCGTCTGGGGCTCTGCGGGACTCAGGTGATGAGGCTGTGGGAGGTGAGGGGGAGCAGCTCCGAGCACCGAGGGGCTGCTGGGGAAGGCACTTGGTAACAGATCAGCGAGGAGAGATGATCGGGATGAGTAACGCGGGGGCCGTGGGCGGGAGAGTGCCCACACGTGGAAAATTCCAGATGTGGATCCCAGAGGGCCCGAGAAGGAGGCCTCCCGGCCGCGCCCCGGCGGCAGGCAG
>NW_004567113.1:56651384-56653294 GCF_000260355.1 Condylura cristata
CGCTGCGCCCACTCCAGAGCTGGGGTCCAAGCGCGGCCTCCCTGCCGCCCTGGACAGCCGCGCCCAACCGCAGACCCCCGACAGGGGAACCCCAGGAGGCCGCTGCCGGGCAGTGGGGGACAGGCGCCGCGGGGGCTTGCGGGGAAGTTGGCCTCGGGCCAGGGTGCGCCCCGGGACGAGCTACCGGACGTCCGGTCGTCAAGGCGAGGCCGAGGCCGCCTCCGTGGCCAGCCCTTCCCGAGTCGGAGTGGCACTGGCTGTCCCCAGCGCGGGCTGACCATCAGCCCCCGCCTTCCGCAGCAGGCGGCCTCTCTGGCTCCCGGCGGTGAGCAGGGCCTGGGCGGGCTGGGCTCTGCTGGCCCTGACGTGCCGCGGCCCCCTGCCCTTCTGGGCCTGCAGCCCGAGCTCAGCCTCAGCGGGCCCAGCCCAGGGCTGTCTGCCAGGCCTGGCCTCGGCCCGAGGCCCCTGGGCCCCCACTGGCAGGCCTTTCTGGGGCACCTCCTATCCCAGCAGGCCTTGCTTGGGTGCCACCACCTCCTGGAAGCCCACCCAGATTGCTCTGCCTCCGCCTTGCGCCCAGCGCTGGCAGCCCACTGTCAGCAGGGTGGGGCCGGGCGGGGACGGAGGCCCTCGCAGTGTCCCTGCTGCCTCTCGTCTCCTCTGTCCACGGGCTCCGCTTTGCTCCCTCTCCCTTCTCGTCCTGGGGAGCCTCTGCCGCTTGACAGAGCCAGGACGGGGAGCCCCACCCGTGTCTGGGATGCAGCACAGGACACCTGCACCTCCGGCCACGTGTGGCCGTGTCTCCGAGGGCAGGGCCAGCTCAGATGCCTCCTGGGACCTGGGGTCGTGGGGGCCAGATGTCCCCCCAGGGGCCTGCAGGGTCCCGGGAGCCTGGCGACCAGCGACCTGCACACACTGCGCTTTCCACAGCTGGCGGGCGGAGACGCGGGGGCTGTCCACCCAGCCCTGTCCACCCAGCCCTGTCCGCCCAGCCCTGTCCGCCCAGCCCTGAAAGCATTAGGACAAGGCGGGCGCCTGTCCCTGGGGGAGGCGGGCCCGCGGGGGGCCAGGAGGCGCTGCTGGCGGGACCCCGCAGAAGCCGGTTCACCGCGGTCTTGCCCCGGCCCGGCCGAGGGACCCCAGCCACAGTGGCGCCTGGGCAGGTGCCGAGCGAGGGAAGAAGGGCCCCACTGTCCGCCCGCTCCGCTGCTCCCAATCTCCCGAGGGCCACCCGCCACCCACCCCGGCCTGACTCGCCGGCCTCCATGCCAGCTCCACGGAGCCCAGGGCGGTGCCTGGCGCGTGGCCGGATCCCAGGCGCCCGCTGCACCAGCTCTGGGGAGAGGGTGGCGTGTCCCTGCAGGGCCTGAGAAGGTGGGTGAGGGCTCTGCACGGAGCTGCGCTCCTGAGCCCGCCAGTGCCCCGCCGGAGGCCGGGCAGGGGGCCCTGCCCACGGAGGGTGCCGGGCGGCAGGTCGGGCCTGTGTGGGCAGCGCACGGGGACCCAGCCCCCGTGCAGAGCCCTCTGGGTGTGCTGGCTACTCCCGTCACCCGCGCCCAGCAGACCTCCGCCAGGAGGCCCGGGAGGTGGTCAGTGCCTGGGGCCAGGGCTGGCCAGGCTGCTCCCCACCCAGAGCCCCCCCGGGGCCAGAGCCCCGGGCACTGTCGGCCACTGGGGAGTGTCCCTCCTTTCACGAGGGCCCCAAAGGTTGGCCGAGCCCGCAGGTCTGCTCCCTGGGCGGGCCCAGGCTGGGTGCTCAGCTTTCCAGAACAGTCTCTGGGCTCAGGGGCAGCGCCCCCCGCGGCAGGGCTGCCCGGCCCCCAGCCCCTCCTGGCACCCCCGGGGGCCCGCTGCGTGGCTCGGGCCAGCGCCTTCCTCGAGCAGAGCGGGGAGGACGAGCAGGCACCGGC
>NW_004567113.1:56657102-56658012 GCF_000260355.1 Condylura cristata
GCACCTCTGGCCTGCACCCCAGCTCTGTGTGCCAAAACAAACCGTTAAAAAGAAGAGGCAGAGAATAACGTCAGCCTGCCTACCTGCTCTGTGTTAGCCTCAGTCACTCAACGATGAATTAACTACAAGCACACGGTCAGTTAGCAGGCGGCCAGGCCGGCTGGGCCTGCAGACCGAGCTGTGCTGGCCACCGGCAGCAGGGGCAGCCCCATTCCAGAGGTTTTCGGCGGGAGGCTGGGCCCGGCCCAGCTCCCACCTCACCCCTGCTGCCGTCCCCACCTTCCCCCACCACCCCGGCAGAGGCCCTCACTGGCCCCGCGCCTGGCCCTGCAGGCGGAACTGGAGACTTGGGGCCCCCAGGGGAGGTGAGGAGAGCCCGACCCCCTCCAACCTGGCCAGGGCGATTTCCCGCTTTCCCCGCCCGGCCACGCCGGGCCTCACAGCTGGGTGTGGGGACTGCTTTCCCTCTAGAAGCTTCTGTGGGCACCCCTTCCTCCAAGCCCTGCCCACTGCCCCGGGCGTCCAGGACAACCCCAGCCCCCCGACCCCCCGGAGCACCCCTGGCAGCGCCTGTGTCCCGACCCCCAAAGGCAGCTTCCCCTGACCAGGCCTTCGCCTGGCTCCCACCCCTGGGGCCCACTCTGGCCGCCCGCTCCCCTGTGTGGTGGCCCTGCGAGGGCGTCACTGGAGCTTCCTCTGCCGTCCACTCGCATGCCCCAGGGTGGCCGGTGCCCGGTGCTCCTCCGGGAGTGGCCACTGGCCCTTCGTGTCCCTGTGCATGACGTCCAGAGGCCGCCCGCTGACCAGAGAGGCCAGAGGGAGGCCGGGGCAGGCGGTGACCCTGCCTGGTGGGGGCCGGCGAGCGTCCGGCCGTCCTCAGCCCCCCGTGACACCGCGCGGCATCGAGGGG
>NW_004567113.1:56660291-56660783 GCF_000260355.1 Condylura cristata
GGCCGCGGGGCCCGGGCGGAGGGGGGCTGCAGCCCCTCCAGACCGGGCTCTGGCCCCGTCAGCCGGCCTTGCGCCTGGGGCTCGCTGGAGTTCTCCAAGGCCGCATCTCATCTTTGCAGAGCGCATTGATTTTGTCTGGGCCAGAGGCAGCCAGAGGCTCTCACTGCCGGGTTCTGTGAGTGCATGGGGAGCCCTGGGCCCCCCCGGCCTCCGGCGTCCTGCCCAGGCCCCAGGGCCACCTCCCAGCCCGCTCACCGCACCCCGCCCCGGGGCCGTGGCTGCGTGCTGCACCCTGGAGACAGCGCTTGGTTCAAAGCCACCAAGTCCCCCGTCTGCTCAGCCAGCCGGCGCCGGGAGCGGGGGGCAGGCGGGGCTGGGGGTGGGCGGGCGCCCCACGCAGGCGCTCGGAGCCCGGCTGCCCTGGCGTCTCCTCTCTTGGCTGCGTCTGACCGCAGAGTCCAGGGCCGGCTCCCAGTCCGCCGCCGAGGTCTG
>NW_004567113.1:56670907-56671556 GCF_000260355.1 Condylura cristata
CCCGCGGTCCGTGGTCGGCGACGCGCCGTCGGGGCCCCCGGGCGCGCGCTTCTCGCTGAGCGTGCGCGTGCGCAGCTTGGCGACCCGGTAGATGCGCGCGTAGACCAGGCCCATGATGAGGCAGGGCGCGAAGAAAGAGCCGATGCAGGAAGACAGGATGTACCAGGTCTCGTCGTTGAGGCCGCACTGCGGGTAGGCGGCCCCGTCGGGCTGCCGGTAGAGGGAGATGAGCGGCGGGGAGGAGATGACGGCCGAGATGAGCCACACCGCCACGATGGTGGCCTTGACGCGGCGCGGCGTGCGCTTCAGGTTGTACTCGACGGCCTGAGTCACGGACCAGTAGCGGTCCAGGCTGATGGCGCACAGGTGCACGATGGAGGAGGTGCAGAACAGCACGTCGAGGGCCAGGTACACGCCGCACCACACCTGCCCGAAGTACCAGTAGGCCATGAGCTCGTTGGCCAGCGAGAAGGGCATGACCAGGGTGGCCACCAGGATGTCGGCCGAGGCCAGCGACACCAGGAAGAGGTTCTGCGGCGCCCGCAGCGCCCGGCTGGTCAGCACGGCGATCACCACCAGCACGTTGCCCACCACGGTGAAGACGATGAGGAAGCCCACCACGGCCGCCAGCCCCGCCACGGCGCCCGCC
>NW_004567113.1:56673621-56675045 GCF_000260355.1 Condylura cristata
GCAGAGAGCCCTTTGGGGGTTCACGGGCACCTCGAGGACCCACTGCTCAGCTCCAGGGCAGCAAGCTAGCATGGGGCCCTAGGAGAAGGGGCGCCTAGTGCAGAACCCCAAAGGGGGGCAGGCCTCTCCGGCCCAGGGATGGCTCCGCACCGGGCCAGGCCGGGGTGGGCATCTGGGTGCTGGGGGCCCAGGCAGCACCCCAGCCCGGAGAGGGAGGAGGCGGGGCTATCCCTCGGCCAGGCCCACAGCCCAGCGCCTGGGAGAGCCCCTGCCCGGGCCCACCCCGAGCGCCTGGGTGCCGCCGCCAGCCACGTGCAGGGTGGTGCAGGGGCTGGGCTGCCCAAGAGGGAGCCGGAGGGACCTGGCCACCACGGCGGGGTGAGGCCGGCAAGCTGCCCAGCCCCCGGGCACCCACGGCGGCCTCCCAGAGTCAAGAGCTTGGAGCGCCAGGAGGGGGCTGGGGCAGGGGCGTCCGGGGCCAGGGCTGTCCGGCAGTCCTCCACCACCCCTCCTGGGGGCAGAGGAAGAGCAGCGGGGCCGGGGCCCCCCGGGCGCAGCTCTGGGGTCCCGGCTCTGCCCCTCGGTGGCCTCACACGGGCGCAGGGCGGCCTGTTTTCTGGCCCCGCCCACACCCCCGTGCACACACCTTGCGCACGCTGGGGGCTGGCCCGGTGCTGTCCACGGGGGCCACGCCTGTCCCGTGCCGCCGCCGTGTGTGCCGCTGGGCGCCTGCACAGCTGCACACGTGCGAGACGCACAATCACGTGCGAGACGCACAATCGCGTGCCCACGCGGCAGCCTCCTGCTCAGGGTCTGCCCCGCCTCAGCCCTGTCTCCCCCAGGGGGCCCAGCCCCACCCCCTTCCCCGCCATCTTCCTGGGGTTCCCTCTTGGGACAGGAGTTGGGTCTGCCCCTCGGAGCCTCCCCCATGTCTCTGGGGGCACAGGGGCCCGGTCAGGTGTCCCCGGGCCACGGCGCGACTCCCTGCCACGGGCCGTCCAGAACGGCCACGCGGGGCCTGCGAGAGCGAGGGAGGAAGAGGCCGGAGCCTGCCACGGCCGCACCGTGGCCGGGACGCCTGCTGTGGCGGGGTGCAGGCGGCCGCACCCCAGTGCCGTGCAGGCGGGAGGTGCTGGATGTGCGGGAAGCGCCCGTCCCTGGCTCGCGGCCGCCCGAGCACCGCTGCCTCGGTTTCCCGTGTGGGGCCTTGCTGGGTGCCCCGAGGTCTGCTGGCCCAGCGCACAGCTGTGCCCCCCCGAGCCGGCTCGTGCGGCCGGCCTCGCCCTGGGCTGTGTGCTCTCAGCTGAGGTGCGGACACCCCCCGTTTTCTCTGAAATTTCATTTCTAAAGATGAGGCAGAGGGAGAGGCTGGCTCCTCCCCCTCCTGGAAACCGCAGCCGCGGGCGGGGGCGGCCTGGCGCACT
>NW_004567113.1:56676058-56678364 GCF_000260355.1 Condylura cristata
GCCGCTGGACAGTCCAGTTCCCGTGGGCCGTCCGGCCTCGGGAAGTGCTCCTTCTCGGTAATGAAAAGGAGGTATTTGCTGCCTTGTGGGATTCCTGTGTATTTTTTTCTGCCGTAATTGAAACAGCATCTGGAATGAGGCCTCTAATTACTCTGCTTCCCTAGAAATTGAGCGGTAACATGCGCTGTCGATACAAACCTTTTGTGGAAGTCAAACCCGCTTCCCAGGGCAGTTCCCACGGGCACAGTGGCAAGAGGTCCTGGGCTTTAAATAGTCCGAGCAGCTCCGCGCCGTGCGAGCCGCTCCCTTCCTTCCAGCCCAGGCCGAGCGCCTGGGCTCCGCGCCTAACCAGAGCGCCTCACCCAGGCAGCTGGGCGCATCCCGCCTGATGCCCGGGGTGCCCCGCCAAGGCTCCGCAGAGGGGCAGGCGGAGGCTGCCCCTGGCTGAGTGCCAGGGTCCAGGCCAGCAAAGACCCAGGGGTCCGGCCGGGCAAGGCGAGCCGGGGAGACGCGGGGCTGTGGGCCAGTGAGGGCCAGATGCGCCCGAGCCCACCCCCTCGCCCCCGCCACGTGCCGGCCACCGCGCCTGGGTGTGCTGCCCTGCACCGGGAGGGGCTGAGACGCCCGGCTGGAGCCCACGCCAGGCGCCGGGGCCTCGGGGCCGGGCCCTGCCAGTGTGAGGCGGGGCGGGATGCGGACGGGGCCCGGCCAGGGCCGTGGAGGCGCACGCGGGCAGCGCAGTGTGAGCGCCGCCCGATGTAGCAGAGCGGGCACTGGGCGGGGCGCCACCCCGCGTGGGCATGCGTGCAGGCTGCGGAGAGCCCGTGCGGCTGGCCCAGCCTGGCTGTGGTATCCATGGAAACCAGGGACTCAGACGCGGCAGGGAGGGATGTTTATTCAATTAGCGGGGCGCGGGGTGCAGGGAGCCCGGGCGTCCCTCGGGCGCCGACTTGGAAGGGGCGGCCCCTCGCGGGAGGTGGCCCCCGCGTCACCTCTGAGGGTCCTGCCACCCCGTGCGTGGCCCCAGGAAGGCACAGAGGTGCAGCATGAGCCCGGAGGTCCGTCCACCTCCTGTGGCCGGGCCCTGGGCTGCAGGGCAGGTATCTGGCCGCGCCAGCCGCCGCCCCTGGACGCGAGGGGCCCTCGCCCGCAGCCCCACGAGCCGGTGGCCCAGGCTCCCGGCAGGCGCATGGAACCGAGTCGGGCAGGCAGGCCGGCTCTGGCGAGGACCTGCCTGCCCGGCAGAGGGGGAGAGAGCCCCGCGCCCGAGGGAGGGCCCTGCTCTCAGGACCTGCAGCCTCCCAGAGGGGAGCCGGGCTTCGGGAGTGAGCTGTGGGCCTCGGCCCCCAGGGAGCGGTCTCTTGTGGGGGAGCCCAGCTTCGCTGCAGGAATAGGGAAGCCACAACACCCCAAAGCAAGAGCAGGGTGTTCTGCAGCAGGAACGGGGATACGGGCCGGAGTCGGTGCGAGGCTGACCCGGGAAGGACTGTTAGGTTTGAATGGGAGCACGCACGTCGCCGGCGCCTGAGCCTGCAGAGTGCATGAGGCTGCGGTCAGGGGGAGACAGGGTCCCCAGCACTGGCAGGCCTGGCCTCCCCGGCTGCTGACTTGCTCCTCTGGACCCCCGCACCCTACGGCACGGCGCCCGGCAAGCCGCCGGGGTGGCGCTCGGTGCCTCTGCCGTCCTTCCCTTGAGCCGCGGAAGGCCTCACCGGACTGTCCCCGTCCAGCAGCCCCAAGGACCCCGGCCGGCCCCCTCTTGCCGCCAAATGCGGCTTCCAGGCCCAGCCTTGCCGGAGCATCAGCTCTCTGTTGCTGCGGTCTTGGGTCCCGGCCACCGTGGGCCGCACGTGGGTGAGAGGTCATGCCGCCGCCCCGCCCGCCCTTCGCCGTCTGCACCCGCCTCCCTCCCTCCGCGATCGGTCTCCGTCTGCGGAGGAACCTTCACGGTTCATTGCTCTGCACCGCTATTTCGCTGCGGTGGTGACCACCGCTATTTCGCTGAGGTGGTGACCGCGGTCGCTGGCCGGGGGCCGCTTCCGGCTGGCTGCGTGTCCCCGCGACATGCCGCTTTGTAACGTTACTTCAGGTATAGCAAGATGCTCCAGGCTCGTTCTGTGTGTTCCCTGCGTGACCCCCAAATCAGCCGTTTCTCCAAGAAGCCCTGGCTCCGGTTAGAGGGGACCGCAGTAGATGTGGGGGCGCAGACACAGCCCTGGCACCTGTGCACTCACTCGGCACGGCACGCAGCTGCACCCCGAGTCCACACCGGGCCCTGCTGAGCCCCCAGAGGGTCTTCTTGGGCC
>NW_004567113.1:56678817-56679745 GCF_000260355.1 Condylura cristata
CGCCGGTGCACGCCCAGCCCGGCCCGGTGCTGACGGAAGTGGGGCGACCAGCAGCCGCACCCCAGGCCCCGGAAGCTGAGGCTGACGACCCCCGTGCGGCTGACAGGGTCTCGGCTGGACGGAGTCGGTCGGGCCTCAGCGCCCCCCAGGGCCAGGCCGCGCCAGCTGCGCCCGACCAAGGGCCCCGCCCGGAGGCAGAGGCTGGGGCAAGCCGGCGCTCACAAGAACTAGGCCCCACCGGCTCCCCTTTGTCTCTTTTTAAAATAAATACCGATGGGGCTAAGTCTGGTCTCTGACACCGTCGGTTTCGGGGTACACGCCGGCGTCCGCACCCACTTTGTCTGAGGGGAGCGTGTCCGAAGGGCTTCGAGACCCAAACCCAGGGCCGGCCCCGGCGTCTGGCCCCAGAGCCCAGACGGAGGCTTTGGGAGGACGGGAAACCCGGGCCCAGGCTGGGCGGGGCCCCCACCTGCTCTGAGCCCCCCTGGACCCCCAGCTCCCGACACCGCCAGAGCCCGGGCTGCTGGCGTCTGGGGCTTTCTCGCTTGAGCCGCCCTGCTGTGCGTGCCGGGATTCGGGGCCGCCGACCGACGGGGTGAGGGAGACACGGCGGGCCGGCCGCGCCCCCTGCACCCCGCCTGAGCGCGGCAGCCGGCAGCGGCAGCGGGGTGAGGCTCGGGGTGAGGCTCGGGCCCAGAGCCGGGCCGGGATCCAGTCCAAACAGTCATTAGCAGCCCGGCCCGAGCGCTCACAGAAACTGGGTGATCAATTTTTCAGTGACTTTAATGGAATATTATTTCCTTCTCTGCAATCAATTTCGCCAAGGCCAACACTTTAGGTAACAGAGCCGCTGAAATGCGAGGGACAGGGCCCCCCGCAAACAGCACCCTCCCCCGCCCTGCCCGAGGGACAGGGCCCCCCCGCAAAC
>NW_004567113.1:56680333-56680671 GCF_000260355.1 Condylura cristata
CTGGCCTGGGGAGTGCCAGGTGCCTGGGCGGCTGCTGGGCTGGACGGGCGGGGAGCTTGCCCGGCGGGCCCCAAGGCTCTCGGCTCTCTGCCCAGCTCTGGCAGCGTGACCGCAGCGCCCCAGACCCAAGCCTCACGTCCCCGGGGAGGGGGGCTCCTGCCTGGTCCTGTAGCTTATTCCCTTGGGAAAGGAGGTGACCAGGCCACCGGCATCAGGGCTGAGGCGGGCTCAACCCCATAAGCCGGCGCCGGCCTGCCCTGCTGCTCCTGGCCTCGGTCTGGGCAGGCTGGGAAACGGTCACCGGGCAGGCCAGGCCGCCCGCCCTGCATGGTGACGCT
>NW_004567113.1:56682160-56683120 GCF_000260355.1 Condylura cristata
CCAGGCAGCAGCCGCCTCCCCGCCAGGGGCCCCTCAGGCCCCTGGGCCTCCCCCACAGGGCCTGCCTCTGCCCAACGCAGTATTTAGGGCGCCTGGGCTCCCCAGGAAGCGTGCGCTTGCAGTCCAACAGGGACCCCAACCCACCCCGCTCCCGCTACCTCTGGGCCTCCCCTGTGCTGCCCCCGCCACTGGAAGGACAGTCCTCCTGCCCTTCCTCCCAGAGCCCTCTGCCCGTGGGTTCCCACCCTCGGAACCACGCCCACGTGCCCCCAGGGGGTGGCCTCTGGTGGCCACTCTCCAGTGGACAGCCCCCCTCCAGACGCCCAGGCACTCTGCCTGGTGCCAAATTCAGCGGGGGGCTGGGGCCCTGCGGGGTGGGCACTGTAGTGCCAGCCTTCTAGGCCCGGGGCCCCGGGACCGCCAGGGCCAGGCAGGACGGGGCCCTGGGCCGCGCCTCTAGGGACACGCTTCACTGGTGCAAGGCTGGGGCGCAGCCCCCCAACTGCTCGGCGGAGGCAGCTGGTGTGGCTGCAGAGCCCGCCCGCCTCCCACGGGGCAGTGCCCGTCCTCTGCTGAGCTGGCCTGTTTACCCGCAGGGCCCCTGGGCCCCAGGATGCTGGAGCTGTCAGGGTCGGGGATGAAGAAACACGGGCTGCTCGCCCTCCGGAGCACCCCGTGGCTGCGTCACCGCACCCCGCCTGGCCGGTGGGGGCACAGGAGCGAGGTCCGCAGCGGGGGCCAGGTCCAGAGCCCCCCGGGATCCCAACAGCCCCCATCCCTGCTAGGCACGCCCCCATCCTGCACCCAGACCTTATCCGGTAGGGGCGCACCTGCTGGCCGGGCCGCGAGGGCTGCCGCGGTCTAGGGGCTCCCAAGCCCCCCCGGCCCGTCCAGAGAGCCCCCGGGCCTGCACCTGGTCCAGCGGGAGCCAGCTCCCGGCCCTCCGCGCCCTGGGCAGGC
>NW_004567113.1:56687000-56687553 GCF_000260355.1 Condylura cristata
CGGTCGGGCTCCGCAGCGCGGCCAGGGCCCGGTGGGGCGGCCAGCCTCTGCTGGTGGGGGTACAGGGCCCCCAGGCGCCATAAGTTCCGGGCCCCCCCAGACCGCTGCCCTGCTCCCACAAAGCCCCGTCCTCCTTTTTCCCAGCTGTTAAGACTTGGGTTCCGCACAGAGAAGCCTGGTGGACAGCGGAGCCCACACCTGCCCAGCCCCCCGTGGGGTGGACACCCGTTTTGAGCGCCGCTCTCGTGGGGCCCCTCGGGGCTCCCCCCAGGCTGGGACAGGCACCCCTACCCCTACCTCACAGTGCAGCACCCCCGCCCACTGCGGGACGGCGGGGCGCAGGAGACGCCGGCTGGGGGCCGTCCCCTCGGGGAACAGGCTGCTGGCGCCCCCAGGCCCCCAGTGCTCTGCACCGCCGCCCCGGAGACCCCTGCTCCAGCCCAGGGTCTCCTGGGGCGCAGCCCGCCCTCCCGCACCCTCCCGGCCCTGGCTCCCGCCCCAGCCAGCTCCCGGGGTCCTCCTGTGGGGCCCCTCCCGGGCAGCATCCCAGCCC
>NW_004567113.1:56688593-56694897 GCF_000260355.1 Condylura cristata
GGCCACAGTGGGAGCCCCATGAGGCCTGGGACTCCGGCCCCGGTGGGAGGCCACAGCCAAGGACCTGCGCTCCACGCGGTCCACGCGCCCGGCAGCCCTCTGCTCCGCTGCCCCTGTGCTGGACTGGGCTGCGACCTGGGGCTTGTGCCGGCCCTGCCCCAGGCAGGGCACCAGCAGGTTGGCCTGGGCCATCCCGGCCCTCGGCCCCAGCTTCCAGGTCAGTGCAGCGGGGTGGCGACGGGCCTGTGCTGCTGGCTTTCCTCAGACCTCTGCAGGCGGGGAGACATGTAGCTTCAGTGTGTGTGGCGCCGGGCTGGGGCCTCCCCGACACCAGCTCACGGGCCCCACCGGCGCCACCTGCGAAAGCCTCACCTGCCCGGTCACTGCCGCCCTCGTCCGCTGTGCCCAGACCGGAGCCCCCCACCAACCGGGCCGGGGAAGCTGAGGTGCGTGGCCGTGGACAGAAGCCGGGCTCATGTCCCGGCGCTAGGTCCAGGCTGACAGCGGCCCCGGCACCGCTCCCCAGCTGCAGCCCAGAGGGCTGCGCCACTGGCCGGCAGGCCTCCGTCCCTGGTCCCCGGCTCCAGGCCATTGGCCAGCTGTTCCGTGGCGTGTCCTTCTCTCCCGCATATTGGCCAGCAGGCCCTAGGCCATGTCTGGCCATGGCCGGAGCCCCCAGAGGGAGGTGCTGAGCGTCTCAGCAGCGCGGGGCATTGTGCGCCTGGCGTGGCTGAAGAGCGTGGCTGAGGGTCTGTCTGCGTGGCCCCAGGAGTGCGTGCAGGCCTGAGGCCTCTGCCGGCGCCGGGAGTGTCCATGGTACGGGGCCTGGGGGCCTGGGAGTGCTGGCGCGTGTCTGGGCAGGTACTGTGAATTTTCATTTCCCACCTCTGGGGTTTTTCTCCTCCACGGGCGCAGACTCTTACCCAGGGCTGTTCCTGAGGCCACTGGCGTCACTGGCTTCTCCCTGCTTCATTGCCCCGTCCTTGCACTGGTCCTGTGTGTGCTGAGCCGGGCTTGCACCCTGGGGACAGACCCGCCCACTGCGCTGCTGTTCGGGGTTGGCGGCCGAGCGTGGCCTGCTGGCATTTTGGTGAAAAGATTCGCTCCCATGTCCATCGGGACTTGGCCTGTAAGTCTGGTGTGTACTGGTCTGGCTTTGGCAGCATAACAGGGCTAGGGAGCACCCCGCCCTGAGTTTTCAAAAACCACTGAGCAAGGGGGCGTTGGTTCCTCTTTGAAAGCCTGATAAAGCCGTGTGCAAAGTCATCTGTGCTGGGCTTTTGTTTGGGGGATTTTTTTTCCGACTTCCATACTTGTGACTGGTTTGCTCAGTTCACAGGTTAGTCTTGGTAGTCTATTTGAACTAGAAATGTACCTGTTTTACAAGGTAGTAGAATGTATTGACAGTTCTTCATAGTAATTTCTTATGATTTATTGAATCTTGTGTATGTCTGTGCTGTCTGTAGTGATTCTGTTTTTTAGTGTTTAAAGTTTATTTTCTCAAACAAAGCTCTTAGTTTCACTGGTTTCTTGTATAGTTTTTTTATCTCTAGTTCAGTTATTTCTACATTCCTCCCTTTCACTAAATTTGGATCCTGTTCATTCCTCCTTTTCAATTGCCTTTGGTGTGATATTAGAATGTTTATTTGGGGTTTTACTGCCTCTTAATGGGGCCTGTACTGCAGCCGCCTGCCCCTAGGACCACTTCTGCAGCACTCCGTAGGTTTTGGTAGCTTGTAGCACCGCCTCCATTGTCTCCAGGTATTTTTTAATTTCTGCTTTGATTTTCTCTTCTAGCAAATTGCTGCTAAGCAGCATGTCCTTCAGTCTCCGTGCACTCATCATTTGTCCTGTGGATTATTTTTCTTATAGTTGCTTCTAATTCTACAGTATTATGGTCCGAGAAAGTATCAGGCATACTTTCTATTTCTGTAGTTTCATTGGCAAGTGATGCGTTTGCCAAACTATGGTCTACCTTGCTTCTCGATTCTTCCTTCCTCGGTTCTTGTGTGCACTTGAGACGAGTGCCTGTGAGGTAGGGGTGGCCGTGCTCCAGGTCCCTGGGGTCCCTTGGGGGTGCCCCCCAAGTCCCCTGGCCCCTCTGGGTCAGCGCCCCCAGGTCCACCAAGCTGACCTGCACACTGTTAGGGTTCAGGTTTCGTCTTGTTGCCAGTCCTCTCCTACGTTCTGTTGTTCTCTTCATTATCTCGGTGCTCCCTGTGTCCAAGGATGTATTTCTTCATGTTGAACCAGTCACACTACAATACACCCTCTGATGCTTGTCGCCTTTACTGTTGGACATCCGTCTTAAGTGGAGCTGTTCTGATTGTTTGATTGCCACTTGCTCGTTGAACTCTAGCCTGTGAGGGTGTTGGACTGAGGGGGTTTCCTGTGTGGGTGGGGGCAGAAGGCTGGACTTCACTTTGCAATCCATCTGGCCACGCTGCATGAGACGATTAAGACAGAAGTGCTCGTGGCCACTTTCCCATCTTTTTCTCTCTGGAAAAATGTATACCGTGTTGTTACC
This sequence comes from Condylura cristata, assembly GCF_000260355.1. Classification (NCBI taxonomy): domain Eukaryota; kingdom Metazoa; phylum Chordata; class Mammalia; order Eulipotyphla; family Talpidae; genus Condylura; species Condylura cristata. The sequence goes on from NW_004567113.1 coordinate 56,691,121, forward strand.
AACACGGTAAAGGACTTGGGAAAACCACTGGACCCAGGACATGTGGGGAAAGACAATACTGACAGTTTTCACTGTTTTCCTCACATGTTAATTTCCTTTTCTTCTGGAGACAATTTTTTTTTTTAAGATTTATCTATTCATGCATACAGAACTGGGGTGCAGAGGCGTGAAAGGATTCACCCGAGACAGAGTAGGGAGCAGAAGAGGCAGATGGATGAAGTACACTGCTGAGGGGAGCAGCGGGGAGACAGGAGGGGTCTGCCGCGCCCTGTGGGCCACCTCGGGGCGGGAATCGAACTCGAGCTGAAGCAGCTGCATGCTAACCCGCTGCGCCACAGGGAGTCCTTGTTTATTAATTCTAACCACTTTTTATGGCGTTCTTAGGACTTTCTACATGTAAGAGCGCATCATCTGTAACAGGTCATTTCACTTCTTCCTCTCTGGTTTGGATGTCTTTGTGTCTTTCTCATCTGGCCAGGACACGCAGCCTGGCCCGTGGGCGAGACCCCCAGCCTCCATAAAGAGTGCCAGTTCCCTGTGGTTTGGGGTCCTTGGTCTGCCCCCCAGACCCCTGCAGCTGCTAATGCCCAGAAACCCCTGGGCAGCGAGACTGGGCTGTGCAGGAAAGGGCCTGCCCTCCTGACCCCCGTGGCCTCCTCTGTCCACCCTGTAGTGCCCAGGCCCGGAGCAGGGTGTGGCTGGGCCCCGGGTGGGATCCAGTCACCCAACCCCCGCCTGCTCCTCTCCGTCCGGGTTCTGGGGCTCGTTCATCTCACGGAACCATCCGGGAACTAGCTCTGGGGTAATTACTGCTTCCTGGGAGCTTTTATTTTTGAACTTGTTTACTTGGCTTGATCAGAACCTCTTCCTTCCCTTGCCCTGGAGTGCAGGATGGGGTCACTGGCTCCCGGTGGGGGGTAGCGGGGTCACTGGCTCCGGGTGGGGGCCTGTGCCTGCGGCCCCTGGCCGGCCCTGGGCGGCCACGGACACCCGGCAGGCTCCAGTGCCTCGTGCGGTCAGCGCCAGGGCCCCGAGCCAGGCGCGGGGTCCCGCCTGGGCGGCAGAGGCCTGTGGCCCTCCAGCGAAGCGGAAACAGCAGCCGGCCTTGTCTGGCCCAGCCCAGAGCCTTTCTTCACTGGCGGTGCAGTCGGCTCCCCGCCTTGTCCCAGCTTCGGCCCCCCACGCCTTCCCACCCCTCCGAGCTCACCGGCCCTGAGCACCCTCAGTCTTTCCTGGCCGCCCATGCGCGGGGCCAGCCCGAGCTGGGCAGCTGCTGAGGGCCCTGGGCCAAGCTCCCCAGCCCGCAGCGTGGCCCACACCCCCAGATCCTGCCACCGCCCCCCCAACCCTCCACCCCGGCTGCAGTGTGTCCAGGCCTCGAGGGCGGTTCCCCGGGGAGCCACAGTGGAGCCCAGGCGTCTCCTGCGGGGCCCAGCTGTCCATCCCGGCAGGCCGCGCTCAGCACATCCGACAGACAGCGGTGGGTGCGCCCTGCCCCCCTGGGGCGAGAGCCCAGCCACCGCCCTGCGCCCGCCCACTGCCCAGCGGTCTTCCTGCTTTTGCTTGGGCCTGCAGTGCTTGGGCCTCTCTGCGGCAGGGGTGTTCTGTGTGCCTGACACGCCCAGGCACGTCCCTCCCGCTTGCTCCCCAAACAGGAAAAAGCCCCTGATTCCCCTGTACCCGAGGCGAGGACCCCCAGAGTGTCCCCCAGTGTGTCCGGGCCCCTGAGGTGCCGTGGGTGGGCGGGGGCGTGGGGAGACCAGCAGGGCCACAGCCCGGGGTCACCCAGGTCTCCCGCCTGGGGGCCGGGTCCTCGGGGGGACCCCAGGCTTCAGGAATGCGGGCAGATCCTCTTGGACCCCAGAAGGGAGGGACTAAGGCGCCCCGCTGCCGCCAGGGCCAGCTGCAGGTGACGGCCGTCACTGCTGGAGTTGAGAAGTGTCTGAGGAGAGCAAACGGGGGGAATGCAGCGTGGCAAGGCCTTTCTCCTCCAGAAAATGGGGTCACTTCGTCAGCAAGAGGGGGCGCAGCTCTCACCCACGCTCGCCCTGGCCCCGGGGTGCCTGCCCCCCTCCGCCGTGAGGCCCCCGGGGCACAGCCGCCTGGCCGTGCGGCCCAGCAGTGTCCTCCAGGGAAGGACGGACACGGGGTCCCCTGGCCCCCGGACCAGCGCGCCCCACTGGCAGCCAACTTCACCCCGGAGCTGGGAGCCTGGGCTCCAGCTTAGGAGTAAACGCCGCCGAGTGGGGAGACTGACCTCTGCGCGCAGGAGACCCCGAACTTAAGGACAGAGAGGAGGCGGGAGGGCTGGGGGCCGCTCTCCCCCGAGGTGAGCGGGGCGCTGGGCCGGCGCGGTGGGGCCTGGGCGCCTCCGCCCGCCTCCTCGGGGCTCCCAGAGCGCAGAGGTGGAGGGGCGGGGTGCGGGGGGCACCTCGTGCCTGCGGCTGGCGGCGTGATGAGGGCACGTGGCGCCCTGAGCGCCAGGACCCCACCTCCAGCCTCCGCACTGCGGGGAAGGGCCCACGTGGGCAGGAAGCCGTGGGGCCCCTCCCTGTCGGGACTCCCAGTCCGGCTGCTGGCTGCCCCTCCCCGGGGGCTGGGGGTCCCCAGAGCCCGCGCGGCCAGCGGGCTCCGGCCTGGCCCTTCCACCCGCCCTCTCCTCTCCAGAGTCCCGCCAGCCGCCCCTCCCCTAAGCGGCGTGAGCACAGCTCCATCCTTGAGGAGCGTGGGGCCCAGACGGTGTGGGGGGCAGCGTGGCGCCCACCCAGGTGCAGGGCGAAGCCGGCCCTGACGGCCCTGCAGCCCCGGTCCACTGCGCTGACCCTGCGTGTCCCAGCTGGGGCCCTGCCGTCCCCGCCAGCCCCCTGCCGCAGCCCGGTGGGCCTGGCCGGGGCTGGCTCCCGCAGGGCACCACCATGCCAAGGAAACCCTGCCCACCTCTGGGCCCACAGGACCGTGACCGCTGCCCCGCCCCCCGCTCAGCAGCGCCCGCTCCCGCCTCCCCGCCTGCCTGCCCGTGGGTGCCGGCCCGGCCCTGTGCTGCGCCTGAGCTGAGCTGGGCGCGGTGAGAAGCACCTGACTGGCGACCCCAGCGCCCCCCACACGGCCGAAGGGCCTCGCCGCCTGCGGGCCAGCCTGGTGACCGCCCGGGGCTGGGACCCTCGAGCAGGAGGGGAGGGGCTGAGGTGGGCACAGAGGGGAGACTGAGGGTGGGCACACAGGGAGCACCCTGCGCCGGTCACAGCCCCCCGGCCCTCCGGCCCCCATTCACCTCACTATCCGGAGCCGGGGTCGCGGCCAGGCCACAGGGCAGGGGGGCGCCGCGGGAGGGGCCCCCCGGCCTGCGCTGGCCGGCGCTGCCCAGCGGCATCTCCCGGTGCTTATAATGGATTTTCCACACCATTTGATGTCTTGCAAAACCTAATAATGCGCAGAGTCGTTTTTCAAAAGCAATCAGGCTGGGGGAGCGGCCGCGAGTGCCCAGACTCCCCGGGGAGCCCCGGAGGCACAGGGCCGCGCAGGGAATGGGGTGCCCTCGGAGGGCGGGTGCGGCTGGCAGGGAGCCCGGCCACCGCCCAGGGGCCAGCGCCACCCTCAGGAGCGTTCCCGAGTCCCAGCGCCGCCATGGAGCGGCCGCAGCCCCCTGGAGCGGCCGCAGCCTCAGAGGGGCCCCCTAGCTCCCGGCGCACCCTGGGGCACTTGTCACAGGGACCCCGAGACCTCACAGGGAAGGCTGGTCGCCCAGCTCCGAGCCAGCGCCCCGGGCGGCGCCCGCCC